>NC_141102.1:31306605-31704105 GCF_041138505.1 Cibotium barometz | reverse complement strand
ATGATGTTGGGGTGTCTGAAGATACAACATCTAGACATGATATCTATGGCCTTCCATAACTTGTTTAATCTGTTTTCATTTATTGTCTTATTTGGAATATTTCATTCTATGTTGAAGATGGAAGCCGTGTTAAAATAGTGAGGGTCTTATCAAAGTTAATGACCATTACATATATCAGTCAGACTATACGCTTTGGGGAGGATTTTTTATGGGATGATCCCAAGTGTCTAGTTATTGTTGGTGACTACATTTCTATTCAAAGGGATTTTTTGAGAGGAATGAAAAATTCAACATACACAAAGATTCATGAGCATATAAAGAGGTGTAAAACACAGGGTAGGGAGTGTGCTAGGGAGGCGAGTTTGTGTCTTGGGTGGCAGATTTTGAGTTTTTGGACCTCCTCTTTGGAGGTGTTCTACACAGTGCTATATCTAGGCCTCCTTAGATTACTATCACAGAGGACCATGTGCGATATGGAGTTTCTTTGCCTACATTGACACTCTAATTTAGGTAGGTTGATTATTATGGCATCCATGGGAAGTATTTCCTAATCATTTTCCCTTCTTGCTTTGATTTTTTAAAATTGCAATATGGTTGTAAAATGAAATGATTATTTTTACATTGGATTATAGGGGAGCCGAATGGTTAGGTAAATTAGTATTGTCATATATCTGATTTGGAGATCTGGCAATGGATTGTTACCATGCATCACTCCCCGTATGGTCATAATGAGAGTAGAGGCTTCCAGATAGAGGTAGTATTATTAATGTTTCTTGCAACTCTGTGCTTAATGCTAGAGTGAGGCATTATATTTGGTTTGATTGTTTGTCCTTCTTGATTTGCAGTATGCTTCCTCTATGCTCTTTGTGGTTTATAGACTAGGGATGGTGCCTCCATTGTTTTGCTTGGAGCGTTTGCCACTCTTTGAGGATCTACATATGTAGCCTTTGGATTCAGTAGGTTTGTCACCATTTTGTAAGAGATATCATGCATTATTAGAGATCTTACCAAGGAGGTGATTAGTGGTTCCTTTTGGAGAGGATCATTACATTTATGGCTTAGTTTTTAGAGCTATTTTGATGTCATGGTTGTATTTTCCTTTATTTGTATGTGGTACGACCCCTATTCTCAAGTCACGTTTGAAGACAAGCCGTGTATGTACCTCGATGAACAAGGATGAGAGACTTGTGTAATCATACGTGCAGCCCCTACTTCTTACCAAAGAAGTGGGGAATACATTGGGTGTCTAACAGTTTTAAAGGATGCTTCAATGAGATTAATGCGCATGCGGGAGATAATCCATATGACTAGTGAGCATCTGTACCTTATTCATACTTTTTTTTGGTTGTTTCTTGTGATTCCTTTTCTTTCTCTTGTTGTGGCTTTTAGGATGGTTTACATTATGGATTCCCATGATTTTGGTTGTGGATTCTAATGACAGTATGGCCCACTCTATGGTTAACATCATAGTTGTGTTCATATAGCCTTATTAATGATGCGAGGTTTCTAAACATTTTTATATATGTGGATAGTGGCTTGGCCATATCTCTAATGAGGTATGGTTGATACAACTTGATGGCATGGTTGTGTGAGATAGGGGTTGATGCCATGCCCCACTCATTTTTTTGGCTCGCTCGAAAAAAGTCGCTCGGAGGATGGTAGAACCCCAGGGAGAGAGACAGAGAGAGAGAGAGAGAGTTGACAATACTCAGCCCATGCCCCATCCCCTATGAAAGCTCTCCCCTTTGATGGGGGAGGGTTTTTTTTCCTTTTTAAAATATAAAATTAAAAGAGCTGCCTCTCTCTCTCTCTCTCTCTCCCTCTCTCTCTCTCTCTCTCTCTCTCTCTCTCTCCTACCCCTTGGCAAACATATATATACAAACATATATATACATATATATATATATATATATGTTTGCCAAGGGGTAGGAGAGAGAGAGAGAGAGAGAGAGGCCTCAGAAGGTGAAAGACAAGGGAGAGAGGGAGTGAAAACCATTATTTCTGTGCATTTTTTGGGACATTTTTATGATCTATATCAACACATTTTTGGCATTTTGGCTATTCAAATAATTTATTTGATGATTTTTATTGTAAAAAATAAATGTAAATTGTCAGTCTGCATAAATTTGCATAAATTTTAAATTTTATGTAGACCCGCTAATTGACAATTCACATTTGCTTTTTACAATAAATATCATCAAATAAATGATTTGAGTAGCCAAAATCGTAAAAATGTGTCATCATAGACCATAACAATGTGCCAACAAATGCACAAAATGTAACATACCTTCGAGATTAACCAAGTTATGATTAAAGATAATCTTAAGTTTTCAATGCTACAGATTTTAGTAATGATTTCTAATAGGTTTTTAGTAGTTTTTCAATAAAAAAAACTAAGTGAAAAATCAAGTTTGAGAACTGATAGTTGTGGTGATGCCTGTCCCCGCAAACAAATCCATTATCCACCCCACCTCCTAGAACTCATCCGGTAACTCTCTTATGGTCGTCACTCTATGCCCAATGAATTGTACCTGCAAGGGGTCACACTCATCAACGGCAACAACATTTCTCCCCCTCTTTAGAGAACTGATAGTTGTGCGCGCGTCTCCCCGCAAACAAGTCCATTATCCACTCTCCCTTAATTGAAATAAGGTTAATTAAATCCATCATCAAAAGCTAAGGCTTTTGATAAGGATTAATCATGCCTGTTAATTCACCAGTTGTATGCGTGAACTTCTTGCAAACCCCTAGTCTCTCAAACACATTTGTACGATTTGGTTTCATGGCAAAATTATATGTCCATTGAGCTCTTAGTCCAAATGGAGAGTGAAAACCAATCGTTGCAAACTCACATGCCCAAGAAAGCTGATCGAATTTGTACCCGTGGATGTTGGGTTTGGTCTTGCAACAAGTTAGACGTTGTTCAAAAATACCACAAAAGAGTAAGAGTGAAAAGAAAGACCAAAGGAGAACAAAAAGTTTAAATACTACCATATAATCATCTAATTCGCCATGTTTAGATCTATTAAAGCTTTTTGAGCGATTGTGATTTGATCATGAGCATGAAAAAATACGAGTGTCCATGATTCACAAGTTGTCACTTTCTGAAAAATCTTGAATGATTCTTTTAAGCACTTGCTCCATACTTCACATCATCATTAACTGCCCTTGGAGCTTTGAAACCATACGGAGCATCATCTAATGCTAAAGTGTAAGAACGACTTGTCACAAATGTATCCATTTCCTTTACTTGTCCTTCTTCATGAACTGTCCCAAGAAAAGGAGGCTCATCCACATCATCAGAAATGTATTTGTTTAGGTTAGGAACATTTTGAATCGTTTGTTCTTGCTCTCTTTTTTTCCTCTATGTCCGACAATAAGACAAAAATTGTTCAAAGGGTTGTGTAATTTCCTTCAACTTAACACGAGGATCTCGATTCTGCATTCCAGAGATATTAAGTAAGACTCAAGATACTTGAAACTTAAAACAAAATCAAATAATTTACATTTCAAAATATAAAGCATAACATATGACAAGAATTTAGAATAATAAGCCTTTAAAAACCAATGTGGATTTTAGAATCTCACACATGACCTTAAGCTGGATTCTAGAAACCAAAGTAAGTCTTGATGTGACTACAAGGAAAGGAGAGCAAGAGTTGTGCCAACCAAGGAAGAGAAAAAGAAGAAGAACCATGCTCATAAAGGAGCCATGCATAACCTCTTGAACCAACTCCCCTCTTTTTCTTTTCTTGATATTATTAAAAATTGAGTACATCTTTTGGCCTAACTTCCAAGGAACTTTTATTTTTGTAACTAAAGAAACTAAAAAGTATCCGCAAACCTTCCAAAAAGGGACTCACAATCAAACATTTTTTTACTACGGCTTTAAAACTTTGTGCAAATTGACTAATTTGCCATGGCAATTTACATTTATTTTTTACAAAGCTCATGAAATAAAAACAACGAGTCATGAGTTGTCATTTGCAACAAGCTGTCATTTGCAACAAGTTGTCTTGATTTTTCACTAGTCCTAAATATTGATCAATTTTACACTCTTTTAGAGACATTAAAGAGACATGTTTTTAGTAGAAATTTTACAAAATAAGCATAGTTTCAAATTTCTTTTAAAAAATGTACACATTGATTTGAAGGTAAATGTTTTTGATCCCATAAAAGATACTTTAAACTATACTAAACATGATGATCATTTGAAGGTAAACGTTTGTAATCCCATGAAGATACTTTAAACTATACTAAACACGATGATCATGACAACATCTTGTGATCAAGATAATAAGACTCATCAACAATACAAATATTTTTGAGAAACATCACTACTGGAAACAAAAGGTAATAAAAGTCTATTATATCATCGGATGTTCTTGTTCTTCTTGATGTGGCTCCCCCTCTTCTTGTGTATGACCAGGATTAGGAGTACTAATTACCTTTCCCTCCTCGTCATTATGAACATTTGGATCATAATCAACCAAATCTACAATCTCCCCAATATCTTAGTCATCACAATGGAAGGCTAAGGATCTCCAGAAGCATTTAGAAACCTTGGATCATACTCCATAGATTTCATCCCCACCTCCTAGAACTCATCCGCAACTCTCTTATCATCACGTCACTCTATGCCCAATGAATTGTACCTCTGCAAGGGGTCACACTCAATAGCAACAACATTTCTCCCCCTCTTTAGAGAACTGATAGTTGTGGTGCGTGTCCCCGCAAACAAGTCCATTATCCACTCTCCCTTAATTGAAATAAGGTCAATTAAATCCATCATCAAAAGCTGAGGCTTTTGATAAGGATTAATCATGCCTATTAATTCACCAGTTGTATGTCTGAACTTCTTGCAAACCCCTAGTCTCTCAAACACATTTGTACGATTTGGTTTCATGGAAAAATTATATGTCCGTTGAGCTCTTAGTCCAAATGGAGAACGAAAACCAATCGTTACAAACTCACATGCCCAAGAAAGCCGATTGAGTTTGTACCCGTGGTGGGATGGTTTGGTCCTGCAAGTAAGACGTTGTTCAAAAATACCACAAAAGAATAAGAGTGAAAAGTAAGGGTAAAGGAGAACAAAAAATAGAAATACTACCATATAATCATCTAATTCTCCATGTTTAGATATGTGAAAGCTTTTTGAGCGGCCGTGATTTTGATCATTAGCATGAAAAATTACGAGTGTCCATGATTTACAACTTGTCACTTTCTAAAAACCTTGAATGATTATTTTATAAGCACTTACTCCATACTTCACATCATCATTAACTGAGCTTAGAGCTTTGAAACCATATGGAGCATCATCTAATGCTACAGTTTAAGGATGACCTGTCCTCACAAATGTATCCATTCTCTCTACTCATCCTTCATGAACTGTCCAAAGAAAAGGAGGCTCATCCACATCATCAGAAACTTGCTTTTTTTCCTCTCTATCCGACAACAAGATAAAAACTGTTCAAAGGTTTGTAGAATTTCCTTCAACTTAACACGAGGGTCTCCGTTCTGCACCGGAGATATTAAGTGAGACTCGAGATACTTGAAACTTAAAACAAAATCAAATAATTTACATTTCAAAATTTCTAGCAGTATACTTCTTCTCTAGAGTCACACCATGCATTATTAAGGGTTGTGTTCATAATGTAAACTACAGTATTGTTGAAATATCGAGCTCAACTAGTGCTACGGTGGACATTCATGACCCTCATGGGTGATAGTTTCTGCATCTACACCACTGGCATGGTTGGTGAGATTATGGGTGATATGCGGCTAGTGGGATGACAAGCTGTGTGATAGCTATTTTGGATTACTAGAGGCAGGCATAGTCACACCGCAAGCTCATTGAGTCAGGTTCCCATTATGGACCGACCCTTGTATGTTGTAGTAGTTGAGTAATAACCTATATGGTGTGTACTCTTATCTTTATGTTATGTTGGTTGAGTAGAGAATAAGAAGATATAAGAAAATTCAGCTACTATCCATCTCTCTCTTGTGTCTTGCTCTCTCTTATGTGTGTGTGTGTGTCTGCTTGTTTGCTAGGATTTGAAGCTCTCCCTCTCCCCCACATTCTCTTTATGGCATCAGAGCGTGGTTTTTGTGAGAGCTAAGGAGGAAAGAAAGAGGCAAGAATAAGTAAGGAAGGAAGCGGTACTACAGGGGCAAGAGCACCATCATCTCTTTCCCCTTCTTGGTTTAGGTACAACACACCCTCAGTAGCTCAGGGAGCTACACATCTCCGATTGAGGAGCTCTCTTCACGGGAGTGGAGCTACAAGGCAGGTATACTATCCTATTTGTGGAGAGTGTTTTTTCAGCCACATTCGTGTTTCGAGCGTGTTTACGGGTCCCGCTTTATCACTGCACGGTATTTTCGGTACTTTTCTAGAAGTTCTGGTAGAGAACTGTTTTTGCTCTTCGAGATCTGGTTATTGCAATGCAACAGTGCATTTTGAAAGTGCAGACATAGTTTCCACATGTATTGTTGATATTGAGTGTATATACATGTACTCTAGTCACATTTGCTGACACTCAAGTTGTGCTGAAGTACTGCTCCTTGCTGCAGCAGAGTTATAAGAGATACTACTGTATTACAGGTTGCATACAGAAGTTGTCTATTTTGCAAGTTATTTGATTGCCTGCAGGAAAACATTTCTGATGGAATTAATCACATTGTTAGTGAGAAGCTCGATAAGAATAACCATGCCTGGAAGTTCAGAATGACCAATTTCCTAATGGGTAAAGGATTTTGGGATTATGTAGAAGGAGACAATGAGGAGCCTCCAAAGGTATCTGAGGAGAATGCCACTCTTGTAGATATAAAGGCATTTAAGGATTGGAATTAGGTTACAAGAAAAGTCATGTACTGGCTTTCAATTAGTGTTAGAGACACTATGATAGGACACATAGAAGATGCAAACACTCCAACAGTTGCATGGAAGAATTTGGTTCAGATGTTCCAGACTAGCAAAAAGGTAAGGAAGTTGCAGTTAAAGAAAGAGTTACATACTGTGGAAAAGAAAAGCATATGCATCAATGAATATGCCTTAAAGACCAAGGGAATTGTTGAATCCCTTGGGTCTATCAATCTATGATGATGCAAGTACACATGTATCATGGAAAGGGAAGGAAAAGGTAGATCAACCTTTTGGGGGGTGGTCAAAAAGCGAGCCAAGAGCAGCGAGCACAAAGCAATGAGTAGAGCTCAAGTTCTTGTGAAAGTAAGCAGGTAGGGGCATGGTATGATGTTAAGCGAGCATGCAATGTTAAAGAGAAGAGTGGAACCACAGTGCAATTTTGTAGCAAACAAACAAAGAAGACATGAAATGTTCTAAAATGACCATTGAAATAAATTTTTTTTCAAACCAATGGTGCAGATACAAAAAATCACTATTAAATCCATATTGCTTGGCTCGCTAAAAAGATGTTGAATCTATAGAATTCACAATGTTGGAGATCCATTAGCAAACAAAAGACAATAGACAGGAAAATTTATAAAATAACCAAAACATTTCCAAAACAATCACTAATAAACTCGTACTACGGTTCAGCTGGTATGACATGACCCCCATACATATTTCAACTAAAGTGGGTTGCAGGTTCCTAAAGCTATTGAGGATGACTTCTAATAGACTTAGTTAGCATGTCTTTTACAATTCTCTTAGAAATACAAACTTGATGAATATGCATATTGTTATTCACATCCTGTCCAAGAATCATTAAGAACACAAAGTATATGGTCTTTTCTTGGCCACTCTATCTCGTGGGTAAATGCGAGTGGATGAGATCTGATGAGGATAATTGAGGAAAGAAGTGATGTTGGATTCTTCTGAATAGTGACCTCTATCAGAGGTGTGTCTTGGCTCCCATTGGTCAATGGACTAATACTAAATGTTTCCTTTACCCCTTCTATATGTATATGGCTGCCTACAACTTCTGCATGCATATCTAAGGCCGTAGTGATTTGACCAAATGCAGCCTTTGAAATTCCTCGTTGATATGGAAATTGTTTCACCTCCTTGTTTGTCTCGCTAGTGCCTTTTGCAAGCTCCTTTTCTAGAAAAAACTCAAGAGGAATACCAATGTCATATCCTGCTCTAATAAGCTTGCAGGCTTCTTTCACTTGTAACTTAGTACCTTTAGCAAATGGGCCAAACACAAGGGACATCCTTTGGTGGATGTAATATTGTCTTTGTAATTTTCCAAGTGTGCCTAACATCTGTATTACAAAAATAGCAATACTTCTCCTTTTTCCAGGAGGATAGTTGACAATCACTCCAAAAACAATGACTGACATCACCCCCTCGCAACTTTGAGCTACACTTTTTCCCCGATGCCCAGTGGTTGCACTCAACTCGATTCACTGCTGGTATCCTCCGCAAGGCCCACTTTGTATCATGCACATCACTTTCAAGGCTCTCCAAAACTTTGCATTGCTCATCGACCTCTATTGCAGGCTCTAACCTCTCTCTTGTCACATAGTTAAACTCAGGCCTATGGCTAGAGTTGCCAAAGTTTTCTTCTGTCGAGTCGTGTAGTGGCCTTTTGGCTTGAATAGTTTTATTCTCACCCTATTTGAAAACATAGGGGTCCCCGCCCCACTGCATCATCCACTGCTTGTGAGGTAGCTATTGGGGATGGACTTGCTTTCTGTCGAGAATGAGATCTCTCAACCAAAAGCTCCAATGTAGGCCCACAACCTATGTATTTTCCTTCCAAGAAAGCCAGTTGTCTGGCACATTGGAAGTAAGCATTGATTAGATCTGTCACACAAGCATCATAAAGACTAATCTTTTGCCTATACCCCTCCCCTGCCAACCAACTTGCATGCTTGGTCTCCGACATATTTGTCCTTGGGACAAGAACATTGATAATAGGCTCTCCATCCTATAAGAGAGTGGTAGATAAGGCCTCCACATTTATCCCACCAATAGTTCCAAGCTTCCCCCGGATCATGTTGATTGACACAAGACATTTGCCATTCGAGAAGGGGACTCGGATGCATGCACCCATTGTAGAATGGAGGAAAACACGAGCCTCCCTGCATAATGCAATCACAACAACAATTAAGGAATTTACATTGAATATTAGCCAAAAATATTTTAATACTAGATGTTCTTGCTCTAATCAATAGCATATACCAGCCATAATACAATTTTACCAGGCTCATTTTAAGACTATGGGTAGAAGAAAATAAAAATATTTATTGCAAAAACAGTCATAATGAAGGGTATCAAAAAGAGTACATGTTGTATATATGTATATATGTTTGTGTGTGTGTGTTTATGTATACACACACACACACATATTTGCTTTGTGCTAGTTCTTGCGCTTTTTCATAATCTCCTGTTAGATTTCAAAAACTCTACCAGTTGGATGCCATAGCATAACTGTGCTAGCTAGATTTAAAAAAATCGAGAAAAATATTGACCAAACCCTTAAATTTTAGTGTTGAAATTCTTTAGTGTTAAGATAAAAAAATTTGTCCAGTGTCTAACTTAGGGTTTTTAGTAGTCGGCTACTTCTTATGAAGCAATTACTTAAGGCTTTTAGTAGTCGGCACAGAAGCATCTTCCCTCGAACACACACGCAGAGAAGCGATCATGAAGCATCATACGTCTCCCCAGCAAAGAAACGCTGATCTAATGCGTAGGGCCCTCTCCCCACTCCAATCTTTCTCCCCAACAAAGAGACGCAAAAAGGTATCATCCATGAATTTGTGCTATTTTGCCTGAATGAATTTGTGCGCTCAGCACACCAAATAATAGGATGTTTTGCTGCCGCCACACTCCACACACAGTATGAGATGTGCGGCGTTACTTCTTGCTATTTTTCTTGAATGAATTTGTGCGCTCAGCGCACAAAATAATAGGATGTTTTGCTGCCAACCATTGAAAAAATCATCACGATTTTGAGTTCGTTTCAAGCTTCAGGGGCAGACATTTAGAGAGAGTAGCGTAAGAACATGCTATCTATATGGTGCTGTCTCAAACACATTGCATAGATTGTCTCTCTTACTACTGTCTATATTATGCATAGACTTTGGGTATACAAGAAGCTCAAAAAACTCACATTTGATGTCTTCTTGGTTGAGAAACGGCTCACATAGTCCAGAGAGGAGACCAGCAAACATGTGCATCTAAAGAACAATAGCACAAAAAGAAAAAAGTTTGTCCTTAAAAAAGTGTTGGATTGCAAAATATCACTTCTAAAGTTTATTAGTACTCAATATTGAATGCCTTGAGATTTGGGCTACTGAATCTTTATATATTTTTCAATAAATTTGAATGCCTTGAATTGAACACCTGAAAAGGGATCCGTAAATATTTTCCAATGAAGATTTTTTTAAAATATTCAATACGGCATTGAATGCCTTGGAATTTGGGCCAAAGCACTCCATATGATAATCTCAAAGATATTTTGTTCATTAATGAGTTAGCTGTTTTGTTGGACAGTGAATGTGCCACCTTTGTTTGATGATTGTGTTGCAGTATTGAATTTAATCTCTTTAAAGAATGTGCCACCTTTTTTTGAAGTTTGTGTCGTAGTACTGAAATTGTTGTTAAAATAATCAATTAGTTATACAATACGAGTAGAATACTATTTGAAGATTTATTCTTGTATTTTTGCATGGCTATCTGGTTTTCAAATGAGTTCGAGTCATTTCACTAGAGCATCTTGCTTGAAAGGTTCTTGTTGTGCAAAAATAGATGAGTTACCTCTTGCTAAGCAGAAAAAGAGTGTGCAGGTTGGCCTAGGTGAGAGCTCATCGAGACACACAAGGAGGCAAGCTGATTTTTCTAGCACTTTGGAGTAGGCCGCCTCCTCAAACCCTACTACGGAGCAGGCGGTACATATCATAGATGACACTAACCTGGAGGTGGATATGGATAGGCAGCATCTACATAGTGATGAAAGAAATGAGGAGGATGGACAAAATGTAGTGGGGGCAATTGAGGAAAATAAAGGTGATCAAAATGAGGGTGAGAATACTCAAGGTGGTGATAATGAGGAGGACGAAGGTGAGAATACTGAGGATAGTGGGAGAGAGATAAAGGGGGAAGAGAACACACACCCATTAGAGGATCAAGAAGAAATAGTTGTCACAACCTAAACTGAAGGAAGCAAGCAGAAAAAAAATAAGGTTGATATTTTTGGGAAGATTCTTGAGACATCTACTCCACAAGCCTTCTTAGATAGGATAGGAGTCAAATTTTAGTCATCACCTCCACGTGTTCCTCTTTGTAGGATTATCCAAACGGAGGCAATTTGAAAGGTTTCTCCCTCAACAGATAAGTCTCTTACTCGAAGCTTCAAAAAACTAGGTGGGTACATTGAGAGCATGGGAGCTTTCACAGTATCAATTATGGACTTGGAAGGGGAGGAATCTCTTGCACTTGACCCCGATTGGGGTCCGTACTTGAGCCAAAAAATGGTGCATATTCTTGATGGTAATAATTGACACAATGCTTGAATGGACTGCATTTCTACAGGTCAGTTATTATGTTAGAGTTTCTTATGCTTCTTTGTCCTTCCTAATTTTGTGTTTTATACAGGGTTACAAGGGGATTTGTCCATGCATAAAACATGCATACTTCTTTTTGTGTGTTGTTTTATCATTTGGGCTTTGGCTTGCAGATGGTTGCTTTCTGAAATTGAGGAGCAGCAATTGGATATTTTACCCCCTCTTGCTAGTATGTGGCTTTGTGTTGAATATGTATGCCGATTTGAAGCTTGGAAGAGTAAGTGATTGAATTTGTCATATTGAATCCATGATTGAGAAACATGTTCATATTGAGGGTGAGTTGTGTTTACCCATGTTTGTCATTGAAAAGGCCATGTCAAGCATGGAGTCTTGTTTCTGCCCGTAGTGGTTGGACCTTGAAAGAAACCATGTGCCTGAGGAGGAGCTTGATCTGTATCACAAACATAAGTCTATATTGGAGCTTCGTAGCCAGAAAATTGATCATGAGGCCACATCCACATCACATGCAACATCGATTGCATCGGCTTCTTTTCATAAGTCATTGCCAGTGAATTTAGGGAGGGAAACAGTGAATCGTGCATTGGAGGTGAATCTAGCAATGGAGGCAAATAGGGAGCAGAGTCAACAACAGACATCCAATAGTAGTGCAGGCGGGATACAACCAAGTGACATCATAACCAAGACATTGCAATCTCCAGGTATGTGAGCTTCCTACCTCATCTCTATCGTGATCCGATTGTTTTGACTTAAGACTATGTGTGTTAAATGTCAAAAACCTGTCTATAGGAACCATTTATGCCTTCAATGTCTGTATTGAGGACCTTGCAGCTACTCTTTTGAACATGGAGGATGCATCCTCATTGGGAAAGCAAGTGCTTGACGCCATGAATGTTATTTGCACAGTAGGGAATGTCAAGAGTAGAGGGTCCGATTACTGTGTGGAGTTGATATTTGCACACTTCCCCTCAAATATCATCATTGGAGGTTGTGTTGCAAACAAGGTTCCATATTGGAATAAGATTGGGGATGGCATGTATGACTCTACTTTTAAAGTTGTTGATTCTTGTCTCTCGGATCGAGGCTTCTTTACATGCCTTTACACTATGGAAGAAGGAGTGACCATTGAGCAGGTTGCCCAGAGCATTGGGTTTGGCATTTATCATAGACAGGTTGTGAGGTGTACTCCACCTATTAGGAAGAAGATGGGATAAATGATTACTACCCATGTATTGGTGTTGTTCTCTTTGGGGCTGTCATTTGTGTAAATCTTCTTTGTCCCATTTAAGGTGAAAATGCATGAACAACCAATGTGTCTTTGCTTGTAGGTCACTTGTCTAATATTGGCTATTTTTGTTCGCTCATCTCCTGCTACAAGCTTTGTGATGCATGGGGATCAGCTAAGGGATTTGGCACTAGGTGATGATCTTGATGTAGGGCAAGATCTTATCTTTGACATGTATGTATGCATTCAAATCAAGATAGAATTTAAAATGATTTTCGGTGATCTTTATGGCATATGGTTAATGGTTTGTGTGACTTTTCAAGAGTGCCATCGGAGGATCTGGTGAAGAGAAAGGGTAGACCATGGTGGGGTGGTTATCAGAGAGGTCAGCGGCTTAGCAAATACATCGTCTCCGTCTTCAGTCATCCTGGGGACACGATTTTGGATTTGTTTGCTGGCACTGGAACTCTTGGGCTAGTGGCAGCATTTATGGATCGCAAAGTCATAATGTTAGACAAGGATGAGCGGATCTATGATCACCTGTTAGAACCATACTCAGCAAAGGTATGCATGTTGAAAAGATAAATATGTTAGTAGAGAATAATTTTGTATTGATAAAGCTTATTTTCTTTTCTTTGTGTCTCTTGCAGTTATGAGGATCATATGTCTACATCAGAATGCCATTAGAGATAGTCTTTTTTTTAATTGAGACAATTATTTTTTGGGACTATTGGAAGTAACGTTTTGATGGATGTTATGCTTGTGAATGTTTTTTACAATAGCATGTAGCTGATTGTTGGACAATTTTTTTTTGGATTATAAATTTTTTAAATCCTATGGTTATGGTTTCTAAAGAGTATTATATTGTTGTGTCAGCGGTATGGCTATTAAAATTGATGTGCATTTTAATGGCTTGATTTCTATGCTCTCTCGTCACTGTGGTTTCCATGTGGTTGCAACAATAGTTTGTTTCTATTAGTAGCTCAATGACCAATTCAACATATTTTTAGCGAGCCAAGTAGTATGAGTTTTGTAGTGATTTTTTATATCTGCACCATTCATTTGAAAATGCTTTATTTGTAATAGTCATTTTTAAACTTTTTTAGTCTCCTTTGTTCTATTCATTATAGAGTTGCACTATGGTTTCACTCTTCTCTTTAACATTACATGATCGCTTAACATCATACCATGCCCCTACTTGCTCACTTTCACACCCAACTCACTGCTCTATGCTCACTACTCTTGGCTTGCTAAATAGACGCAACCAACCTTTTGTGCCTGCAGGTCACTCATAGGTGGATGGTGACTCTAATAGCTCTAAGCAGAGCCTTGATGAGAAGCTTGGCATTCTGTTTGTGGTTACTCTTGGTGTAAGGAAAACCATGGCTGTTTTGAGGACATGTGGCAGTGATCGAGGTGTACGCAGGTCTACGAGGGTTAGATACCCTGTTGACAAGTTGAGATATGATGGATATACAACCCATCATTATGCTTACATGGTAAAAGCAAGACAGGAGGTTGAACCCACTTGCTTTGAGCAAGCAATTGGAAATAAGAAATGGGATGATGCCATGGATGAGGAGATGGCAGCATTGGATGCAAATGCAACATGGGAGTTAGTTCCTTTGCCTAAGAAAAAGAAGGCAATTGGATGTAAGTGGGTGTATAAAGTCAAGCACAATGCTGATGGTTCAGTGTGAGTAGGTACAAGGCAAGATTGGTTGCCAAGGGCTATGCACAGACTTATGCCATAGACTATGAGGAGACATTCAGCCCGCTTGCAAGATTGGCAACCGTGAGAGCTGTCATTGCTATGGCTGCAGCGAAGGGTTGGTCTTTACATCAAATGGATGTAAATAATGCTTTCTTGCATGGTGATTTGCAACAATAAGTGTACATGATGTAGCCACCAGGTTATGAGAGTGATGCACATCTAGATTTTGTGTGCAGGTTACACAAAGCCTTGTATGGCTTGAAGCAGGCACCCAGAGGATGGTCAAACAAGATCGAGGGGAGTATCTTGTTACCATTGGATTTCAGATATCCAATGCAGATTTTGTTGAGAGAGGGAGAGAGACGAGACAAGAGACACCACATACACTCCACAAGAATGAATCATATTAGTCACAAGTGACATATATATAGGCAAGACCTAGAGTGAGTTAGGGCTAGTTATATATAGCTCCAACACCCCTACTCAAATAAAGGTCTCCAGCTGCGAGTAAAAAAACCCATCAGAGCACAAGGGAAAAACCTGAGCTTCTATATATAAATGTACAATGCCACCTTAAAGTCCATGTGCAATGTGCTTCTATATACAAAGAATAAATGTGCATGATGTGAAGTAATGTGTGAAGTGTCCTAAAGTCTATAGGTTGTGTACAAGTCTAGACAAAATTGACATGACGTGAGATGTGCTAATCTCCAAAAAGAGAGGCCGCTGCAACTCCAAGTTCTGATCGCAAAAGTGTAAACCGAGCTTCATGGAGTCCTTTGGTGAGAATGTCTGCAACAATCATTTGATCAGTTGGACAATGTTCTACCATTATTGCTCCTTTCCTTACTTCATGTCGAACATAGTGATAATGAACTGCAATATGCTTGGACTTGCTATGTTGCACGTAGTCCTTGGCTAGACTAATAGCACTTTGGTTGTCACATCTAAGAGGAGTGCTTGAGGAAGGAGAATGACCAATATCAGCAAGCAATTATCGAAGCCAAACCAATTCACGAGCTGCTAAAGATGCAGCTACATATTCAGACTCTGTAGTAGAAACTGCAATACAATGTTGTTTCTTGCTAGCCCAAGATACCAAACAGCCATTGATAAAGAAGCAATTTGCACTGGTGGATCACATGGACAAGTTAGAGCTTGCCCAATCAGCATCTGAATCACCCAAAAGATTAAGAGAAGTTGATAAAGATATGTCTTGATGATAATATACAAGTCCAAAATCTGTAGTGCCCTTCAAGTACTTCAAAACACATTTAGCTTGAGACCAATATCTTGTAGATGGAGAGGACAAGTATTGTCCTAAAATATTTACAGTAGACAGAATATCAGGACGAGTACCTATGCCCACAAATTGAAGACAACCAACAAGATTAGCATACGGTTGATTTAAAGCTAATGATTTAGCCTCAATATTTGCAACAGTACTCCTAGTAGAGCTTGCAAGACAAGGAGTGTTTCCGAATGTGCAGTAAAGCCAATCCAAACTTTTGAACAATATGTTGGATAAACTTTGTTTGACAAAGAAGCAAAATACCATTGTGACGATACCTTTGAACTTGAATACCAAGGCATGAATGGATGTCGCCAAGACTCACCATATCAAAGATTGAGGATAAAACCTTTTTTACTTATTGCATGAAAGATAGATTATTAGACACAAGTATAGTGTCATCAACATATTTGAGGACCAATATCACAAAATGGTTATCCACATTCATAATACCTTTGAATGATTCCATGTGACTAGACATGGATGTACGTGCCTTGAATTGAAGCTTGCCTAGAAGATTATGGAGATACAGAATCTCTGTAACAATTTTCTTCTCAAACCTAGTGATAAGATAGTCCCATATAGCATATGAGGTGGATAACGGATAATTATCTAGCATGAGTGAATCGTTAAGGGTAGAAAGTATATAGTACAGCCTTATCATGAGAGAAATCCAGTGTGCATGATCAATTTTCCACTGTTCAAAAATAGGACCTTCCGTAATAATAACATCATTCTGAAGTGGATCAATAGGTTGAGGAGGGCATGCAATAATACCAAGAACAATATCTGCTAATTCGTCTCCTTCCAAAATTAATAGCATCTTGTATTTCCAACCAAGAAACCCTTGGACTTCTTGGAAAACAGTAATAGAATGCTGCCCAGAAGGAAATCCATTAACAAGTATGGTGTTTGCCATGTCGGGTTGTGAGAACACGTACAAGATAAGATCGCAGAACTTGTAGACCATGTACGAGATATGAGAAACGTAGCCAAAAATAGGCATGCCCCAGACGCTGAGCATAAAGTAATCATGTAAAGAATAGAATGTGAACCAAAATTAGAACTCTAAAAGTGGAGACCCGTGTCTCATGCACGTAAGCAAACTTAGAGGTCCATAAAAGACAAAAATATTTATAAGAAAAAGTACCGCATTAAGAAAAAGCACCGCATTATGATGCAACTTGCACGGCAAGTTTTGTATCTAATTGAAGCTTGTATAGCAAGTATCTGTCTGAATCTTTCACGAAAAGCTTTGACGATCAAATCCTGCTTTTACGACTCAGAGACAACTACTTGTTTGCTCTCACAAAGAACCTGTTTTAGTATTTTAGATGCAGTTTGCCTGAACTGTCCTAACTTTTGGCTTAGAACTCTGATTGACAAACCATTTTGATAAGATTCACTAGCACTGATAGGTTTTGGTTTTAAGGACGTGATTAAGAAACAATTCTAATTACAACAAGTGGAGCTATAAAATCATGTAGGCAACATATAATCAAAGAACCAACCAACCCTACATAAAACTGTTACCAAAGATCAATCTTGTAAGACATGAAATCATATTCATAAATTGAACAAGAAGACGTAGATGCTTCCCTTATGATTAGAATCACTCTAATACCATGTTGAGAGAGGGAGAGAGACGAGACAAGAGACACCACATACGCTCCACAAGAATGAATCATATTAGTCAAAAGTCACATATATATAGGCAAGACCTAGAGTGAGTTAGGGCTATATAGCTCCAACAGATTTTGCACTATATGTAAAAAATACAAATAGAGGGATCATGTTATTAGTCATCTATGTGAATGACTTGATTATCACTGGTGATAGTGATACAGACATACATGATGTCAGGATACTTTTGAAGAAGAAGTTTGCGATGAAGGATTTGGGCGAGTTGCGGTATTTCTTGGGCATAGAGGTGGTGAGGTCGCCTCATGGCATTTTGCTATTACAGAGGCACTATGGCTTGGACATGTTGTCCAAGTATGGTATGACAGGCTATAAGCCTATTTCAATGCCATTGGAGTAGCAGAACATAAAGCTACAGATACAGGTGAGCTTTTGGAGGACCCCACTACATACAAGCGCATAGTGGGTAGTTTGATCTACATGACCATTACAAGGACAAAATTGAGCTATGCTATTGGACTTGTAAGTTTATGCGGGCCCCTAGGAAGCCACACTTGGATGTGGGTACATGGATCCTCAGGTACATAAAGTCCACAGTTAATTATGGACTTTTCTATGAGGTTGGTACAGAGATACAGTTGCATGGGTACACAAATGTTGATTGGGCTGGTAGTATTGTAGATAGGAGATCTACCAGTGGTTTTATGTTCTCATTTGGGAGTGCTACTATGAGTTGGAGTAGTAAGAAGCAGCTAATAGTTTCCTTGTTGTCGAGTACAAAGGCAGAGTACAGGGGTGCTGCTATGAAAGCTTGTGAGGTAGCTTGGTTTTAGAAGCTACTTGGTGACATGGAAGAGCTCGTGGATAGGGCAGTTGTCATATATTATTGTGATAACATGAGAAGCATACAGTTGGCTAATAACCCAGTATATCATGCTAGAACAAAGGACATTGAGATGCATTATCACTTTGTGAGGGAGAAAGTTCTAGTAGAAGATGTAGATCTGGTATATGTTAGCACAGGGGATCAGGTAGCTGACATCTTCACGAAGGCATTAGGCAGAGAGAAGCTCCACAGGTTTAGGAGCTTACTTGGAGGGCAGTGTGTGGAGTTGAGCTCAAGGGGGAGTGTTGAGATATCAATCTCAACTAGTGCTACGAGACGGACATTGATGACCTACCTGGGTGATAGCTTCCCCATCTACACCACTAGCATGGTTGGTGAGATTATGGGTGATATACAGCCAGTGGGATGACATGCTATTTTGGATTACTAGAGTCTGGCATAGTTATAGCTCCAGCTCATTTAGTCGGGTTCACATTATGGACCGACCCTTGTATATTATAGTAGTTGAGTACTAACCCATATAGTGTATACTCTTATCTTTATGTTGTGTTGGTTGAGTAGAGAAGATGAAGATAGAAGAAAATTCAACTATCCATCTCTCTCTTCTGTCTTGCTCTCTCTTGTGTGTGTGCATTTGCTTGCTAGGGTTTGAAGCTCTCCCTCTCCCCCACATTCTCTTTAAGTATCACATTTACTTGCATGCTCTTCTTAACCATTAATGCACAAGAAACCTCATAAAAGTTCTTATTCTTCCTCTCACTAGCACCATTTTACTTGCATGTGAGTTTTCTCTAAATTCCATGCTTTCTCCACTGAAATCATTGGAGAAGTACTCTTCCCTCCATATAACCTTATATAAGGAACTTAACTTGTAAACTTCTTTTGTTTTTAGACAACATTCTCAAATTTATAAAGTGAGTTTTCTCTTTCATGAAATAGACCCACACCTTCCTTTTGTGGTCATCAATGGAAGATACATAGTAACAACATCCTCCCATTGATGTTGTCTTTGTCGGTCCCTATACACATGAGTGCACCACATCAAATGCTCTCTTACTTGCATTCCTATCATGTGGAAATACATTCTTTGTTGGCTTTTTAAATTAACATGCTTCACATTAATACATTATACAATCTATCCACCTGAAACTTTGGCAAACATGTAACAATTTTTGAATATTTTGCATAAACTTCAATCATTGTGTTCATTCACATGACCAATACATTTGTGCTAGATATCGATATCAGCACAACACCTACACCTTGTACAAGCATAGAAACTTTCACCTCAATCATGCTTACATCCAAAGAAAACATTTGGCCCATTATTTTTCCCTTTGTAACCAAACAACATTTATTGTTGAATTCCTTAACATAGTACCCCTAAGGGTTAATGCAGACCTACAAACCCTAGTCAATAATCTTCCCACAACAAAAAACCAAATGTTATGTTAGGCACATGAAGTACACTAGCCAAGTGCATCATCTTGCCATCATGTATATCCAATGGCAAATTCCTAATGTAAACAATAGGATGAGTCATGTTATCCTCATCTCAACATAACTTGTCTTTTCCAAATTTTTAACATCTCTAAACCACTCACCATGACATCTGATGTGGTTAGAGGCTCCCAAAACTATATACCATACACCAACACCATTTGTGGATACATCTATAATCACACTAAATTCAACATGTACTGTATAACAAATAAAT
The DNA here is from genome assembly GCF_041138505.1 of Cibotium barometz. Lineage (NCBI taxonomy): Eukaryota > Viridiplantae > Streptophyta > Polypodiopsida > Cyatheales > Cibotiaceae > Cibotium > Cibotium barometz. The sequence continues at coordinate 31,684,180 of NC_141102.1, read as the reverse complement.
TCACCATGTGATGTATAGCAAAAAAATTATCACATCTATATTTAGCCTTTTTTCTTGAAGATGCATAATTATTTTGCTGCAACTTGTCACTTTTTATGTCACTCTACTTCTTGCAACATTCTGCTCTATAAAGTGACTTGGTTTTCCTACAATAAAAGAAATCCTTTGAACCTAATCCCGCTTGTTATCTTTGCCAATTTATTGAGCCTTTCTAGCTCCCCTTGCCTTGAGAGTGGCATCTCTCCACTGGTGTGTGTTTGCTAATGTGAATCATTGGATTGTTGCATTGCTGTCCATTATTCTAATTTCTAGAATCGCCACTACTTTGGCCGCCTCAATTGCTTGACCTCTACCTCTATCCCTACATGAATTTGAGTAGACGGCCCATTATTCTAAAATGTTCTTGGTTGTGGGAGGAAGATTCTTCACCCAAAGATTTCTCTTCTATGATTAACATAGATACCAAATCTTGAAAGATGGGAACATTCTCTCTTACATCAATGTAGGTCTTGAATTACTTGTATTCTTTGCTAAGCCCATTTAAAGAGAAACTAACCAATTCATCTTCTTTCACACTCACACATTAATTGATCTAAGGGATTCAATAATACCCATATTCAATGCATTTTCATTGATGTGGCATGTTCTTCTTTAATGTGTACTTATTGATGTGGACATGTTCTTCTTTTCCACTATATGCAGCTCCTATTCTAACTATAACTTCATTTCCTTTGTGTTTGTTTGAAAAATCTTCACTAGGTTTTTCTATGCAGCTACTAGAGTGTTGGAATCCTCTGTATATAACCTATCATAGTGTATATCACATTGATTGAAAACTAATACATAAATTTTCTTGCACCTTGGTTCTGATATTTGAATGCCTTATCTCTGCTAGAGTTGCGTTCTCTTCAAGAAATTGTAAAGGCTCCTCTTATTGTCTCCTTCAACATAGTCCCAAAAATCCTTTTCTTAGCTATCAAACACATAGTGGTGTAAAGGCGGAATGATCACCCAGGCATGTCATGAGTGTCAGATTGTGTTGAGTTTGATATCTCAACAAAAAGTCTCCTGAGGAGAAAGCTAAATTATGTAGAGTTATTATACCTATCCACATGTCTAACATAAACATTAATGATGGAGAAGAAGATACGAAGCCTCCAAGAATTTTCTTAGACTTCCCTACCAGTATAAGGAGTATAGCCAAGCTTACTCTATTAGATAGTAGAGGAGGAAGAAACCTCATTTCATATGAGACATCAATTTTGATAGGCAAACCTAAATCCTTGAGCCCACAAAGGCCTTAGTATAAACTCTCTCAAGACCATATAATGAGCATGAAGGCGTTATAAAACTTATGTTCCACATAAACTCTTATCCTATAGAAGGTAGTTTCTTTGCCATGTGACTGGAACTGCAATAGAAGAAATCATCCTTGGGGGAGGATGGATAGCTAAGTATAATTGGATCATCAATTGTATGAAACGGACTACGACTCTTAAATTCAAGAAAAGAACCATCACTATCCTTGCAAAAGGATTACCATGATAAATCTCCTTGGAGATCCAAAAATTGTTCACTTAGTTACAAGTAGGTCTAATTGAGCCTATAAATTTCATCATTTCAAAACTCCAAGCCTCATTGCCAATAACCCAAACCCTTCCCAACTCTACCATAGATAGAGGCCAACCTACTAAAATATGAACCTAACGTAGATAATTCTAATCTAAAACGAAGGTGGAACCAAAAATGGCTCAAGAATCACCAATTTATGTGGCCTCCACTTCATCACCATTGCCTAAGAATAAACTTCCATAGGTAATGGTATAAAAGCCCAAATAACTCTATCACCTTACCCATACCACTTGAAAAGCCAAGGTAAAGCAATCAAAAGAGGTATGGGCCCAAAGGCCAGTATCCCAAGTCTATAACAGGCTCCAAAGGCAAAAATTAGTGTGGACAGTAAGGAGAGTAAGCTTGAGAAATGGTCCAACCCTAGAAGGATGGATAAGCACAAAAATCTCATCAATAGCCCAAGGATACTATCAACAAGGACAAGGCTTGGTCTCATTGTTAAGGAGTAAGCCCACAAAGGGGGCCTTTAAAACAAAAGAGCACACGAGTCAAATAACATCAAAAATCATTATTCTACTCAAAGCCAATCTAAAAGCTACACAATCCAAATTAGGTATGGGTACCCAAAAGGACCAACAAAGGGCAAGGCTAAAGTAGAGAAATGATGAACCATAGAAGAGAAATAACAACTCCAAAAGTAATTCTAGGACCTCTCCTAAACCTCTAAGATGAAGAATGTTTCTCTAAGTCCCCAACACAAGTATCGGTTGATAAGTAAACCTCACCATGGGATGGCCCAAAGTCCATATTAAAGTCTTTAATCTTAACTTGGGCAGCAACCTTGTTTGTAAAGAGAATGATGTCACTCTCATGCAGAATCAAAGGACAAAGAATTTTTTTGCTCACTCAATAGCAACACCTAGAAGAACAAAGTAAAAAGAAAGGGCCAATGGGTTACCCACAAAGTTGTCAAGTTGGAAGACGCCAAAACATTCCAAGGGCATAAGAGTCAAGATTTGGGTTGTGAAAGGCCAAATCAAGAACACTCATAAGTACTAAGCACCTTACATCTTCTCTTCACTGCACTTTCAAGGTCAAGTGCATTATGGTAGAGGGGCAAGCATAAAGATCAAGTCAAAAGTCACCTATGTTCAATGTGATAGTAGGAATAAGATTCAAGCCCAGCCATCTAAGGGTCAAAGGAGTGGTAGAGGGGGACCATGCACTATTCACAAAAAGAGAATCCTCAACTACAAAAGCCACTTAAGTACATGTCTAGATGGGGGGAATCTACCACATCAATAAGGGGGAAACCTTGAAGTGTCTTGGCCTAGTGTAGGTCCCATCACCTAAGAACTTGATACTCAATTTCTTTTTGCACCACATTGGTTTTAATAAATCTTATGATGCATCTAAGGGTTTCACATTATAAGACACATGTAGTGGGCACATACCAGTGTAGGTACATGATTACATGTCATTCATGCACCTTGTCACCTTGGACACCCACTTACACAACATGATTGGAATTAAGCATAAATAGGTCACTAACATTGGGAGATGCAACATTAGGCACAAGAAGAAGAAGCTAAAGTAAAAAATCCATATAAAATTTATTGGATCTTGGGAACAATTAAACTCCTCATAGGGATGATCCCACTTTGTTGGAAATTCAACGTCTTTGATCGTCGATTTCACTTTGGTGTTTCACTTTGGTGGTCACGACAATTTGACCTCGTCAATGTCACTTTTACTATTGCAATTGGACCTCACTGGTCTCACGTCTTTGAGCATTAATCCTACTTCTCAAATCAAAATCTAACTCCACTAGTTCAACCCTCTGATCATTGACTTTAAAATAACAATACTCCTTCGATTCATCAATTATGATGGTTTTTGATTGATAACCAATTAGTGCGATTTGACCCATGTTGATGTGCCTTTAAATCAACCATTGGGAAATCAATCTTTTGAGATCTCCCAATTTGTCTCAAGTGACATGTCAATTGAGTCACTATATATAGCAACAGTGCTAATTTTAAGCAAAGATATTAGAAGTCGTGTTTTCATTGGTAAGTAACCTTGTATAAGAGTTCTCCATCATGCCTAATGACCAAGCTTTCAGTAGGATTTTAAGTAAGCCTTGTGCCACATGTTTCCTTTCTCCATATCTATACTTTTGTATGCTACTACTATGGATTAGGGTAGAGGGAAAAGTGCAAGTGTTTGAGCATAAAGCGTAAGGGTGTGTTTATTAACGCATAATAGATAAGGAGAGAAAGTAAGTTGAATTATGTTGATTTTTTTGGGTGGGACCATATGCCTATACAAGTAGTGCAAAGGCTAGTCAAAAACTTTTAGATTGTGTGGGCCTTAAATCATTTGTGCAGAGAGAGATCGCACGACAAATTGCACAACATTTGGGTCATGGGTCTAGTATTATATTCACGGATCACTACCATAACTCAATTGTGTGACCCTCTGATTGTGATGTACTGGATCGCCCAAGATAGATTATGTTATCTTAGAATGTGATTGCAGATCATAGAAGGATGATTATAGATTATAGATTATAGAATGCATGCAATTGCTTTTCTAAAATCCTAAAATCATTTGATAGTGATTGCATTAATAAGGTTACATGCATCATTGTTTACCTTGGACATAAATAGATACTAGGATTGAAAGTTATATACATTGGTAGATAAGTGAGAAGAAAAGCTCTACAGAGACACTTAGGAAATTATAACAAGTGGTAGGTGTGCCTTGAAAGGCTAAAACATGGAGAAGAAAAGCTCTACACAGAGACATATAGGAAATTAGAACAAGTGGCCTCCTCTGTGCCTTGAAAGGCTAAAACACATAAATGACTATTGAACCCCAAGCAAATGAAAAGACAAATGTTGGTGGATGAGAGCCAAGGTCCCACACTTGAACCACACACACTACTAGAACTCTTTGAAGCTAGGAAAATCCATCTAGAGTGAATGAGCCTAAAGTCTATGGGTCGGGATATACTTAAATTTCAAATTCAATTTATGGGACCCCCTCAACCCTACAAAATAGGCACGTGTTATGCCTTCCCAAGGTGCTAAAAAAACTAGCACTAGAAGATGAGCCCAAAAAATAATTGTTGTAAAATATTGGACTGTTATTATTTTTTGAATTAACTCCATGGAAAATTGACTTTTTCAAATGCTACCAAGCCCTATTCTCTTATGACAATCATAATGAGTCAGTGATCATCTAGCCACTCGAGAATATAGACAAATCTAGGCACATGTTTAGCACAAAACCACTCAAAACCCACTTTCGAGTCACCAAACGGAGGTGAAATATTGTGAATCACAAAGATTTCACTTCAGCAAAGTTGTTCTATGTACAAAACATAAAAACTCTCTCATACAAAACTTCTCCTAATTCCACCTCTTACCCAATCAAAACTCACCCACAAAAATGGCAACTATCGAAAAATGACCAAAACCAAAAATTTCTTGCAACACAAAATTTTATCAAAACATGTTAGATGTCCTAAAACAAAATATTCTACACACTTTTTACAACAAGAATTTATGAAAAATATCTATACAAAATTATGAAGCGTCACGATCAAAATGTAAGTAATTTTTTATGCATTATTTTTTCACAAAAGGAGTGGTTTTTTAAAACGTTTGACATAAAAGTGTGTATTTTATCTCCATAATTTTGAAAAAAGGTACATTTCTGGGTTTTTCTCCCCAAAATGGAGTTCAGTTATCATTTGCATGATTTTGTTGTCGTTTTTTATGGCTCATTGTTTAAATGATTTGGATAGCCAAAATGCTGAAAATGTGTTGATGTAAACCATAAAAATGTCCCAAAAAATGCACAAAAATAGGGGTTTTCACTCCCTCTCTCCCTTTGTCTTTCACCCTCTAAGATCTTCCTCTCTCTCTCCAAAATGATTTGTAATAAATTTTAAAATTTAAAAAAACTCGCCCCTCCCCCCATTCTAAGTGGCATGCTCTCGCTAGCTAGGATGGGTGATGGTGGCAGAATGTCTCTCTCTCTCTCTCTCTCTCTCTCTCTCTCTCTCTCTCTCTCTCTTTCTCTCTCTCTCTCTCTCTCTCTCTCCTATCCCTTGGAAGAGAGAGAGAGAGAGAGAGAGGGAGAGAGAGAACCCTCCCCCATCAAAGTGGCGAGATCGCATAGGGGATAGGGTAGGGGTAGTACCCCTACTAGGGTAGGGGTACTACCCCTACCCTAGTAGGGGTACTACCCCTACCCTATCCCCTATGCGAGCTCGCCACTTTGATGGGGGAGGGTTCTCTCTCTCCCTCTCTCTCTCTCTCTCTCTCTCTCTCTCTCTTGTCTCCATAATTTTGAAAAAAGGTACATTTTTTCATTTTTCTCCCCAAAATCAAGTTGAGTTGTCGTTTGCACGATTTTATTGTCGTTTTTTATGACTCGTTGAATAGACAAAATGCTAAAAATGTGTCGATGTAAACCATAAAAATGTCCCAAAAAATGCACAAAAATAAGGGTTTTCACTCCATCTCTCCCTTCATCTTTCACCCTCTGAGATCTCCCTCTCTCTCTGTCTCTCCAAAATGATATTTAATCAATTTTGAAAATTTTAAAAACTCGCCCCTCCCCCATTCTAAGTGGCATGCTCGCTACTACTTAGGATGGGAGATCATGGGTGAATGTATCTCTCTCTCTTTCTCTCTCTCACTCTTCCAAGGGGTAGAAGAGAGAGAGAGAGAGAGAGAGAGAGAGAGAGAGAGAGAGAGAGAGAGAGAGAGAGAGAGAGAGAGAGAGGTGGTTGTTTTAATCACAAATTTAAAAATTTGAAAATAAACCCTACCCCATCAAAGTGGCAAGCTCACATAGGGGATGGGGTAGGGGTAGAGTATTGTGTTCTCTCTCTCTCTCTCTCTCTCTAGTGTCTCTCTCTATGTCTCTTTTTGGTTGGGGTAGTATAGAGAGAGATACTGATAGATAGAGAGAGAGAGAGGCAAAGAGGAAGGAGTTTTAATTTTAATTTTTAAAACTTAAACTCCTCTCTCTCTCTCTCTCTCTCTCTCTCTCTCTCTCTCTCTAAGATACCTCCCATTCCCTTCAATCCTTCGTGGTAGGGAGAGTAAGTAACACCCCAAGATTTCTTATGAAGGTCACCTAATCAGGAGATAATTCCTGACTATCTACTGATATATGAATACATTCATGGTCTTGGGAGTCTTACCTGCTATTTATATATATTTTTCTTCTCTGGAGAGTACCTAGCTAATTGGGTCCACACTACCACCCACTTTCTAGATTTTGGATACGGTCAATGATGAGGTTTTCTAAATTACTAAGCACATTTGTTGGTATAGATGCATCACATAATAGAGTTGCTTAATTTAATTCCCTTCATGGGTTCCTTTATCCCTTAATGCCAAAAAATTATTTTAAAAACAATACATACACAATCATAAACTTGAATTACAACATAATCTTAAAGAAAAACACCCCTCGGCGCACCGAGTTACATACAATCTAGGCCTTATAACTGCCATGGCAATAAGTTACCACATACTAGTAACATGAAATGTCCCCTCACTCACCTACACTAACATGAAACCTATCAAGATCGGGTCTGAAATTCTTGGAAGGAACCCTCACCCTTCTTTGTGGTGGGTTAACCATAATAAGAAGTTTCCCCAACTTTGTAATACTCAAGAGTTGGTTGCCGTGGGTGGGGGAATACCCAGTTGTCCCAAACCGATCACTTTGGAATGGTTATTCACAAGAGAACATGTCCCTTGATTTAATTTTACAACAACTTTAAAATATGTTACTAGTCTTGTCGAAATGTTGCATCCACATTCCACGTAGCAATCATGCAACAAACATACTCACATGAGAGAGATATCGTTTCTCTATTTTCTTAAAGAAAAATTTTCCTAGTTAAATTCATCAGATAATTCTCTTTTCTTAATCAAAATTTTGAGGGTTGGTCCACTTACACGACGAGGTGGAGATCTAATATACATGGCTATGAGAAGACGGGTTGGTCCACCACTTCCTCGGGGGACATTTATAGTGTAATGTACTCATACGTATGTATTTTTCTGGGTCCATTGTACTCGGCAATTTTTAGCATCTACATTTAATGTTGAAAAGTGGGAAATACTTAGAGTACATAAAAGATTAAGTTTGGTCACAAATTTAGTAATTTTAGAGATGTTGAGTTTTGGTCAATTTTGGGGCTTTTTATGCATATTTTATGGTGTCATTTGTAAGCGATTTCTATTCTATACTTACCAATGTTAGATAATGTATAAGAGGGTCATAGTGAGTAGTTTAGTTCAAAGGAAACTCATATGGGGGTTTACATAGTGAATATAACCGAACGGACGTCCGAAACAGGGGGCCCAAACACCAAATTGACCCTTAAATTTTAGTACCATCTCACATGAGGGGGTAGATAGCTTTATTTGTCAGAGAGAAGTATTAAAGAAAGATAGTTCATCACAAGAAGAACAAAGTCCGTGTTTGGATAATTGGGAGATTCCGCATGGGGTGGCTGGTATTCGCGAAACGAATCGGACATCACTTTCTAGTGTTGATCTATCTCTAATTTGGTTGAAGAACATGTTTTTAGAAGGAATTTCTATCTTTAATGTTTTCATGCATGATATTCTACTAATTCTCGTGGGCTATTTATTTTTGGCTTCTTCTAGAGTCTTGAGGTGATTTCTGTGCGCAGGGATAGAGAGAGAGATTTTGAGATTCGGGCTGGCCTTCCTTAGAAAGGGGAGCACTGGACAGAGAACGTGATTTATGCCCATTTGGGAGCCATTTGTTAGAACCCAGAGTGGACGAGATTTCAAAGAGGCATACTCAGGATAGCCATGATGTCTAGCATGGAGGTTGAGTGGACGAGCATCGGAGAAATGCCCTATTGGCTAGATCTTTTTGTTAGTGATTCTCTCTCTGATTTTGAGATTTTGTATTGGCAGTTATTATGTTACTTTGGATTTTCAATGATTATGGTTTATTGAAAATCTCTTCGTTTTCTGAACTATGATGTGATTTTACTGTAAATTTTGAGAAATTCTGTGCATAGATCATGGAACAGAATATGGGTATGTTTCAGTTGGTATCAGAGCCTAGGTTGGGTAATCCGCACTTGATTGCGTATATTGCAGGTCTTGGAGGATCAATTTTTGTGATACAACCAGGAGTTTCTTTCTCTTGAGAGTTATTTTGCAATTTTGTTGTACAATTGTAAGATAGCTACACATCAAAAAAATTTAGTAGTCAACCTGGGACAAGAAGAGGAGCTTTTACAACTATTATTGCATGTGGGTGTAACTCCAGAGGATGATATCAGACTTATTGACAAGAATCAAGAATTGGAGGAAAGAATGAGAGCCATGCACGCCTGAGCTTCCATGAATTTGAATGAAGAAGACATAGATGACCGAGAAGATGGAGAGATGGAAGATTGTCTAAATTTTGATGATAGAAAGGGTTAAGAGAAGGGAAATGAGCAAGAAATTCTTCCGAGAAGTAAGAATAACCTGGTGAAATTCCTATAAGCCCTCAACCAAGAGTTGCTACACAGGTTGGTTTCGATCTTTCAGTACTACATAGAGCTATTAAAGAGTTGCAAGATACAGTGTAGGCCATGAAAACTACTACGGGCACAAGATTTAAATCGGGACATGTAGATGATTTTTCCCTCAAGCAAGTTAACGAAGAAAATGTCACTACCAACCTTTAATGGAAAGGGGAAGAGGAATGAAGAAGCAAAAGCATGGATTGAGCAGCTTGAAGATTATTTTTGAACATGTAACTCTACTGAGAAAGCTAAAGCAAAGACGATAGTACTTCTTTTTGAAGGTTCTATGAAATTATGGTGGAAGTCTATTATGTGCAGCAGGGACTTGCGGAATGAGGACATCACATGGCCTCTAATCAAAAGGCATATGATTCAACATTACTGACGCCAAAATATCACATGGAGAAAATGAATGCATTTTTAAACTTGGAACGGAGGGCACTTACTGTTGTAGAGAATACCATGATAAATTTTGGGACGTGCAGAAATATTCACCCTCTTTAATAGAAAAGGAAAGGGCTTCTCGATTTGTAAATGGCTTAAGCAAGAAAATCAAATTTCTGGTTAAGGGTAACAAGGCAACTATAGTCCAAGATGCTATGCTGCATGGTGCCATGACATATGAACAAATGGAAAATAATGAGTAAAGATTTGGAAATAAATCAAAGAGATCAAATCCGTTTTATGATAAGGAAAATTTTATGCAAAATAGGAGAATGCAGACTGGTGAGAAGAAGAATGGTAATCATCCTTTCACATATTTATCCCCAAAGATGGTAAAAAAGGCGTGGCATGAGGCTTGTGTTTCGTTGTTTACAAAAGGGTCATAGAACTTATGACTGCAAAAACAAACCACCATCACGTGAGGGACTAATTATAAGAGATCAGAAAACAAGGCAAAATGTGCGAGAGAATGTACGTGGGTTTTCAAGTAATGACAATGCTCGTGGAGCAAGAGGAAAAGCTACTGCAACTATGGCCAAGGAGATTGAAGAATATGCACATGTCAATGTTGTTTTTCATGCAGGTAAGGACAAAAAATGAGCTTCACTTATAAAAACGCCTATCGAGATTGCGAATAGTGTTTTTCAAGTGTTAATTGACTCAAGAAGCACCCATAGTCTTCTATCACCCCACATGACAAAACTGTTCGGAATAACTAAATTTTATCAAAAGAAGCTTATAGTAGAGCTTGCTTCGAGAAAGCAATAGACATGTAAGGATTATGTCAAGAATATGCCTTTCATCATAGGTGACCTCAAGTCAAAAGCAGATTCCCATGTGTTGTCTTTAGGAAGGTATGATGCCATTTTAGGGATGGATTGGTTAGTGCCCCAGAAAGGCTAGAATATTGTGTCATGAGAAGTGGTTTTGCATTATTGGAGATGATGGTAAAGAATGTTCCTTACAGGGTCAAAGATGTGATGTAGAATTTAGAAGAATGTCTGTTATACAATTTGTGAAAGCAGCAAGAAAAGGTTGTCATGTATATGCTGTGGAATTGCTGATATAAAGCCTTAAGGAATAAAAAAAGGGTGATGATCATCTTATGCTTCAAGAATTTTAGAATTTGTTTCCTGATGATTTGACTAAATTGCCTCCGCATAGATTTGCAAATCATGAAATAGAGCTCATTCCTTGTGTAGGACCTGTATATAGAGCTCCTTATCGTTTATCTGTGGAGGAAAGTGCAGAGTTGAAAATGCAATTGTTGAAATTGCTTGAGAAGAGATTTATTAGGCCTAGTGTGTCGCCATGGGGTGCTCCTGTTTTCTTCATAAAGTAGAAGGATGGGACTATGTGGTGTGTTGATTATAGGGGGCTCAATAACTTAACAATAAAGAATAAGTACCCATTGGGGGAGCTTTTTTCTTGGCTTGTAGGGAGTTACATATTTTCTAAAATTGATCCTGTGATTTGGTTATCATCAGATTCACATCAGAGACAGTAATATAGCAAAGAATGCATTTTGGGCATTATGAATTTGTTGTGATTCCATTTGGATTAACAAATGCACATGCTACTTTTTAGTGTGTGCTGAGTTGCATTTTTCAAGAGAACTTGGATGACTTTGTGTTGGTATTTTTGGATGACATATTGGTGTTTTCCAAAAGTAAAGAAGAGCATGAAGAACAAACACTTCCAAAAAGTGTTTCACATATTTCTAGAGCATAAGTTGTATGCAAAGAGGTCCAAATGTGAATTCTTTAAAGCTAAGGTGGAGTACTTGGGACACATTATATCTAAAGAAGGTATTTCAATGGATTCCAAGAAGATTGCAGCCATTGTGGAATGGGCAACTCCCATTTCTGTTAGAGAAGTTCGTGGATTTCTAGCACTTGTTGAGTTTTCTCACAAAGCAAGTCCTATAACGACAGACCTTTTGAAGAAGGGTAGAATATTCATATGAATTGTATAATGTGAGCAAAGTTTTTAGATTTTGAAGCATGCATTGACTACAGCCCCTGTGCTTAAATTGCATGACCTTGGAAAAACCTTCTTGGTTGTAATAGATGCTAGTATTATAGTGCTTGGTGGGTCTTTAATGCAAGATGGGCATCCGGTTACATTTGAGTCATGTAAGCTGAAACCTCATGAGAGAAACTATTTGGCATATAATTTGGAATTATTGGCTGTTGTGCATGCATTATGTGTATGGAGACATTATCTCCTTGGAGCTAAGTTTCAGTTACAAACTCATCAAATCTGCTTTGAGGCATTTGTTTAGCCAAACACAATTGAATGCAAAGCAAAGAAGGTGGATAGAAGTTTTGCAAGAATATGACTTTGAAATCATTTATAGACCAGGATGAGAAAACAAAGTGGCTGATGCATTGAGCAGAAAACCAAAAGTTGCTTTAGTGAGTGCAATCCTTGTCATACATAATAGTTTAGGGAGAACAGGTAAAGAGTGAAATCCCAAGAGATTATTTCTTCAAAACAGCTTTTGCGAGTTTGACAAAGAAATACAGGTCACAAGAGGAAATAGATGCATTCAGAAAGTATGAAGTAATTGATGGAATATTATATTATGAGAAAAGGTTATGCATACCTGATGTTGTGGAGATCAAGAGCAAGTTGATACATGAAATTCATGATATTTCCATAGAGCAAGACATCCGGGATTTCAAAAGACATACACTAAGGCTAGAAAGTGTTTCTTTTGGCCAGGAATAAAAGCTTATGTAAGGGATTATGTGGCGAAATGTCTAAACTATCAATAGGTGTGAAAGCTAAGCATGTAAAGAAACTACATTCTATGTTACCCATTAGATGTGCGAGAGATGAATTGGCAATGTATATCAATGGACTTTATTACTGAGCTACCAAATGGACTGGAGGAGGTTATGACAACATTTATGTGGTGGTAGATAGGCTTACAAAAGCTGCTCATTTCTTTCCTATCAAGAGTTCATATACCGCTATAGATGTGGCAAATTTGTTTGTGAAGAATATCTTCAAGTTACATGGTATGCCTAAATATAGTATCGGATTGAGATTCTCAATTCACTTCAAATTTTTGGCAGGCATTCTTTAAAGTTGTTGGTACATCACTTGATATGAGTACAACATATCATCCTCAAAGTGATGGGCAAACAAAAAGAGTGAATCAAATCTTGGAGGACATGTTAAGAATGTATCGCATGGATAAACCTAGAAAGTGGGATGAATAATTACATATGGTGGAATATTCATACAATAGTAGTCCACAATCTACTATTAGAATGTCTCCATTCAAAGCATTAGATGGGCAAGATTGCATGTCAACTGCATTATGGTGGTATGATCCTATTGGGAAGGTTGAGATAAGTAAACAGATGCTTGATGAAATAGAGATGCAGACAAGAGTCATAAGGGAATGCATAAGAGTTGCTCAAAGTCGTCAAAAGAGTTATGCAAATAAGAAAAAAAAGCCAAGAGAATTCAATGAGGGTGAAATGGTATTATTAAAGGTGAAACCAAAGAAGAGTTCTTTAAGACTTGAAAAGCTTAAGAAATTCCCACCTATATATGCAGGACCTTTCAAGATACTTAAGAAGATTGGAAAGTAAGCTTATCACTTAGAACTTCCAGAAGGAGTTAAAGCACATAATGCATTTCACATTAGCTTACTAAAGAAGTATGTGGCTGATCCAAATCACATACTTGGTGACAGTACAAGAGTGGAAGAAGTGGGAAATTTTGAGATAGAACCAAAGACAATTTTGGAGATCGCAGGGTTAGATAGCAAGAGAGTATAAGAGCGATGTGGCGAGGACCGAGAGAGAGAGGGGGTGAGTGTACCTCATGATGAGGATGGTGAGGGGATATGTATGAACAAGCAAGGAGAGTGAGGGGGCTGGTTGACGAGTGGGTAAAGGGAGTGAAGGATTTGCTTTGACAAAGGTGGCAATGGGATTGGGGTGCATCGTAGAGAGAAGGGTGTGGACTCCCTACTCAAGTGAGTTGGAGAGGTAGGTTATGTGATTTGCTTTGACAAAGGTGGCAATGGGATTGGGGTGCATCGTAGAGAAGGGTGTGGACTCCCTACTCAAGTGAGTTGGAGATGTAGGTTATGTGATTTGCTTTGACAAAGGTGGCAATGGGATTGGGGTGCATCGTAGAGAAGGGTGTGGACTCCCTACTCAAGTGAGTTGGAGAGGTAGGTTATGTGGGGATGGATAGAGAGGGCATGAACTGAAAGGAGTGGGGGGCTGCAAGAAAGCTACAGGATCATAAAGCTCTGCTTTGACTATGTCTATGGCAAATAGAGGTGCGAGAATGAGGGAAATTTGGCTATGGTGGTGGAAGAAACCAAGAACAGACAAAAATGTGGAGGTGAGTGGCTGCCTACAAAGAGAGGATTTTGTCACTAAGATGAGAGGAGAGGGGATGCATGGCGAATGAACGACAAAGGGTGGTTGGATGAAACAGTGGCGATGGGGTTGATTGTTGAACACAACAATGACCAGTGCTCGCTTTGAATGAAGGGAGAGGGGGAATTTATAGGGTATGAGGGATGAGTGCATAGGAGAAAACGTCAACATAACCATGCAAAAGATGATAATGCCAACTAGGTTGGCTGAAGGTGAGGAGCTAGTGGGAAGAAGGTGAGGAGCTAGTGGGAAGAAGGTGACAAGAAATTTACGTATCGAATCATCCAGCGATGAGAAGAATATATCGTGGCAGCCTTGCATAATGAGGGTCCCAATGAAGGAGAGATGGAAGAAGATGAGGGGGTGGGGGCTGTGTGCTGAGAAGAAAAAACAAAACGAAGGGGGGGGGTTCAGCGCTCTGGCCACCAATATTTAAAAAAAAACTTATAATTTTGAGTAGAATTTTACATCCTTTCCCCCTTAAAGAAATCAAGATGTCCACATCTCGAAAGTAGTTAGGGAAAACCTTGAAATAACTTAGACTCATCTTCCCATGTAGCATCTTCTGCTGGGAAGTCTTTCCACTAAACTTGATGTTCCCTTATGACTCTCTTTCTCAGATTCCTTTCTCTATAAGTAAGGATTCTGTCGGGTTGAATTTCTAAGATGCTTTGGGATGGCATAATGATTTTCTCATCATATAGGATATGGCTAGGACTAGATACATAGGCTTCCAAAAGGCTTACATGGAATACATTATGGACTTTCAGATGAGGGGGTAGCAATAGCTCATAAGATTTGGTCATTGATTATTTTAGTGATGACATAAGGAACACAATATCAAGGGCTCATCTTTTTGTACTTTCCTAGAGATATAGAGATTCTTTTTGGACATACCCTTAAGAATACCATATCTCTTTATTTGAATAGTCGTTGAGTTCTTCTGTCACTCATCAGCATAATGCTTTTGTCTATCGTAGGCACCCTTGATGTCCTTATGGATAGATTTCATTTGTTGAACCATGTCATCTAGCATTTGTTTAGAGACGTCTACTCTGTTCATTAGATCAAACCAATTTAATGGTGTTATACAATCTTGACCATATAAAGCCTTAAAAGGGGACATACCTGTAATCCTATGATGTGTTGAGCTATAGGCAAATTCTACCAATGGTAGGTAATGCTAACATAGCTTTGGCTTGCGATTTCAATAAGCCTTGAGTATGTCTTCAATGACTTGATTTACCCTTTCATTCTAACCATCTAAAGATTTGGCTCACGATTTCAGTAAGTCCTGAGTATGTCTTCAATTCCCTCAAAAAGAGTGGTCCAAAACTAAAAAGTAAACTTTGTATCCCTATCACTGGAAATCCTTTTCAGCGAACCATGCAGTTTAAATATCTCCTTGATGGATATTCTTGCAATGTCTATTGCCTTGAAGGTCTTTTTGGAAGGAATTAAATGGGATACTTTTGTCAATCTTTCCACCACCACAATGATAGAATAATTACCCCCTTGAATAGAAGGAAGACTTGTGAAGAAATCCATACTAATACATTCCTACTTCATCTATAAGGAATATCCACCGGGTGCAATTTGCCCGGAATGTTCACCTTTCAGCCTTGTTTCTCCAATGAGGTAGGCATTGTGTGACATACCTGAGTACATCCTTCTTTAATCCTGGCTAGAAAAAACTGCTTTGTAGAACATTTAGCATCTTTACATATCCTGGATATCCGATAGATGGTACATCATGAGCTTCATGTAGGATTCGATCTTTTACTCTCTATTGTTTGGTATACAGATCCTTAGTTGATACAATAAGCATCCATCACTAAGATTGTAATCCTTGATTATCCTACTATATTTCTCAAAGTGATTTTTGGGGCCATGAGTTGTAAAATGTGTCTAAAGTACTCATCTAAAGCTATTTTTTCCTTTACTTCCAGAAGTAAAGGGTTTCCTGGCATAGAGATTGTGGCTATAAAATAGTTCCTATTCAATGTATTTGCAACTACATTATATTTTCCGTGCCTATATTTGATTTGAAGGTCAAATTTTGATAAGATCTCTATCTAACACCTTTATCTCATGTTGAGATTTGACTAAGAAAAAATCCACTTTAAGCTCTTATGATCTATAGTAAGTATGAATCTTATGATCTGTAGTAAGTATGAACCTTTTGCCTAGTAGGTAGTGTCGCCATAACTTAAGAGCATGAATTACAGCCAAAAGTTCTAGATCATGAGTAGCATGGTTTCTCTCATAATCCTTGAGTTTCCTTGAAGTGTAAGCTATTGGTTTCCCTTCTTGGGTGCGTACTCTACCAATAGCCAAACCACTAGCATCTATGATTACTTTAAAATCTCCATCAAAATTTGGTAGTTGAAGGATGGGTGCAGTTGTGAGAGCCACCTTGAGTTAATCAAAAAAAATTTGATGCTCCTTGGTCCAAACTATTTTTGTATTCTTTTTAAGTAGTTTGGTTAAAGGTATGGCTATCTTTGCATAATCCTAAAAAAAGATACAGTACGACCCTATAATCCCAAGAAATCCTACAATCTCCTTGATGTTGGATGGTTGAGGCCATTCCACTATATCTTGTATCTTTGCTGGATCTACTACTGAAATTCCATCCTTGGAGACAATGAATCCCAAATATTCAATTTTGTCTGTAAGGAAGGTACTTACTCTTTTCAACAAAGAGTTGGTGTTCTCTTAGAATTTCTAGAACTTCTCTAACTTGGGCTTCATACTCTTTCCCATCCTTAGAGTATATTAGAATATCATAAAAGAACACCAAGACATGATTGTCAAGCTACTTCCTGAATATATCTTGCATGATCCTATTAAATGTTACTGGTGCATTAGTAAATCCAAACAACATCACAATGTATTCGTAATTCCCATATTTGAAGTTGAATGCTATCTTTGGGATGTCTTCCTCCATGACTTTATTAGTACCCAGATTTTAAATCAATCTTTGTGAAGACTTAGGCTCGGTGAAGTTGATCTAGAATTTCATTGATCCTAGCAGTTGGGTATTTATTCTTGACTGTGAGTTGATTCAGGCCCCTATAGTCAATGCATGACTGTAAGGTTATATCTTTTTTCTTCTGAAATAGGATCAGGGCTCCCCAATGATGTGACACACTTGGCCCCTGACGAATCCTTGTTCTAACACATCAGTTGGAGTTGTTCCTTGAGTTCTATTGATTTTGGGACTGACATTTTATATGTTCTTTGTGCCACCGATTGAGATCCATGAGAATAAGCTCAATCTCATGCTTTATTTCCCTTTGGGGAGGCATCAAGGTAAGCTCCTCTAGAAAAAGATCTTTGTAATCCTACAGCCAATTAGGTTCATTCACTATAGCATCTTTCTCTACCTTGTTAAGCTTTACTATAAACACCTTTTGATTTTTCCTGAGACCCTTTAGTAGCTTACTACCCTTTACTAGTTGTAAGTTGGGTCTACCAATCCTCCCTAAAGCTATGACTTCCTCGTTTTTGGCATCCTTGAATGAGATTTATCCAGTCTCACAATGGATAGCGGCCTTTTTTTCTTTTAGCCAATCCATTCCAAGAATACCATCATAAGTTCCCACAACCATCACATGGAAGTAGCAGTTGGTTGGTTTACCCATCGAGGTCAAACTCTAGATCCCCTATGGTGTGCTGAGAAATTACTTCCTTGTTACTAGGTCAATGACCATTTTCTTGGATGGTTTTTGATTAAGACCTAATTGTCTGATGCACTTTGGTGAAAGAAATGAATGAGTACTATTAGAATCAATCAACAATTTGAAATGTTTACCATGATGAGATACTGGTGTTTGGATCACTAAAAATTGTCGATTTTCACCTTGGTGCTCTATCATAGCATGAACTTCGGCTCTAACTTCCTCTTCATCTTTAAGGGTTGCTTCTTCCACTTGGATCATAGTAACTCTGCCTCTTCCAAACCTCATTCATGATATGCACCTCTCGGGATTTGAACTCTGTTTCTTACTTGATTGAGTTGTTAAATGGAAGTACCTCTTCCCATAGGATTAACTTGAGGGTTCCTAGGAAAGTTTAGGGCAGCAAATTTTGAAAGGTTAAAACCTTGGGTGGACGAGGGAATTCAACACGCCGATGACCTGGTTGATGGCAATTGTAGCATACTTCACTTCTCCATGCTAGGTCATTTTGTAGGGCCTTCGGGCGAGGCAAGATTGGTTCGTAAGTTTTAACCACCACTGATCAAATGGTAAAGGATAATCCAAAAGGTCTTCCTCAATTGGGTGATTCGGGGTAAGGTCTCTTCCTAAAGTTGTTGCTATTTTTATCCTTTATAGTTCTTCTTCTTCTAAGGGTTTGGATCAAAAAACTTCATCCTAAAGGCTAGTCAGGCGCATGGATTCTAGCTGATGATTGGGGGGAGGATTAAGACCTTGCACAAATCAACTAATGGATTCAGCCAAGGTCATAGTTGGAGCATACTTCTTGAGTTTAACAAACTAGGAGTAGTAGGCATCCACTTATGAATTCTTTTGGGTCAGGTTATAGAAATTATTGATCTTTAGGGTTTCAAAGTCTCAAAGCAAGTACCTTTCCTTGACATCTCCTTTGATTTATTCCCAGGTGATATTGCTTTCGTGGACATCCTTTTCCCTACATCATTCTTTCCACCAAAGCGTAGCATCCCCAATTAGTCGAAAACGGGCCAATATAGGTTGGTTGGCTTAATTAGTACCAACAAGAGACAAATAGGCGGTCATGGACTCTATCCATGCCTCTTCATATTTAGCCACAAGAGACAAATAGGCATGGACTCTATCCATGCCTCTTCATATTTAGCCACAAGAGACAAATAGGAGGGCATGGACTCTATCCATGCCTCTTCATATTTAGCCACATCTTTTCCTTCTCTTAAGAAGGAAGAGGGTTGCATCTGCTTAAGCAAGAATTTCTTTTCATCTTCGTCATCTTGTTGGCATGAAAAGATAGAACATGCTTTAATGCCAATTTAAGGAACCCAAAGAGGGGAAAAGGATAATATCCACTTTTCATTACATTTTATGAATAAGGTTACATGTTGATTTACAATACTTTCTTGAAGATTGTTTATCCTTAGGATGAACTTGGGAGGTTGTTTATTAAGATCCAATGCATATATTTTTGTGGAGTCAGTGATTCGAAAGAATCCTGGGTGAAATCTGTTGGCTATATATAGAATGTCTCTATATATATAGCCCTAGGATCTCCTCTATATATACTCATCTATTGTGTGTATTCCACACACTTTGGGGATTCAATCTTGTGTCTCGTGTGCTTCTCTCTCATGCTATCGCCTCCATCTCTAACATGGTATCAGAGCAGCTGTGGCAGCGCACAATAACCTTAGCAAACGGCTGTCTCAGCCGGCCACAAGAGCAACAGAACGAAGTCACCAGCAAACCGGCGCGCATATCACAGAGAACAACCCGATCGTTGAAAACGCACGCGTTCAACCAGAGCAACCGGCGTCATCAACAGCAGCCCTGTGAGGAGAACAGTAGCCGGTGCACCAACCGCGAGGAGAGAACAGTCTCTCTCTTTCTCTTTGGCTTGTTGCATCACGAGCCACGTGGAACAATCGGCCGCCAACACAACGGTCCACGAACAACACACATCGTATATCAGCCATATCATACGGCTGTCTTCAACAGCCGACGGTGTCTCCAGCCGGCGTTCTGTGCCGTTTTTGCAAACCAGCCACACCACAGACTACTGACGACACCAGCCGGCGTTCTGTGCCGTTTTTGCAAAAGCAACATAGCCGGAAGCTGGTCATCCTTCCGGCCATCAGCAGCCAAGATTTTTTGGGTGGCCGCCTGGGAAGATGGAAGGTATGTTTGCTAAGGTTGGCCACCGCCAACGCAGCTATGTTACTGAAGGATCATCAGCCGTGGCCCGGCGCAGCACAGGCGTAGCTCCAGCGTTGCAAGGAAACGCAAAGGGCCGCCCTGCTCGAGTTTTATAACGACGGCTTTAATCATGACGCCCTGGGCTGGACGCGGTTCGACATCAACGGCACGTCGGACTGCTGCAAGTGGCGAGACGTTACGTGTGCCAAGGACGGCCTTGTTGTGTCGCTGGAGATGGTCCTGTATGAGTCGTCGGGCGGGGCCGGATCACGAGGTGGAGTGCCATGACCTGTACCGCTAGACAAACTCCGCTCTCTTAAGGAGCTTCAATTTTTCCAGCCCTCTGCCGCCAGAGATCGGCCTTCTTTCCCAGTCCCTCTCCAAACTCCGATTTGTAGGTGGTATTCAATTTGCAGCACCTGCGGCTCCGATTCCTTGGGAGCTCTGCAACTTAACAGCTCTCCAATATCTTGACCTTGGTGGGAACGGATTTGGAGGCAGAATACCCTCTTGTCTCGGGGATAATCAGCTGACAGGCCATCTCCCAGAACACTGGAATGCAAGATCTTCTCTCGTATACCTAGATTTGTCTGATAATCTGCTGACAGGCCACGTCTCCTCCGTTTCTAACCTTACTAATCTCCGAAGCCTAAACCTTTATGGGAACAATCTGGGAGGCCAGTAGCAGTGCTCCAAATCTTCTTCTCTATTTCAAGCAGTAGCTATGTATGGTTGTAGCTTTTCTTTTGGCAGGCGTATTTTTTTTTTTTTTGCTAACGTTTTAGTTTTATGTGCAGAAGAAAATAATTCTTCTTGGGCACCATAACCTTTGATACCATTGATCTTTGATAGCTTTTCTTTTGGCATTGTTCCCATGGATTAATAATATCTTTACCGTGCTTTCTTGATGTATTGGTTGTGTGTGGGCACAGCAGCACCTGCACCTGTTCCCCTTCTCTTGCATGTGACCTTGTATGTGTGTGTATTCATACACACACATACGATAAGGAAAACTGCTATATGGGTAGGTATCCATCAAGTGCGTGGAGGATACTCAAATCTTACTTTTCAGATGAGGAGCTGATAGGTATGATTCTCATATTAAATCCTCAAGAAAAGGTATGTCAATTGTGATGCTTTTAAATGCATCCTGTTTCTTTCATATTGATGGAATTCATATTGATGGAATGTGCATCCATTGACTTGGTTACATGTTTCGTGAATGATGGTTACATGTTTCGTGAATGATGGTTGACTATGTTTCGTGAATGATGGTTGACTATGTTCTCGTGGATTGTGTCCATGATGCCATGGTGTTGTTCCGTGATGATGGTTACATGTTTCGTCGATGATGGTTGACTATGTTTCCATGGATTGTATCCATGATGCCATGGTGATGTTCCGTGATGATGGTTACATGTTTCGTCGATGAAGGTTGACTATGTTTCCATGGATCGTATCCATGATGCCATGGTGCTGTTCCATGATGATGGTTACATGTTTCGTCGATGATGGTTGACTATGTTTCCATGGATCGTTGTTCCATGGTGATGGTTATATGTTATTGTTGTTGGTCATTCCAAGATATGTTGATTGTGTTTCCATGGATTTTATCCATGATGCCATGGTGTTGTTCCGTGATGATGGTTACATGTTTCGTCGATGATGGTTGACTATGCCGTGGTGTTGTTCCGTGATGATGGTTACATGTTTCGTCGATGATGGTTGACTATGTTTCCATGGATTGTATCCATGATGCCATGATGTTGTTCCAGTTACATGTTTCGTCGATGATGGTTGACTATGCCGTGGTGTTGTTCCGTGATGATGGTTACATGTTTCGTCGATGATGGTTAACTATGTTTCCATGGATCGTTGTTCCATGGTGATGGTTATATGTTTCGTTGATGTTATTCATTCCAAGTTATATGTTTCGTTGATGTTATTCATTCCAAGCTATATGTTTCGTGAATGATGGTTGACTATGTTTCCATGGATTGTATCCATGATGCCATGATGTTGTTCCAGTTACATGTTTCGTCGATGATGGTTGACTATGCCGTGGTGTTGTTCCGTGATGATGGTTACATGTTTCGTCGATGATGGTTGACTATGTTTCCATGGATCGTTGTTCCATGGTGATGGTTATATGTTTCGTTGATGTTATTCATTCCAAGCTATATGTTTCGTTGATGATGGTCATTCCAAGCTACATGTTTCGTTGATGTTGGTTCACTTGGCTAATCTATATTTGTTGATTGTGTTTCCATGGATTTTATCCAGGGTTCACTTGGCTAATCTATATTTGTTGATTGTGTTTCCATGGATTTTATCCATGATGCCATGGCGTTGTTCCGTGATGATGGTTACATGTTTTGTGAATGATGGTTGACTACGTTTCCATGGATCGTTCCCATGATGCCGTGGTCATTGGTGGATGCACCGTGCCTTGACTTTGGCTCATCATATTGACTAAGTTTATTTAAGTCTATCAATGTCTTTTGTGGTCGACAATGCAACCATGCAGGTCTCAATGGATATATGGGTGATCTTGTCTTGCCATGAGAGAGGGCAGGGTCAGTGAGACAGCTCTTTTCATGATCAGAATGACGGTCTTTATTCTTATGTGACTGATCAATGGTGGTCAAATCTTGGAATTCATTCTATGGCAACTAACAAGAAATTCCGTCGAGCATATTTCTCGAGAGGTCTAAATGGCTATAATGGTGGTCAAGTCTTGGAATTCAATCTATGGCAACTAACAAGAAATTCCGTCGAGCATATTTCCCGAGAGGTTTGATTTCTCGTCCTATCAACTTATGAGGTTTATGTTCACATCATGTCATCCTGGCTACATGCTGCCTGCGGATGTCAAAGGTTTGATTTCTCGTTCCGTCATCTTATGAGGTTTACTATCCTGATTGTGAATGTCCCGTTAGCTTATGAGGTTTATGTTCACGTTATGTCATCCTGACTACATGTCAAAGGTTTGATTTCTTGTCCCGTCATCTTACGAGGTTGGTTTACGTTCACGTCATCTTACGAGGTTGGTTTACGTTCACGTCATGTCATCCTAACTTCATGTCAGAGGTTTGATTTCTCTTCCCGTCAGAGGTTTGATTTCTCGTCCTATCAACTTATGAGGTTTATGTTCACATCATGTCATCCTGGCTACATGCTGCCTGTAGATGTCAAAGGTTTGATTTCTCGTTCCGTCATCTTATAAGGTTTACTATCCTGATTGTGAATGACACACGTTTGATTTCTCGGCCATCATCTTATGAGGTTTACTTGCAAGTACGTCATGTCAGAGGTTGGTTTTTTCATCATGTCTGGTCATCCTACCTATGGACGTCAAAGGTTTGATTTCTTGTCCTATCATCTTATGAGGTTTGATTTCTTGTCCTATCATCTTATGAGGTTTACTTTCATATCATGTCATCCTGGAGGTTTGATCCAAGTTATAGTTGTCTCATTATCTTGACTCATAATATTGGAGGTTTGATCTTATGTCATAGATTTTTCCCATGGCAAAGATATGATTCTAGCTTTCCATGATATCCTTACTAACTAGAATGAGTGTCATTTTCTATTTTAGTGTTTATTGACAGGTCAATCTTCCAAGTCAACTTCTCCAAGTAACCAGATTCTCTTACCAAATTTAGTTCATTTAACATTGATTGGATGATCTTCCACAAGTTGACATTGCCATGCATGTCCTTGCGGATGGACTATACTCCTAAGCAACCATATAATAGATACCTTTATGTCTATTTCTTTGTGTACATCTTTTCGTGTACATCTCATATTTCTATAACAAAATTATGGTTTTCCATTTGTTATGGAGACTTCTTCCATATTACAGGGTTTATGGATCAGGATTGTATTTGGATATTGTTGAGCTTCAATATAGAGAAGAGACTACAAAAATATTATTTGGCATCGTCACGAAGATAGACTCGCACTCAACCTACATGAATGGATCAAGACAACATGAAGATGGATGACGATAACTCCTTGAAAGCCTTCATGGCTATTGTATATATGGGAGTGATGTAGCTCCTTCATGGATATTGTGTATATGGGAGTGATGTAGCTCCTTCACAGCCTTCATGGCTATTGTATATATGGGAGTGATGTAGCTCCTTTGAATAATACTTTGTAACTATAAAATAATTTAATATAGCGGTAGGTGTATATAGAGTTGTGGGTTTTTCCCTTGAGCCCCCAAGGGTTTTTTCATCCACAGTTAGAGACCCTTCTTTGAGTGGGGGTGTTGGCTATATATAGAATGTCTCTATATATATAGCCCTAGGATCTCCTTTATATATACTCATCTATTGTGTGTATTCCACACACTTTGGGGATTCAATCTTGTGTCTCGTGTGCTTCTCTCTCATGCTATCGCCTCCATCTCTAACAAAATCTACCACAACAATAAACTCTACTCATAGCGATGAATTTAGTGTGATCAGATCGTAGATATGTTGGGATGCGTAATAAGGCTCTCCATTTGCAATGATAACTTGATCAGGGAAAAGAGTCCCATAGAATACAAAGTCTTTTAGTAGTCTAAGCTTCTCGAAAATATGAAGGATGCATAGCTCGGCATCCATAAGTTAGAATCTATTAGCGAATATACATTCACGGGTAGAGGAAAACTGTAGAAATTTCATCCTCGATGCGTTTGGTCGATAGAAGTCTAAAAAGTGACTTGCCCAAGCTCTCCATTCATCAATTGTTTTAACTCCTAAGTGATAGAAAGTTAATTTGAGTATTTTTATTGTTCGATCAAACCCCATATAGGATCATACTTGTAATTCAATTATCTTAATTAATTATTATTATTATTATTATTTTCTACTCCTAGCATCTCTCTGATACCACCTATAAGATACCTCCCATTCCCTTCAATCCTTCGTGTAGGGAGGAATCTCACTTGTAAGTAACACCCCAAGATTTCTTATGAAGGTCACCTAATCGGGAGACAATTCCTAACTATCACATATACGAATACATTCATGGTCTTGGGAGTCTTACCTAATATTTATCTATTATTTTTTATTTAGAAAGTACCCAGCTAGTTGGGTCTACCCTACTACCCACTTTCCAGATTTGGGATATGGTCCACTATGCGGTTTTTTAATTACTAAGCACATTTGTTGGTACAGAGATGCATCACATAAAATAACAGAGTTCCTTAATTTAATTCCATTAATGGGTTCCTTTTAACCCTTAATGCCAGAAAATCATTTTAAATACAATACATATATAATCATAAACTTGCATTACAACACAATCTAAAAGAACATCCCTCGGCGCACCGAGTTACATACAATCTAGTCCTTCTAACCGTCATGGGCGATAAGTTACCACGTACTAGTAAGGTGAAATGTCCCCTCCATCACCTACACTAACATGAAACTTATCAAGATTGGGTCTACAATCCTGGAAGGAACCCTCGCCCCACTTTGTGGTGGGTTAACCATCATAAGCAGTTGCCCAACTCAATAATAGTCAAGAGTTGGTTGCCCTGGGTGGAGGAATACCCAGTCGCCCCAAACCGATCACTTCCGAATGGTTATTCACAAGAGAACATGTCCCTTGATTTAATTTTACAACAACTTTAAAATATGTGACCAGTCTTGTCAAAATCTTGCATCCACATTTCATGTAGCAATCATGCAACAAACATACTCACATGAGAGAGATATCATTTCTCTATTTTCTTAAGGATAAATTTTCTGAGTTAAATGCATCAGACAATTCTCTCTTCTTAATCAAAACTTCCAGGGTTGGTCCACTTACACGACGAGGTGGCGATCCAATATTCGTCGGCTACGAGAAAGCGGATTGGTCCACCACTTCCTTGGGAGACATTTATAACTACCACTATTTGAGGTTTAGTGGCATCCTCATCATGATCAATTACCCTAGGACGCCCATGTCCTCCACGTTCTGCACGTCCTCGCTGAGCCATTATTCTTTGTCATGGGGTTGAACCTTTTCTTGTTGCCAAGAATTAACTCATACGGCTTGGGAGTCGAACCGAAATCTCTCTTAGGTAGAATATATTGAGAACCTTGAATGACTGAGAGAGGAATATGGGAGTGAGAGAGCAAGAGGTGTGGAAGTAGTTTGAGATGAGATCAAGAGAGGGAGAGATATGGTAGTAGGAAAACAAGGGAGGTGAAGGTGGCTGGAGAAGATACCGAGAGAGGGAGAGTGGAACTAGAGATTGAGAGAGAGAGAGAAAAAGATACTAAGACCAAGAGTTTCAGAGGGAGAAGGAAGTATGTGAGTGGTGAGGGAGGTTGGTTGGTGAGGGGCTTCGCTAGCAAAAGAGTATAAAAGCGGTGGTGAGGATTGAGAGAGAGGGGCTGAGTGTACCTGGTGAGGATGGTGAGGGGCTACGTATGAACGAGCAAGGAGAGTGAGGGGGCCGATTGACGAGTGAGTAGGAGTGAAGGATTCACTTAGCCAAAGGTGGCAAGGGGATTGGGGTGCATCGTAGAGAAGGGTGTGGAATTCCTACCCAGGTGAGTTGGAGAGGGAGGTTATGTGGGGGTGGCTAGAGAGGGTGTGAACTGAGAGGAGTGGGGGGCTGCAACAACGCACACGATCAGAAAGCTCTGATTTGACTATGCCTATGGTAAACAGAGGCGCGAGAATGAGGGAACTTTAGTTATGGTGGTGGAAGAAAACAAGAACAAGTAAAAATGTGGAGGTGAGTGGCTGTCTACGAAGAGAGGGTTCTGTCACTAAGATAAGGGGTGCATGGCGAATGAATGACGAAGGGTGGCTCGACAAAAGAGTGGCAATGGGGTTGATTTCTGAACACAACAACGACCAGTGCCCAATTCGAATGAAGGGAGAGGACGAATCTATAGAGTATGAGGATTGAGCATGTAGGAGAAAACATCAAGATCACCGCACAAAAGATGATAATGCCAACTAGGTTGGCTGACGGTGAGGAGCTCGTGGGAAGAAGGCGACGAGCAATTTATGTATCGAATCATCCATCGGTGAGAAGAATATATCGTGGCCCTCCATATGAGAGTCCCAATGAGGAAGCTATGGAAGAAGACGAGGCGGTGGGGGCTACGCTGAGAAGAAAAAACAAAACAGAGGAGGGCGGGGCGGGGCGGGGGTGGTCGGTGTTGGCCACCATTTTACACTCTCTTTGTCTATGGGCCCTCGCTGCAACAAAAAGTGGGGTTAGCGACTGTTACAACATGGCTTTTGTGAAATAATTTGAAAAATTGTTGGGGTGTAAGCATCCCTATTTTTTCGACGCTATAATCACCACTATATCCCATGGTATAACCGCCACTATACCCACACTATTTTTGTCGCTCAACAACATTGTCAAAAGAAATTAGCATCGCTATTTTCGTTGCTCAATGGATCTGTTAAAAACATTAGCATTCCTATTTTCGCCACTCATCAACGCTGATAAAAAAATATGTGTTGATATTATTCCACTCAGTAAAGCTGATAAAAAATATGAACATCACTATTTTCGCTACTTAGCAGTGCTGTAAAAAATATTTTTTGGGTAGATTGGGGCCAATACCTCTTAGCCCTAATCTACCCCGCAAAAAAATTAATTCAATATATTGAAAACAGTTTTAATTTGAACAAACATACATATTGATATCTTAAAATATAAAACAAGATATAGTAACTGACGAAATCTTAATTGTATCAAATCTCAAACACCATAAAAGGTGAGTTACATCCAAAATGCCATAACCAGCAAGTTACATTGAGTATGAAGTTAGAAAACACTAAACACAATAGGCCAATCTCTACTCATCCTCCTCCTCCTCGTTCATCATCATCATTATCCTCGTCCTCCTTGCCTATTGCCTCTTCATCATCTTCCTGTAGTATCACACAAGATCAAGTAATGTTAAAACACAAACTAGTTAAATTTCTAAAAGCTGATAAAACCAAAATAATATAAACTTACAACAACATACTTAGCTTCATAGTCTTGAGTTCTCTAGTCAATTCCCCAAATGTTTCTGAACTTAGTATTTATAAGGTGATGCATGTGTGCTATAACATGCTTCCCCTTGCTATCCTCAATGATCATCCCATCTATCCTCCTCACAGGGTAAGGAAGCGTCGCTAGGTCGTAGGCATTTGGATCCACCACCTGCCTGCTGTGCCGGCATATCCTTTGCTGATGGGAAATTAGAAGTAGATCTATTACTTCCCCCAAAACAACCCCTGTGTCCACCCTCGCTAGAATGATGACCCCCACTAGAAGGACGAGAAGAGACATACCTCCTATTTGACAAAGTCATGGTACAAGGTCATGCACTAGGTGCCACAGAAGAGACTGGAGTGGCTTGGTCGTAACCTCCATGTGAAGTCCTAGGAATAGATCCTCCAATCGGAGTGGACATGGGTATAGGAGTGCATAACCGAGGAGTAGAAGCACCTATCAGAGTTGAAAGAAGCGAGGGTGGAGCAAAAATGTTCCACACACTCTCCCTTCCATACCGATGGGATAGACTAGCGGCCAACTGTGAGGCATGCTCCATGTTCGGATCATCACAACGATGGACACTGAATGATGGCACGTTGGGCTTCTCGACTCTCGATTATCCCCCCACATGCCCACATTATAAAAACAAGGCATGCTCAAATTTAAATAACACAAGAATGCATTAGAAATCTTATGCCTTATGCATGCCAACATTAATACACTAATGTTTCTAGATTACAAATTCAAGAATCACCCAAAAGAGAAAAGAAAAGCTTTAAATATTTAGAAAAATGATGGTCTCCTCCCTTGCCTTACCTTAAAAACATTTAAACCTTTGTAGACTTTAACAGTCCTAGCTTATAGAACCGTTTGGCTTGGCCTCTACAAGATTTCAGGGTTGGGCTATTTTATTTAACAAGATGGCTCTCATGTTAGGGCAGGCAAATGTGGACATGCACACTAGTTTCAAAGGCTATTGGTTGATCTCAATACATGCTACTAGCCCCCATGCATTCATGCTACTAGCTCCCACTCATTCATGCAAATTCATTAACTTTATTCCTTGAGTTGAACTTTTATGGGGCCAAATAACAATACATAAATTTCTTTAATGTGAACAGTGCTTCTACGTTGGAACTAAATCCTTTAATATACGAAAATACATTCTTTTTACAAATTTCAAACATGAACTTTTTGATTTTAAAAGCTCCATGGTGCCACTCTATTACGACAAAGATGAGTTGTCACCTCAAAAGGTTGATGAGAAATTCCTAAGATGGAGAGTACTACTTGGTGAATTAGATCTCTCAACTTTCAAACATTTAATTATTAATATTGGAAAAATTTACTTGTAAAACATGCACAACCCATGGTATTAATTTCCATTTAATAATTTGCACTACAATTTTCATTTTAATAATTCAAAAATTGCATTTGTTCTTAACATCCCAGTGATTGCAAGAATGACCCTAGGGCAGTCACTTTTAAGGCATCTTGCTGTATCAGCTTAAAAAATGGTATGTATAAATGGATTTGGAATTATATAGATCATTTCTTCTATGTATGCATTCGTTTTAAAATGAATATTATACACCCTCATTGTAAATCAAAAACATTGCAAGTTAATAAATGAGTCATCTTTTATAAACATAAACAATATAAGTGGACCTACTTCAATAGTAGTCTCCACTCAAGTGATTATATATAAATTTTAGTGAGAATGATACCATAACCAAAAGCTTCTCATTTTTATGTAGCACTTTGGTTGTCACATCCAAGAGGAGTGCTTGAGGAAGGAGAATGACCAATATCAGCAACAAGCAATTATCGAAGCCAAACCAATTCACGAGCTATTAAAGATGCAGCTACATATTCAGACTCTGTAGTAGAAACTGCAATACAGCATTGTTTCTTGCTAGCCCAAGATACCAAACAGCCATTGATATAAAAGAAGCATATACCACTGGTGGATCGCATGGACAAGTTAGAGCTTGCCCAATCAACATTTGAATTACCCAAAAGATTAAGAGATTGATGAAGATATGTCTTCTTGATGGCGATATACAAGTCCAAAATCTGCAGTGCCCTTCAAGTACTTCAAAACACTTTTAGCTTGAGGCCAATGTCTTGTAGATGGAGAGGACAAGTATTGTCCTAACAGTTTTGCTCTGCAAACAGAATATCAGGACGAGTGCTCATGCCCACAAATTGAATACAACCACCAAGACTAGCATAGGGTTGATTTAAAGCTAATGATTCAGCCTCAATATTTGCAGAAGTACTCCTAGTACAGCTTGCAAGACAAGGAGTGTTTGCCGAATGTGCAGTAGCCAATCCAAACTTTTGAGCAATATCTTGGATAAACTTTGTTTGATGAAGAAGCAAAATACTATTGTGACGATACCTTTGAACTTGAATACCAAGGCATGAATGGATGTCGCCAAGATCTACCATATCAAAGGTTGAGGATAAAACCATTTTTACTTGTTGCATGAAAGATAGATTATTAGACACGAGTATAGTGTCATCAACATAAAGGGCCAATATCATAAAATGGTTATCCACATTGCCCTTGATATAAAGATTTGGATCAGAGAAGCAAGAAACAAACCCCTGAGATGTGAGAAATTGATCAATCTTGATGTACCATGATCGTGAAGCTTGTTTTAGTCCATACAAAGCACGGTGGAATTGGCATACAAGATATTCCTTTCTGAGAATTGTAAATCCTTCAGGTTGCTCTATATATATTTCCTCCTTTAAGTATCCATTAAGAAAAGCCGTCTTAACATCCATTTGATGTATTTCCAAATCAAACTAAGTTGCAAAAGCTAGTAGTACTGTTTAAGCCTGAAAATTAGATGCTACTTTTGTCTACTTTTTTGTCTTTCAATTTGTCATAAGAAGTTAGAAATGTCATGCGAAGTAGTGGGGGCTATCCGCAATAGAAGAAGAAGGATTTTTCATTCGCAGATATGGAGATTTATGTAATCAGATAGTTGATAGTTATTTTGACAATGAAGATGCAGTGTATTTTGTCAATCTGGTTGTCACTGTGGCGTTGTCATTCTGTAGTTTATTTTGAAGACTGATGTGATGAAGATGTTTTGGAAGTATTCTGTGTAATGCAGTTTTGTGTTATGGATTAGTTTGCTATGTGTTTGGGAAGTGATACATAGTTAAACAGTTTGTCAGTTTGTTTGTCAGAAAGTCTGAATTTTCCTTGAAGTTTGTGAAAGATGTGATAAGCAGTAAACACTGGCGATCAATGTCTTTTAAACACTGGCGATCACGGTGATTGTGGCAAGTCGTCATGGTCGAATTCATTTTCTTCTTTTGATGGCGAGTGCTAAAAACATTCTGATTTGAAGATGGATTCTAATCTGTCAATGCAAATCTCAGCAGCAGTCAAATTTGTGAGCATTCACGGTGATGTCAAGGTCGAGTTTGCTTTCTTCTGTAAGGGGGATGAGTGCCAAGAAGATGCCGAGCAGCAGTTTTGATGGCAGTTACACTGGCAATTACGATTTCTTGGAAGTCAGATGCTGAATGGTAATACATTCTGGAGAATTCACAATAGTCTTATTCTTATTTTGTAAGATCAGTAGTAAGGCGGCAAGGTTCATAGCAAGGAGGATCATGGCAGATTTTGGCAGTATGGCAGATTTTGACAGTGTAGTTTGACAATGCAGTTGACAGCTTGACAACATAGTTTGATAGTTTGTCTGATTTGCAGACAAATCTGAGTTATAGATGGAATCTGAGTTGCGAACAAAATTTGATTTGCAGACAGTCTAATTTGTGGAGAAATTGATTGGCAAACAGTAGAGACATTGTCAGCAACAACCTGATTTGGAGAAATTGACAGGGCAGAAGTCACCATAGCAACAACAAGAAGTCCAGATTGTGACTATTATTCAACATGCACAACGTTGAAGGGGGTAACTTTTTATGGCAAATCTTTCTAGAATGATTAAATTATCATCAACTTAAAATATTTCAATCAATTTTAAGCAACCAATTAAATGAACTTTGCGGATCCTGGTATAGCATCCGTGGCTCTCTGTTTAGCAAATTTAATGGGTCTCAGATTGGTGTGGTGCATCTTTCTTGAGGGCTGAATATGATTGTTGTATTTTAATGATGTGATCATAATGGGAGGTAAAAAGAAGAAGAAGAAGAAGTGCAAGGTTTGCATGAGTAGGAAGCATGAGGTGGATGATTGTCCATGTGCAATTGATGAGTGCTCGAATACAGATGCATGTAGGAAATGGTGTATGGTTGACCTATGCACAAAGTTTCATAAAATCATCCATAAAGTGCATAAAGCATCATCTTGGGAGGAAATGAAGAATGCATTGGGAAGGTTAGATGATTTTGAGGATGACTTAGAGAATGCATATGAATGGTTAGTTGATCACAAAGGAGACAGGCGAAAGTCATGTTCAAGTAGGAAAAGCATTGGGAAGTTACAAAGAGCATGTGAGAAGTTGAGGGATGCACATGAGGATGAGTTCAATGGGGAATCAAGTGATGATGATGACATTTGGGTTGGCATGGAGTTTGAAAGCCATCAAGTGGGGATACCAAAGATGGAGGAGAAGGAGGTGCAAAAGGAGGTTGGCCAAGAGAGCCTAGAAGAGCCCCTAGATACCCCTAACCTACCACTAGAGTATGCTCATGGAGTGGAAGAGGAAGATTCATTGCTTAGCCTTAGGTTGCATATGTCACTTGCATCTGAGGAATGTTGTGAGGAGAAGCGGATCATACATAGCAATGATGTTGTTCATGTCATTCAAAGCACAATTGAAGAGGCGGATACCAAGATGAATGAAGAGGAGGATGTGATTAAGTTGTTTCTAGGTTCCATGGATGATGTGTGTGATATTACAGATAAAGAATCAAATCAGGAGGAATTCCCTGAAATCAGATTTGCTGAAGAGGAATTTTTGGCAAATATGTCAATTCAAGAAGAATTTCCACCAGAAAGATCCGGACAGGAGGATTTGCAGCCAAAAGATATTGCAGAATTGATATTTGAACCCTATAAACAGATTTTGCAATCAAAAAACCAGTTGGAGGAATTTCCAGCAAGCAAGTGTATTTCAGAGGAATATGGCGGAACAAGAGCAAAATCCGTTCTTGTACATCAAAGCATGGTTGTTGCACATCATTGTTATGGTGACATTTCAGGTGCTGCAGGAATACCAGAGGAGTTTCCAGATGCTAATTTTGATAGTTGGCGGATTCAAGCAGATTTTTTAACTAATATAAGTGATATTGCAGATGATCAGGGAAGTCAAAATTTTGACTCTGAATGTTTTGAGGTTGATATTCAACAAGGAGATGTTTCAGTTGCAAAGAATTTAAACAAGTGGATTGATTTTTGGTCTAAATCAAAATCAGGTCTTATGGATCAAATTGAGCAGGAGGATTGTCAAGAGCAAGTTGTTAAAGAGTACAAAGTAGGTTTGACACGTTTGGGGGATCAGCATATGATGCCTAAAATGCGGGCTGATGAAATTTTAAGCTTAAGTTTGATGGATGTGCATTCTAAAATGGATGTGGGAAAAGTTGTTCTCAATTCAAATATATTTTTGTTGAATGATGTGTGCTTTCAAGTTGATGACAGAATGGAGGTGAATTTGTGCAAAATGGGTTGTCAGATGTGAATGACAAATTCTAAAATACAGATGATGGCAAATTGTCAAAATTCAAATATTCATGTGTTGCAGATTTTTGAGTTGCAGATTGGTCAAAGAGGATTGCATTACAGGGTGCATAATGATCAATTTCTATGGTTTGTAGTTTAGGTTGCATCTAAACAGGTTCAACAGATTATATGCGGATTATTTGCTTGATTTTGGTGGAATTTTCAGATTTCAGAGCAAAGTTGGTCTGTGTGTATCAACACAGGTTTCTTGCATATTGGTGTCACATTTTCATAGCAGATGGCCAAATAACCTAACACAAGTTGATTGAGATTGATTTTGATGGTTGGAGGATTCAAACGGAATGTCAAACTCTTATGAGAGGGAAGTTGCGAAAGTTGTCAAGGGTCAAAGTTTTGGTTTTGAAGTGTCTGAATTTCTATTCACAGAATGTAAACATAGAATTTAAGAGGATTCTAATTTTTGATATAAAGATTCTTTAGGCATCTATTTATGCATAATTCAATTTTAAGAAAAATAACACTTTTGAAATAAAATTAAATCCTTTATGCATCTTCTTATGCATAAATTCAATTTTAATGAGAATAACTCTTTTGAAATAAAAATAAATCATTTATGCATCTTTCCATGCATAAATTCAATTTTAATGAGAATGACACTTTTGAAAAAAAAATCAATCTTTTATGCATCCCTCCATGAATAATTTCAATTTTAATGAGAATGACACTTTTGAAATAAAAAACAATCTTTTATGCATCTTCCTATGTATAAATTCAATTTTAATGAGAATGACACTTTTGAAATAAAAAACAATCTTTTATGCATCTTCCTATGTATAAATTCAATTTTAATAAGAATAGTACTTTTGATATAAAAATAAATGTTTTAGAATGCACAAACAAAGGGAATTACTCTTTTAGAATAACCTAATGATAAACTTTAGTTCTACAAAATTTAAGAAAATTTTGCCATAACCTCCTTTGTATGGCTGACCATTTCTCAATTTTATCATTCAATTTATGACTTGAATTAATCCAATTTGAATTCTAGTATCTGTAATCTACTCCATTTTCTACAAATCAAGAGAGTAAACAATGAAAAGAGTTTAATCAATATTTTAATTAAACGTTCTAGGATTGAGAAGGGCTGAATTGTAAAGAAGAGAAGGGGGTGGCCTTTCCATCAAGGCATAGCATCAGATTTCAATTCAACATTTACAAAGCATAAAATTTGAGAAAACCATAGATTTAGAAATTCACAATAAGTAAGAATTAAGCTTACATGGATCTTGTAAGCTTTCCTTTGGCTAGAGGGATTAAGGGTTCTACTCTTGTTTGCAGCAAGAGTGGCCACCAAATTCACTTGGAGAGGATTAGGCCAAAAAACATTTGAATTATCAAGAAATTCAATGTTAAATGGCTCAGGACAAAAGCAGAGTAATAGTGCATAAACACCATTGAGCGTTTACAAAGGGTAAGGCTTCTATATATAGGAAAAAGTGAGCCTCTAACCAAGCAAACTAATTCTAGAATTTTCCAGATCAGTTTGGTCACTTTTTGACCATTTTTAGGTTAGTTTAGCTTACTTTTTGGATCGAGTTGAAACAGGAGAGAGGAGAGATAAAAATATCTCATTATTTGTGAGTTTAAAACTCATCCACAAATGTGAAATAGGCACCTCATTCACTAGGGATATTCCCCACACTGAGGTGTCAAAAATGCATCATTTTCTCTAAATATCTCTTCTTTTTTAACTAATAAACCTTGTCCCTTAGTCAACTCTTCATCTTATGTGAGTATTTACTCATTTTTTGGGGATTTTCTTTTATTATTCAATTTATCTCCTCCCTACATTTGGATTAATCCTATTGGTCCATAGAAACCTTAATCCAAAGTTTTCAGAAAATCTGGACCCTGAGGATAAGGTCCTTTTTACCTATTTTCAATTAATTCCAATTGCACATTGGAAAGTTCTTTTTGAATTTCTATTTCAGGGGAATTGAGTTTAATAAGAAAGGATATTTTTCCATCCCAAGATATCTTAAAACTAAGTTACCTCTCTCTAAAACATTTTCTCTCTCTAGGCCAAAATAGGTAGAAACAAGATCTTTTATTATTCTGAAAAGGGGATTGATTACACGGGAAGAAATTGGACATCTTGAGGGGCTGGGAAGGAATTGTAGTGCTACTATGAAGGTGCCAATCAAATTTGGGTGCCTTCACAGTTAAAATCTCTTCTCCTCAACATAGTTCTCGAAAGCCAAGGAAGAAGAAAAGTACTCCACAACACCATCCAGAAAAGCCTGTGCGAGTTCCTTAAATAACTCCACCAATGCAACAAGTGTGGGTACCAAAAACATTGCTGCAAGCATAAGGTTACTACCAAAGAAATACCAAATCTTGGATTCCCAAGCACATCACAAAGTCCCCTAAGCTCGCACAAATAAGGAAGCCTCAACACCAAGCACATCGACAACCAAATTACAATGTTCATCAAAGATGGGTGCCTCTGCATGTACTTCAACAACAAGGATACTATGATGGTAATTCCATCATATGGTTGCCAAAATCGAACAATGTGAAGAAAACCTCACCACCGAATTCAACCCCAACAACTTCACCTATAGTTTGACAAGGATGGAGGCCCAAGAAACGACAAGCAAATCCCTCAACCACTCTCGTGCATCTAGCACCAACACGAGAGCTTGTCTATTCAAGCAAACAATCACCAATCTTCCCTACTGCCTCGATATCATTTCAACAACAAATACGGAGACTTAAGAGCACATCAAGAACAAAATAACAATGCTCTTATCACCCCTCTGGAAATGATAAATGATCCATCCTAAGCAAGTGCAAACACAGTTGTAAAGTCATGGCCCATGTCAGTCCCTACACTTTCACGTCATGACTTTCATGTCTTCTCGCACGTCATGACTTTCATGTTTTCTCTTTCACGTCATGACTTTCACATCTGCTATTTCACATCAAGACTTTTACATTTGCACTTTCACGTCTGCTCTTTCACGTCATGACTTTCACATCTTGGACTTTCACGTCATGACTTTCAGTTTGCACTTTCACCTCTGCTCTTTCACGTCATGACTTTCACATCTTGGACTTTCACGTTTGCACTTTCATGTCATGACTTTCATGTTTGCTCTTTCACGTCATGATGGCTCACTTCCTGACTTTCACATCTGGTCTTTCACACCTCAGTGTTTCACGTCTTAGCAATTCACATGGAGAAAAAAAAATGAGGTGAAAATTTACAAATTCAAGGAGTCCATCTCAGGGCTTAAGAACTTGCACTTTCACAATTTAAGTCTCATCATGGATTAAGTCATATCACACAATAGCCACTATATATTTGTTAAGCTTATTGCTTACCATTCTTTTGGCTAAATTAATGTAGCAGCTGTTCCATGAGTACGAATCCATACTGATGTACTGGAGAATATTTGCACCAATGCCTCACCACCATCAAAAACTTCCAGGTACATCAATGGATGGGGGGGCCATGGTGGGCAGAAGCCTCGTCAATGATGGTACAACCCATCGCCTGGAATTTTCTTTTAAATTACAAACCTCTCCAAAAGATGCCACAATCTTCACAACTCAATGATTTTCTATCCATATTGAAGATCTCTATATTAGCCTTGCAAGTCGACATAATTCTTTCAATCCTCACCAACAAGTGGCTACTTCAACACATAGCAGTTCAGTAAGAGTCTACGTGACTCAATTCTTGAACTTCATGTAAATCATCTTCATAAGAGCAATTAAATATGCATAAAAACATAAATAAGTGGCTACTTCAACACAGAGCAGTTCAATAAGAGTCTATATGACTCAATTCTTGGACTTTATGTAAAAAGCACATGGGAAGAAGAGGACAGGATCACGTCCTACTCAACAACATTTGACAAGAATCCTACCACACAAAGGGACATCATCACAAGCCAAATGCTTCAAATGATGAATGTCGCTTCAATGAATCAAATGAGGAACTGAGAATCACCATCTCATTCTGATGATACAGTCTATATTCTCCGGATCCTTATCTCTCTTCTCTCCCATTATTAATATCTCTTAGTGTCCCCACTAACAAAAAAACATGTAACCTTTCTGATGATTGTCAAAAAAAAAAACTACTCACACAAATATAAAAATGCAATCATTCACAAAAGCCACCCACCCTATTAGGAATTCCCAATACACCACTAACCTCTTCATTCATTAACTAGCTTTTCTTATTTCCTCCAGGAGGAACAAAGACCATTGAACGTCATTCAACATCAAAGCCATCGACAAAGCTTATTCATTCTCCCCACACAAAAGTCTTCAACACGATCACGAGGACGCGATCGTCATCAGGAAGGGGGGAATGTTAATCCAATTCTAGCATTAACAGGAGCTACCGCCATGATCTTACATCAAGGAGTCACGATAGATATACCAAAGGGTCATACATTCAAGATATGAAGCAATAGTGTCTAAAGCTACAACTTGGACGGGTGCCCGTGAGTGACGGAGTATTTATGGCAATTCCGGTTCAAGAGCATGTGGTAGGATGAAGTCCTAAGTGATGTACATCATGTAGTCATTGTAATAGAATTAGGCCTCTTATGAGCCGAAAGTGCCCGGCCGGCCATAGTTTAAGTGAGTGTGAACACTTATGGCCATGTATATAAGTGAATTTCTCTCATACTACAACATACTCTCCCATTGTCACTACTACATGTTAGCCTAATACCGGCGCTTATACCGGCGCTTATACCGGCGTCATTTAACGGGGTCTAAAAAAGCCCCGTCACATCGGTATAAGCGCCGGAACCATAGCGTCGGTATAAGCATCGGGTAACATACCGGCGCCTATACCGTCATCTATACCGACGCTCACCGAGGGTAATACCGACGGCTAAACCGGCATCTATACCAGTGCATATACCGTGTTATATACCGGGGTGTATACCGGGGAATATACCGACGTAAATACCGAAATATATACCTATGCATATACCGACGTCAATACCGACGCTGTAGCAGATTTTTTTTTTTGGGCAGAATAGTGCTGCCTGGCTGTTGCCTGGCTGCCTCAATGAGCAGGATCAACAACAGCAAACAGACAGCACCATTCTGTCTACAATAGAGCACAAAAACAACCGTGCTCGTTTTTTTATTTTCCTGATCGACAAACAAGAAATTAAATTAAACATTAATACTCAAGAATATTGTTTTGATCATATTTCATTAGTTTGAAGGTCATCTTACATCATGGTAATGCCTCCCAATTGACGGTCTCTCCTTCTTCTTCAAGCATCTCAAACAAGGCCACAAGGCCATGTTTGTGAGCGTACTTCTCCTCTTGCCTACTTGGTGGGCGATTCATGGCCAACTCCTGCACAAACGATTAACAATTATAACTTTTAGAAATCAGCATTTAGCCCACATACATACATTTACATAAATAAAATTGCTACAAACACTTACGAATTCATGGCGCATGGTTTCGTAACCACCACTCCCAAGATGAGAAGCCCCTATTGTTTGGAGTCTTGCCCTTGCCGCCTCTCTTTGTTGTTGAAACCTTTCTGGTGTCTCGGTGAGCTCCTGAGCAATGGCTGCCCACTCCCTGTCATCTAGCCAAACAGGTTTCTCTTTCCCCTCTCTAAATGCGTCCCTCGCCTCTGACCTACGATGCCCCATCAAAATGCGAGCTGTATACTGTATCCACTCATTAGAGACGACATTCATAGGGTCAGATGGCTGAAACTCTTGCTTTATCTTTGTATTTATATAATTTTTCTTCCCCTTGTCTTGCTGATCCCATTTAGTCATGACAGAGTCGTGAAACTGTATAGTGCACAATTGTCGAATGCGTGTCTTCATTGCCTTCCCTGCACTATCCATTATTGGTGCCCCATCCCTAATTGTGTAAATCTTGCTGTTGTCATGGTCATGTGCACCCGAGGGAGTGGAAGGTGACCCTATGGGTGTGCTATCAACAGATGAGAGCGAAGGACGACACTCACGCGGTGGTGGTGTCACAGCATCTGTGGCACTACCACCACAACAACCTCCCCCTGAAGACCTACTACGTGAGCGCCGTCTATGTGAAGAGGTGGTAGATCGAGCTATAAGAGGAGTGGAAGGCTGTGTGGTATGAGGTGTGGGAGCTGCTATCGTACCCACGGGTGTGGGAACTGGCATCGGGAAGCCAGATAGTGAGGCAGATGTCCCTGCTCTCCAGAACCCCAATAACTCTGAGCCATGGCTCTCTGCTCTGGAGTCATGGACGAAAGAAAACCATATAACTGCTGGGGACTCATGCCCTGCGGTGTAGGATTAAATGAGAAATCTGGACTGTAGTCGTAGGGCGGTGAGTCACCCATGGCCTGTTGGACAAAAAACCATATGACAAACTTGTGCGAAATGAAAATTACACGGTAAACAATGAATGAAAGAACCATATGACAAACATTAACAATGATAAACAACATTGGTAAAACTATATCAACTTGCTCCTACAGTAGTGATTATGATGGTAAACATTAATAATGGTAAACAATGACCTTCATGTCATAAAACCATTACAAATATGTCATAACTATTTGCATAATCATTAAGATACATCATTTTAAAAATCATTATCTATTCTATCATCCTCATTAAGATCAGTAGCCCCAAAGAGATCTATGTCTATGTACATTTCAGCATCCTCATCATTAAAAGTCCCTTGATGAAGGATGTCTTCATCATCTATGTCTTCTTCCTCAACATGTTTTTCAGCTTCCTTGGTTTGCACCTCTTCATTTGGATCTTGCTCTAGTTGCTCCTCTTCAATTGCTTGCTCCTCTTCATTGTTGATATCGGCTTGTTCTTGCTGCTCTCCATTACCCTGTGTATCCACATCACCTTGTTGTAGCTCAAATTCTTCAAAAATTTGCTTACTGCGGGGGGCGACTTGAACCACAAACAGCCAGCGTGGATCTTTTGGATCCGCTTTAAAGACAACCTGCTCACAATGCTCTGGGTGCACAAAAGTATCATGCTGATTGGTCCATACCTTTGTGGAGTCCACTTGGATGAGGCCACTCTTGTCTCTACGTACAGTTGCATGTGGCCCATTCATGATTACCTTGAACCACTTCACATCAAAGATAAACAACTCAAAACTTCTGAAGCCAACCTTTAATATATCTTGAATGGTTCCAAAGTAATCAAGCATTCGAGTAATTGTGTTATCATCACTTGCACTTGCACGACTTTCTTGAACAAACTGTGCTGTGACACCACAATCAAAGGTTGCTCTTCTTTGGTCTATTCGTTCTACTCGAAAATGACGTCCATGTGACCAAAACGCCCCATATTTGTAATACTACAAATAGCACAAAAAGTTTGTTGATGGAGAATCAAACACTGAGACATGTAGAGAAAAAAAAGAGAGACATGTAGAACTTAAACACTTACATGCCAATCGCATCCTTTTGTAAGCTCCTCCTCCTCCTCTGTTATAGTTAAACCAGCACGTTTGGCTTCTAAAATTGTAGCTTCTAGCCATCTACCTGTGGGAAAGTCCGGAAGAGCTTGCATACCTTCTGGATATGGGAGATTTCTTGTAGTGCGATTCCTTCTGAAACTTAAACGATCTTGTACTCGCTATCGCTTGAGAGCTTCATATGTCTCAATCCACTTCTCCATTACATGAGAGTTCAAGATGCAAAATTTGTTGATTTTTTTCCTCAAATTGTTATCCATATTTCTCTTAATGCCTTGGCCTTGAGGTTCCTCACCAATGACTCGCCTATTGGACTCTTGAGACCATAGTCGAGGTATCTCTGGATCTGAGCAACTTAAATATTCAGTGATGTAAACAAGGGACTCTTGTATCAGCCACCCTTCTGACATACTACCCTCTGGGCGAGCCATTTGGCGAACAAATCCCTTTAATGTCTTCATAAACCTCTCCAAAAAGAACATCCATCTTGAATGGACTGTTCCAACAACTGCAACCTCATCTACAACATGAACTAGCATATGCATCTGGATTGTTAATAAACTTGTAGGGAAAACCTCTACCATGCAGACTGCCTCTATGGAGTTTAAATGCGCTGTCTCCAAAGTGTCTCTCTTTATCTCTTTTGAAGAAATCCAGCGCACCAATGTGCCAATCT
Source organism: Cibotium barometz (assembly GCF_041138505.1). Classification (NCBI taxonomy): domain Eukaryota; kingdom Viridiplantae; phylum Streptophyta; class Polypodiopsida; order Cyatheales; family Cibotiaceae; genus Cibotium; species Cibotium barometz. The sequence goes on along the minus strand of NC_141102.1, from coordinate 31,642,423 downwards.
TATAGATAGTAGCTCTAATGTCTTCAGTGAGGCAATCTTTTATTGCTATGGGTAGCACAAATTGTAGAAACTTGTGCCAATCATGACTCTTGAGGCCATTAAGATCATCATCCTTTGTAAATGCACTTTTCAAGCAATGCATACAACCTGTAGGAGTCCGAAACTGTGAAATTGTCCTCTTGACTTGTTGTTCCTCCATCTTGCTAAAAACCCATGGGGCTCTTGGAAGTAGCACCTTTCCATTGGGTTTAGTGCGAGCCCACAACTCTTGCATGCAACCAATCTCTTCCAAGTCATCCCTTTGGCCTTTAGTATCCTTTTTTCCTGTCATGGTCTTCCACAGAATGTCAGCTACATTCTTGAAAATATGCATCGGGTCAAGCAAATGGTTTATAAAGAGATCACCCCAATAGGGGAGTTGGTGAAAGATAGAGAGCCTCTTCATCCCAGGACATGCCAAGTTGCCACATTCCTCCCATTTGATCTTCCAATCGCTTGCCTTCAATGCACTTGGAGGAGGTCTTCCTAGATTACCATCCCGCAATTCATGATTTTCTGGAAGATACCTAACATGTCCTTGGTAGACATTCTTTCGTAATGCTTTTGAGTATCTTGAATCAAGTCGAGGACCACATACAAGACATGCATTGTAACCCGATATAGACAAACCTGAGCATTCTCCATAGCCAGGCCAATCATGCATTGTCCACATGAGAATACCTTGCACAGTTGTAAGTCTTTGGCCACTCTGCTGCTTTGACATGTCCTTCACTTCAATTCCGTTCCACAAGGTGCGTAACTCATCAATAAGTGGTGCTAAATATACATCCATGTTCTTCACCTTGTACTTTCCTGGAACTATTAATGAGAGCAACAGATGACCTTTCTTTATTGCTAACCATGGCGGAAGATTATAATTCACAAGGCAAACAGGCCATGTGCTCCATGAAGAGCTCCTTAAACCAAAAGGGTTTACACCATCCATTGCTAGGCCAAGACGGAGGTTTCGAGGTTCTTCCTTAAAAGTCGGCCATTTCTCTTCAATGTGTCTTCATGCGGGTGAGTCAGCAGGCACACGCATCACTTCATCTGTGGATCGAGTTGTGGCATGCCATGTCATCAAGCTTGCTATAGATTTGCACCTGAACATGCTTTTTATCCTTGGGATGATTGGAAAGTGCCTGAGAACCTTTACCGGGACAGCTTCCCCGTGAACATCTTCTCTATATCTGTTAGAGCCACAATGGGGACATTCTTGCAAATGCTCATATTCATGGCGGAAGAGGCAACAATCATTGCAACAAGCATGAATATTATTGTAATCCATGCCTATGGATTTCAATAACTTCTTTGCATCTGCACGAGATGGAGGCATCTCGTTGCCAGGGGGGGCAATATCTGATCTTTCAAAAGCCTGCAAGTATGGCAATATCTGATCGTTACTATTAAGATTTTCTCAAATACAAGTTGATAATTTATCATTTCAACAGTAGGTGTAATCTCCAAAAAAAGTCCTTACTTGAATAGTTTAGTGACACTTGTATTAGACCATCCAAAAATTGACTGCAAATTTAGCATCGTAAGAGATGCACGCAATACAGATATGTTGGCACCATTGTATAATGGAAGGCGTGCAAGTTTACGCATGGCCTCTTCCTCTGGTTCATAATTTGACCGTTGAGAATGTCGTGGTTGATGATCTTCATGTTCATGCTCCTCGAAGAGAGCTTCTTGTTGCTCGATGAAGGCATCCAACATTTCTTCCATTGGACCTTCTTCCATTTCCTGACCTTCTTCCATTCCCTCGGGTGCTGTTAATTGAGCTCCATCTGTCACTCCCTCCTGCGATATCCTCATCCTTTGTTGGGGACGAGAATTCACAGGCGCAATGTTATCAAGATGCAGCTCCACACTTGCTTGGTTGTACGATTGAAACCGTAAATTTTGCAAGCGCTCCATTGGAAATATGCCAGCGTCATGAACATGCTGGTTGCAAATCCTTCGTTTTCGAAAGATTTGGTACTTACATCGCATGCATGGACATGCTATTCTCTCTTCAAGATTGAGAGGCTCCATCTAGCAGGATAACATGTATATGCAGCTCATTAAACACAAATCATTATGCATTACACAAAGCACTATATAAACCATAAAACAGGGCTTCTTTTTCCCAGCCGGCGAGGGAGATTTTAAAAAATAACATTTAAAGCATCAAACGGGCTTCTTTTTCCCAGCCGTTGAGGGAGACTTGACAAATATTTAAAAAAGCGTCAAACGGGCTTCTTTTCCCCAGCCGCCGCCGCCGTTGAGGGAGACTTGACAAATATTTAAAATAGCGTCAAACGGGCTTCTTTTCCCCAGCCGTTGAGGGAGACTTGACAAATATTTATAAAAGCGTCAAACGGGCTTCTTTTCCCCAGCCGTTGAGGGAGATTTTAAAAATAACTCATACATTAGCTTATCTCCTCTCCATACAAAATTAACTCGAATTTGAACAAGGATGGAGAGAGAAGCTATCTCTATTCATAAATAGCTATTTATAAAGGCCTTATGCAAAAATCTAAATGCATAGTATAAGTATAAGCTTGCATAATAAGGCTGCAAGACTTATGCATACGCTCTATGCATAAGCCTTATGCATAAGCTCTATGCATAAGTCTTATGCATACGCTCTATGCATAAGCCATATGCATAAGTCTTATGCATACGCTCTATGCATAAGCCATATGCATACGCTCTATGCATAAGTATTATGCATACGCTCTATGCATAAGCCATATGCATAAGCCATATGCATAAGTCTTATGCACACGCTCTATGCATAAGCCATATGCACACGCTCTATGCATAAGCCATAGAGTTTGTGCATAAGTCTTATGCATAAGACTTATGCATAAGACATATGCATAAGTCTTATGCATAAGCTCTATGCATAAGTCTTATGCGTACGCTCTATGCATAAGCCATATGCATAAGCTCTATGCATAAGCCATATGCATAAGTCTTATGCATACGCTCTATGCATAAGTCTTATGCATACGCTCTATGCAAGACTTATGCATAAGCTCTATGCATAAGCTCTATGCTATAAGCGTTATGCACTATGGTAACCCTTAATCCCATCACCCAATGGTGTAATAAACATGATCTTGTTTTACATGGATAATAGATCTTACCTTGATAACATATATAAACTCTATGAATAAAGAGAATACCTTATGCATAGAAAAACAGAGCATAAGACTTATATGTTATATGTATAAGAGAGTATAAACATTCAAAAAGCTTATGCTTTCCATCCATGCAAGGCACTCTACATCAAAAAAAGGTTTATGCAAAAAAACATAACGCATTGATAGCCTCCGATTTCGGCACCGAAAAGGCTAGGAGATGCAAGTTTTCGACAACAATTCATCATTTTTACCCATGTCCTTATGGCATCTAGGCCTATGTGTACCTTGTTGCTTTATATTTTGCATGGCATATTTATTGTAAATGTTCTTGGCTAAATAGCGGGTCCGCAATTGTGAAGCCAAGGCATGAAAACTCTCTCTTATTTTGAAAAGTCAAACCATATACCATGTGCACACAAGATAAAGCCTTAACCCTAAGGTTCAAAAAAATGTATCACTTTTTAAGTTTTGAATAAAGAAAAGGGGAAAAGAAGGGTCATGGGATGTGGGTGGTTGAGGAAGTTAGAGTCTCTCTCTTCCTTTATCAACCTCTTCCACGTTCTTTTCTATCTCTCTTGGTTTGAGCACAACTCTTGCCTCTCTCTTGTCTCTTCCTTGTTCTTGAATATTTCCTAGCTATGGAGGAAGAAGAAGAAGATGGTGAGGATGATTGTCTTGTCTATTTTCTGTGTGCTCTACATTAGGTAGCTTTTCTTTGTGTGTGCAAGGCTATGGTTCCTTAGAGAGAGAGAGATAATGTGTGTCTGCCATTCTTGAGTGCATCTTGAGTGATTCTTGCAGCTTTCATGGCTATGGGCTGAGCCCAATGCATATACTTTGCATGCTTGAGCCCGGATTTGTTGCAGATTTCGTGTGCTTGGAAGGCCAATCATGCATGTGAAGCCTTATGCATAAAGCTCATCCATAAGATTTATACATAAAACATTATGTATTAAGCTTTATGCATAGATCTTAATTCATGCATTCAGCTAGATTCATATAGCTCTATGCATAAACTCTATGTATAGAGCTTGCATAAGCTTACAAGCCCTATGTATAGAGCTTTCATAATCTTACAACCTCTATGTATAAAGCCTATACATAGAGCATATGCATTGAGCTTTTACAAGAAGGCTATGCATAGAGCTTTCAACAAGAAGGCTACGCAAGCTCTATGTACAATGTCCATGCAAGCTTTCAAGAAACCTATGCATAGAGATTTTATAAGCTTGTAAGAAATCTATGCATAGAGATTTTATAAGCTTGCAAACTCTATGCATAAAGCCTATGCATAGAGCTTATGCATAGAGATTTCACAAGCTCACAAGCTCTATGAATAGAGCTTATGCATAAAGCTTGCAAGAAGGCTATGCATAGAGATTGCAAGCTTATGATGGGTTTTATGCATAGATATTAAATTAATCCTATGTACAAGCTTACAAGAACCCAAAACTAACCCTAAACCATAAAACAGGGATGCAATAATTCATAGAAAATAGCATAAACAAGAAAAATCGAAAGAGGATCTACCTCTTTTTTGCGAAGCTGAAGGAGAGGATTGGTCAAAGATTGGTGAGGTGAAAGAGCTGCAAAACAAAATATTAAACAAAATAATTAGTAAATTAAACACAAGAATAATAACTAATACAAAACCCTAAAATCTCTATGCATGCATTAGGAGATCTATGCATACATAGAGAGCTCTCAACATGCATAGAGAGCCAAAAAAACAAAAAACCCTAAACGTCCTAATTCTTAAATTAAAAAGTAAAATTAAAGCAATTGCAAGAACATATTAGGAGAAGGAGAAGAGGAGAAAAGAAGAAAGAAGGAGAAAAGAGGAGAGAGGAAAAAAGAGGAGAGGGAGAGAAAGAGGAGAGGGAGAGAAAGAGACCTTCTCTAGTTGTAACGCGCGCGCCCTTCTCTGCGAAAAAATCAGAAAATAGGCTCTCGGCTGTAAAGAACTTACGAGCGTCGGTATATGCTACGGAATATGCGTCGGAATATGCGTCGGTATATGCGTCGGTATACGCATCGAGAAACGAAAATTTGAAAAAACCCCGCCCGACTTGTCTCCTCCAACATTACGATAGACATACCGACGTTCGACATTTGCGTCGGTATTTGAGCGTCGATATGCCCTCAAGCTCTTGTAGTGTGTGCAATTGAGTCTTTCTCTTGCTAATCTCTCTCCCTAATGCATGCTATTGAGTGTGTGTGAGTGAAGTGAAGTGAGAGGAGGGATGAGGATCCATAGTGCAACATGGCGGTGTGACAACACTCTCGCGGGCAGGAGACGCAGTGGAATTGCTTCTCAAGGAGTTGTAGAGCTTGGAGATCTCGAGGGTTACGAGCTTGGCCATTGGAAATATCCTCACGACAGTTACAGTTCACCAGGTAATCTCTTTTTGGATGTGTTCCAAGGAGGTTTGGGGTGAGACTTAACATCACATACACATATTGACATGGCATTTAAAATTTATGCGGACTTGTTGGATATGCCATGCTAATTTAAAGCTCATCAAATTCAAAGATATGTACCCGATTTTAAAATGTTGTCAATGATGGAGACCATAATATCGTGCCAAAAATTGCACAAATTTGGAGACTAACATTCCTCTTCCACTTAGCTTGCGAACGTCCCCATGAGCACTTGGAAAAGAACCTTTGCCTTGGAATAAGCACCTCATGTAGATGAAGAAACACACTCTCACACTTCACTTTACTTCACTTCTCTTAACTTCTCACAATAACCAATTCTTCAACTTCACACTCACACAATCTCTAATTTCTACTCTTTAATGCCAACACTTTAAAAAAATCTACCACTTTGACTTTGAAAGAATAAGGCAAAAGAGCCTTCCCAAATAAACACAAGTATACCCACACCTTTGGCATAGAAGACATGAAACCACCATCATTGAAGCTCATCAATCAAACCCCATGAGTTGAACCATGGTTGAAATCCCAACAAAATATTATTCATGAAGTGCACCCTCACAATGAATCAAACATGAATCCCTTCTCCTTGGCACATGTGTGTGTGGATCATCCCAACTTGATAAAGAAGACATGAAACCACCATCATTGAAGCTCATCAAACAAAGCCCATAAGTTGAACCATCGTTGAAATCCCAACAAAATATTATTCATGAAGTGTACCCTCACAATGAATCAAACATGAATCCCTCCTCCTTGGTACATGTGTGTGTGGATCCCAACTTGATAAAGGAAAGAGGATTTATTAATGCCAAAAATAAAAACCTAAAACTAATGTGGGTTTTTGATATATTGCAGGTTTGCATTTCTTGGCTAATAGAACATCACTAAAATTATGGCTTGAAAGGATCGTCCCCCTTGTAAAGAGTCGGCCGGGCCCTCGTGTCAAATGAAAAAACAACTACTTACTTAGGAAATTCACACCATCCCTTGATTTAAACCTTAGCTAATGAACGTTATTTTAAAAATAATCCTATCCTCATCGGGTGCTTAGTTTGCAGTAGACGTGTGTAGCTCCAACGGCTTGCAAGCTGCTCGACTTGTGGTTGGAAGCATCCTATAGGAGAGGCACCATGTAGCTATCGATATCTTGCGTCATAGGAAGCTTCGTAGAAGGCGACTCTTCTGCTTTGTCTTTTACATGGACTGCCTGCACAGAGCAAAGGTGATGTTCGCCTCCTTATTCAGTTGGGCAGAGAGCCTTCTTCTTCACAACTCACGCCATAATTTAGGTCATCTCTGGGTTCTCTCTATGGCTTATGCACCAAGATTGATAAATTTTGTAATCTTCAAATCTGCCAATTGGTCACCTCCTTCAAACTCAGCGCTCTTGTATACGATGAAGATTCTGATGATACTAATACCTTCTTTTCATTGTTAACTCCTCTAACATTGATTTCTTAGTTTGTGCTGATTTGTAGAGTCCATGCTTGTCTCAATGAACTAAATCACATCATCGTTGCAAGTTTCATGTTATTATCTTTGTCTTATACTGTGTTTCGCCACCTTATTTGTCTTGAAAATCTTTCGTGTAGATTTTAAGACTAGCCTTCTCTTGGTGACTGCACCAATGCGTTCAAAGCACCAAATTGACCATCAAAATCAGGCAAGAGAGGCTTCAAGTACACTTGCATGGCCACAAAACCTATAAAAGTTCTATGTCTCAGCCAAGAAAAACAGCCCTCATAAGAATTCAAGGCACACAAAACATATCATCTTCCTCACTATCCTCACTCTCACTCTCTCCCTCCATAGATAGGAAGAATGAACACAAAGAGAAAAGAAAGAACAACAGTTTGTGCCAATGCAAGCTAGCAAGAATAGAACGTTGTGATGGGTTGATATAGGAAAGAGGAAGTTGTAACCTCCCCCAACCACCAACATCACAGGACTCCTCCAATTTTCCTCTTTCTATTTATTTAAAATGTGTCTTTACATGACATTCTTAAACCTTAGAACAATGTTCATTTCTTCACATCAAAGAAACTAATGAAAACTCCTAACCCTTTCCCATTTTTGAGATACACACACACACTTTGGCAATGGCTATTATAGGACTTGCGGACCCACTATTTTGCCATGTCAATTTACATCACATTTTACACGGAAAGCTCATAAAGTAATATGATTTGATAGCCAAAATGGTACAAATTTATCGATGAAGATCCCATGAATGTGCCAAATTTAGCACAAGTTTGGAGGCTATCATTCCTCCTCTACTTATCTCTTGGGGGAACATCTCCATGAGCACTTGGAAAAGAACCTTTGCCTTGGAATACGCACCCCATGTCAATGAAGAAACACACTTCACTTCTCATAATCACCAACGTTTCACACTCTTCAACTTCACACTCACACAATCTCTAACTTCTAATCTTTAACAAGGTTTTATAAATAAATAAACTTATCTTCATTAGCTGGCATTACTCAATCTGTAGTAGACATGTCTGGCTACAACAGGCACGCAATTTGACTTGTGGCTACAAGCATCCTATGCAAGAGAGGCATCACGTGGCTATCACAATAGCTTACATAGAAAGTTGGGTAGAACATGACTCTTTTGCTTTGTCTTGTCCATGGACTGGTGGCATAGAGAAAAGGTGATGGTCGCCTCCTTAGTCTATTAGGTAGAGTGTCTTCTTCTTCATAGTTCACACCACAATTTGCATCATCTAAGGGTTCTCTCTACTCCCTATGCACCAAGATTGGCAACCTTCATAATCTTTGAATCTACAATTGGTCGCCTCCTTTCAACTCAATGCTACACAGGATGAAGATGCTAATGATACTGATACTCCTCCAACATTGATTTTTTAATTTGCATTGATTTTAGGAGTCCATCATGCATCTTCTTCCTCTCTTATGCTTCACAAATTCTTGATGATGGATTGAAGATAGAGTAGGCTCCTGATGTGTTCTTAATTTTTTTAACGTCATCTCAATGAACTACAGCACATCATCCATACAGATTTCATGTTGTTATCTCTATCTTTTATACCATGTGATTTATCTTTGAATCTCTTTCATGTATACTTTGAGACCAACCTTCTCTTGGCAAATGCACCAATGAACAACTACCTTCTAAGCTCTAAATGGATCACCAAAATTTGGTAAGAAAGGTTGCAACAAGTACACTTGCATAGCCAACAAAAACAAGAAAAACAACTATCATAAGAATTCAAGGCACACAAAACATATCATCTTCCTTACCATCCTCACTCTCACTCTCTCCCTCCATAGATAGGAGTCAGGCAGTTTATATACACAGTTTTGTAAGAGCATGCTTACTTACATCACCTTATTAATGTGCATTCCATCATATAATTCCTACTTGTCAAAATATAAAATTAAAGCATTAGAGTACACTTGAAAAGACCCTCTGAATTGCACAAGACCTTATTAAGGTTTTGTGAGACTACCAACTTGTCACTATAGCTATTTGCACTAACTCGGTGTAGCTTGTTGAAGGCTTGGGTATTGGAGTCCCAAGGCTTGACCCTAGGTTCAAACCCCCTTGGTGCTTCAACCTTTGGGGTTTCAATTCAATACTGACACTTTCGATTCCTTAATTTTTTTAAAAAAAACTTGATAAGTGGAAGCCCCTATTTGTATTCCAATATTTGTGCGGGACTCTTTATCATCTTATGTTTAAATTTGTGAAAAATGGTTGAACATACAAGGAATAATATATATATATATATATATACCTATACTCTAAGTTATTCTCCTTCTTTATACTTTCTTCTTATGGTGTTGGTGTTTTTCCTCTCCATGGATCTCGCTGAGGACAAGCAAGTTGATGATTTTTTCTCCTTCAAAGAGCATGATGGAAGTTATACCCTCCCCTCTCCCTGGCTCCCCCCCCTCTCTCTCTCTTTATCTATCTCTTTCTCTCTAATCATCTTTCTCTCTCGCTCTCTCGCTCTCTCTCTCTCTCTATCATAGACACATATGCTTGCAAAGAGGTAGAAAGAGAAGGCTAAAACACACCCCAGGAGGATGGGAACTAGCAAATATTATATATAAATTTATTTATTTTTAAAAGAAAAATTTCGACTCTTATTTCAACCGTTATTCCGATGACTTTTTCCACGCATTTTTCCACGCTTATTTTGATGCCTATTTCAACGCACATATCCATGACGCAACCAGGAGTGGAAACTAAGCGTCAAAAAACAATGATTCTCTTGTAGTGTAGTTTGTGAGTAAGAAAAGAACGTTGTGATGAGTTGATATAGGAAAGAGGAAGTTGTGACCTCCCCCAACCACTAACATCACACGACTCCTCCACTTTCCCTTTTTCTATTCGTGTAAAATCTGTCTTTACATGGTATTCTTAAACCTTAGAACAATGTTCATTTCTTCACATCAATTAAAAACTAATCAAAACTCCCAACCCTTTCTAATTTTTGAGATACACACACACACTTTGGAAATGGCTATTATATGACTCAGGGACCTGCTATTTTGTCATGTAAATTTACATCACATTTTACCCTGAAAGCTTATAAAATAATATGATTTGATAGCTAAAATGGTACAAATTTATCATTGAAGAGCCCATAAATGTGCCAAATTTAGCACAAGTTTGGAGGCCAACATTCCTCCTCCACTTATCTTGGAAACATCTCCATGAGCCCTGGGAAAAGAACCTTTGCCTTGGAATAAGCACATCATGTCAATGAAGAAATACACTGTCACACTTCACTTCACTTCTCAAAGTCATGAATGTTTCACACTCTTCAACTTCACACTCACACAATCTCTAACTTATACTCTTTAACACCAACACTTTATAAAAATCTACACTTTAAGTTTGGAGGCCAACATTCCTCCTCCACTTATCTTGGAAACATCTCCATGAGCCCTGGGAAAAGAACCTTTGCCTTGGAATAAGCACATCATGTCAATGAAGAAATACACTGTCACACTTCACTTCACTTCTCAAAGTCATGAATGTTTCACACTCTTCAACTTCACACTCACACAATCTCTAACTTATACTCTTTAACACCAACACTTTATAAAAATCTACACTTTGATTTAAAAAAAAGGCAAAAGAGCCTCCCCAAATGAACACAAGTATGCCCACACCTTTGACAAGAAGACATGAAACCACCATCATTGAAGCTCATCAAACAAACCATGAGTTGAACTAGGCTAAAACCCTAACACAAGATTATTCATGAAGTGCACCCTTACAACAATGAATCAATCATGAAGCCCTTGTGTCGAGTACATGTTTTTGTGTATCCCAACTTGAAAAAGAAAAGAGGATTTATTAATGCACAAAAGAAAAACCTAAAACTAATATGGGTTCCTAATATGTTATGAGTTTCCATTTCTTGTCTAAAAGAGCATCACTAAAATTATGTCTTGAAAGGATCTATAACACCAACATCACATGACTCCTCCACTTTCCCTTTTTTTGTTTGTTAAAATGTGTCTTTACATGGTATTCTTAAACCTAAGAACAATATTCAATTCTTCACATCAAAGAAACTAATTAAAAATCCTAACCCTTTCCAATTTTTGAGATACGCACACACACACTTTTGAAATGGCTATTATATGACTTGCGGACCCGCTATTTTGCCATGTCAATTTACATCACCTTTTACACTGAAATCTCATTAAAAAAAATGATTGGATAGCTAAAATGGTAAAAATTTATCGATGAAGAGACCATAAATGTGCCAAATTTAGCACAAGTTTGGAGGCTAACATTCCTCCTCCACTTATCTTGGGAACATCCCCATAAGCGTTTGGAAAAGAACCTTTGCCTTGGAATAATCACCTCATGTCAATGAGGAAACACACTCTCACACTTCACTTCACTTCTCATAATCACCAACTTTCCACACTCTTCAACTTCACACTCACAAAATCTCTAACTTCTACTCTTTAACACCAACACTTTATAAAAATCTACCAGTTTGATTTTAAAAGAAGAAGGCAAAAGAGCATCCCCAAATGAACACAAGTATGCCCACACGTCCTTTAACAAGAAGACATGAAACCACCATCATTGAAGCTCATCAAATAAACCATGAGTTGAACCAAGCCTAAAACCCTAACAAACGATTATTCATGAAGTGCACCCTTATAACAATGAATTAAACATGAAGCCCTCGTCTCGAGGACATGTTTTTGTGTATCCCAACTTGAAAAAGAAAAGAGGATTTTTTAATGCACAAAAGAAAAACTTAAAACTAATATGGGTTCCTAATATGTTGTGAGTTTGCATTTCTTGTCCAAAAGAGCATCACAAAAATTATGGCTTGAAAGGATCCTCCCCTTGTAAAGAGTCGTGACCTCATGTGTGTAAAGAACAACTTAAAATTAGGTTTGGAGCTTCATCATGTGAACAAGTGCTTACATAGGACATTTAGACCATCCCTTCATTTAATCCTTAATTGATTGAGGTTTTTAAAATAAATCAATGCATCTTCATTAGCTAGAATTAGTGAATCTATAGTAGACATGTGTGGCTTCGACAGGCACACAGTTTGACTTGTGGCTAGAACCATCCTATGCAGAAGAGGCATCATGTGGCTGTCACAACAGCTTACATAAACGTGACTCTTTTTCTTTGTCTTGTCCATGGATTGCTGGCTTAGAGTAATGGTGATGGTCGCCTCCTTAGTCTCTTAGGCAGAGAGCCTTTTTCTTCATAGTTTACACCACAAATTTCATTGTCTAAGGGTTCTCTCTACTCCTTATGCACACCAAGATTGGCAACTTTCATAATCTTTGAATCTACAATTGGTCACCTCCTTTTAACTCAACACTGCACACGATAAAGATGCTGACGATATTGATACTCCTCCAACATTAATTTTTCAGTTTGCACTGATTTTTAGAGTCCATGATGCATCTTCTTCCTCTCTTATGCTTCACAAATTCTCAATAATGGAATGAAGATAGAGTAGGCTCCTGATGTGTTCTTAATTTTTGTATCATCATCTCAATGAATTGAAGCACATCATCCTTACAGATTGCATGTTGTTATCTCTGTCGTATACCACGTGATTTGTCTTTGAATATCTTTCATATATTTTTTCATACCAACCTTCTCTCGGCAAACGGACCAATGAACAACTACCTTCTTATAAGCACCAAATGGATCACCAAAATTTGGTAAGCGAGGTCGCAACAAGTACACTTTCATGGCCAACAAAAACAAGAAAAATAATTGTCGTAACAATTCAAGGCACACAAAACATATCATCTTCCTCACTCTCACCCTCTCCCTCCGTAGATAGCAAGATTGAACCCAAATAGAAACGCATGAACAAAAGTTTGTGCCAATGCAAGAGATAGAAAAGGACATTGAGATTGTTTGATAAAGGAAATAGGAAGTTGTAACCTCCCCTGACACACTTTAGCAATGGTTATATGACTTACGGGCCTTCTATTTTGCCACATCAATTTACATTTCATTTTACATTGAAATCTCATGAAATAATATGATTTTATAGCCAAAATACTAGAAATTTATCCATGAAGAGCCCATAAATGTGCCAAATTTAGCACAAATTTGGAGGCCAACACTCTAACATGAGTAGATCCTTGTCTTTTTACTAAGACAGCAAAATAAAACTCTAGAAGAAGGAATAACTACCTTGCCTGACCCCATTGTGCATGGTTTGTTCACGACGACAAATTAAGGCTTAATGGGGTCACTAGAGAATACAAATTCATTTACCAAAGTTGTATTGGTGAAACTTCTTTATTGCATTGGTGGTATAGTTCATTTTGGGCTCATTCAATTGTCTACTAGCATAATAGATAGGAAATTCCATGTTCCTTTCTCTTGGTTCAGCTAATATACATATTATTGCATAGGCAAATGAATTGATATGCACATGGAAGATTACATCCCACCTTGGTGCTCTCAAGATTATTGCAGTTACACTACTACTAAGATTAAGACTTGATTTAGCTTGTGGAATGCTTCCTCACATTATTCTCTCTCAAAATAAAGATCTAGCAGTCTTTTGATTTCTGTGTACATGAAGATGAATATCCTATAATACCCCATGTGTCCCATAAATCTTTGGATAGATTTCTCTAGCTTTCTAGCCTTTTGAGTTCTAGGATGACTCAGATCTTTCCTTCATCAGTGGGTGATCCCATTCTTGGATATGCCACATTCCCTAGGATTCTCCCATGCCTAACCTCCACCAATGAATTTGCATTTTCTAGGTTTAGGCATAGCCTATAGTGTCCACATCTTTCAAATGCCTTGGTAATATGACCTTTTCTCAATTTTAAGTTCACATAGAGGTCTTCCGTGAAGACCTCTAAGAGTTTCTACAAGAAATACTTGTACGTGGTGGTGGACATCAATCATTGGATTGTAACCAATGTGTTTATGAAACCAAACAACATTACTCTATATGCAAATCTTTCTCATTATGTTTGGAAATACGGTCTTATGCTAATATTTTTAATCGATGGGACGCTTGATTGGGACTTATATATACTCCTCTTGTTTATCACTCTCCTTAGAACTATCTTCTTGATAAAATTCCTTGATTCTTGCCTCTTGTTGTATAGCTCTGTTGCATCGTTCCATCATGACTTGGATGTCATTTTGGAGTTCACTGAGGTTGAATCAATAGACTCATCCTCCTCTGCTAAGGCTTTAGCAATCTCATGATTAATTTTAAATGTGTCTAAGCTTGGTATTGCTCTCAAGGCATCTATGCATCACAAATAATAATTCTCTTCATATTTTGAGGCTCGATCTGGGTCTCTAGTTTTGATCTGGATGGGTTTAGGGTTTTCTTAAAAGGGATTCCCTTATTTTAAGGAATTATCTAAGGATTTATTAATGTTCCCCTCACACTTCCTTGTCCTTCATTGGTGTTGAGTGATAGCTACGCACGAAGCATGTGCTAAAACATATGAGTGGTACTACTCTGTCCTCCTTGGAAGACATTATTTCTCCTTATGATTTTCTTTTAACTTTATTGTTTCTTGGTGATGCACTACAAGGAAATGGTCGGTTATCGATGACTATTATGGGCACCGGTATAAGCGGTGGTATAAGCGCTTATATAGACATCAGTATAAATGTCATTTGATGCCAATCACTGGTATAAGCGTCGGTATAGATGCCGGTATATGCACCGATAATGAAAAAGAATAACTTTTTTAAATTTATCTAAAAGACTTCAAGAAAAAATCATTGCTCATATTTACAAATTCAAAGTTCATTGCTCATATTTATAATCGAAGTGACAAAGTCATAGATCATCATTTATTCTATCATCCTCGGCTAGATCCAAGTCACCAAAAAGGTCCATTTCAAGAAATGCTTTTGTATACTCTTTAATGTCATCAAAAGAGTGTTGAACGAGATGGATTGGTCTTATATACGATCAAGGTCATCTATGTGCTCCCTGTCTCATCAGATGTACTTGGCTCTCCATGAGCACTCGATGACCTTTATTCCATATGCTCTTGAGTCCATCCCTCAGGCTGCGTAGGTTCCGCAAACTAATATACTCAAGGAAATTGGCTCTTAGATTTCAACATCAACTCTATTTTTTGTCTCTTGTGTTTCAATAACATCAACTTCATCACCTGAAAAAATGTGTTTGCTACAAGGATCAACTTGGACTACAAACACCCACCTTGGATCCTTTGGATATGCTTTAAAGATGACTTGCTCACAATGTTGTGCTAGGGTAAATGTATCCCTTTGGTTGGTTTAAAACTTTGTGGAGTCAACCAAGATAGACCCACTCTTATGCTTCCTTACAAATTCATTTGCTCCATTTTTTATGACCTTGAATAATCAAGCATGCCAACTTAAACATTCAAGTCACTTGTACTTGATTGGATTTCTTGCACGAAGTTAGCTTTGATGTTGCTATCAACAGTTATTCTTTTATGATCTATTCGTTCCACTAACAAATGTTGGCTATATATAGAATGTCTCTATATATAGCCCTAGGATCTCCTCTATATATACTCATCTATTGTGTGTATTCCACACACTTTGGGGATTCAATCTTGTGTCTCCTGTGCTTCTCTCTCATCTCTCTCATGCTATCGCCTCCATCTCCAACATGGTATCAGAGCTCTGGCTACGCTCCACGGACGTCTCGAGCAAAGAAGCTAAGTAGTATTCCTCCTTGATATATTGTTCTTTTGTTGTTGCTTAATTGTGTATTAGCCTATTGCTTATTGTTCGTCATCAGAAATAAACGCTATTATCTTGCTTATTGTTCGTCGTCAGAAATAAACGCTGTTATCACCTGTTTTGAGTGGATTATGCATGTAATTACGGCTTTGTTTGGTGCATGCATGTAATTAGCTGTATGCATATAATTAGTCGTAGCCTCTGATTACGTTGCTCAGAGCATGTTCATAATCGCCATCTAGCGGCCCTGTGTGTGACTTGTTTCTATAGAGTATGCAGAGAAGGCTGCATGCGTTGCAGAGAAGGCTACATGCGTGTGCAGTTTGCATAGAGAGGCCCACTCGTGAGTGCATGGCTGCATGAGGCCCACTCGTGAGTGCATGGCTGCATGAGGCCCACTCGTGAGTGCATGGCTGCATGAGGCCCAATCGTGAGTGCAGTTGCAGAGAAGGCTACATGCGTGTGCAGTTTGTATAGAGAGGCCCACTCGTGAGTGCATGGCTGCATGAGGCCCAATCCTGAGTGCATGGTTGCATGCGGAGGCAAGGGGCAGCAGAGCGATAGAGCAAGGAACAAAGGTGCAGCAGAGATAGAGTGCAAAAGAGCGCTACTTTGCAGCCGAGATAGAGTGAGCACGAGCCCTGCAGAATTAGCCAGACTGCACCGTCTGATTTAGCTTTATCTTCTTAGTGCTTATTTCGGACAAGCATGACATGTATTGTTGCTTTCTTGCTTCTTAGTGCTTATTTCCAATCTTAGTGCTTATTTCGGACAAGCATGACATGTATTGTTGCTTTCTTGCTTCTTAGTGCTTATTTCGGATTGAGAAGTTTGCATCCCATCTCTGGTTCATGTACAGCAGCAGCGCATGAATCTTATAATTTCTTTAGCAACGGATAGCCTTATAGAGAATGGATGAGCAGAGAATTCTGAAGTCATAAGCGCAGTGCAGTATCAATATACAGTCGTATGAGCAGAGAAGCATACCTAACGCTTAGAGATGAGCAATAATTAATGAGTTCTGCATTCAGCAACACCATAATCCTGGTGGCAGTTCTCAGCGATGGTGTTGGTCTTCTATGAATTGATGAGGAATTGAAGCAGATGAGAGAAGCAGACTGATGTGAAGGCGATTGCAAACTTTAAAACCTGCCATCACCTCCTCAGAAACATAATGGACATCGTGCTGCTCCTTTCACAGAATCGAACTGTTGGCCGCATGAACTCCAATATCACCACTACTTTCAATTTCACGTTCAACCCTTTCTCTTATGGACACAAACTATTGGTTACAACCAATGCTTTGCGGCATGATGGACCAACAATACCTTTATTTACAGGCAATTCTTTTGCGCCCACTAGAGCAACAGGCAATTCTTTTGCACCCAATAGAACAAGAAGCTGCGTGCCATTTGCTGCCATGATAGAATATGATTACTGTTAGGCCATGGTTATTTTGCATGATTGTTCAAAGTAAATCAGCAAAAGGAAAAGCTTTGTGATGAAGGCCATGGTAGAATATGATTACTGTTAGGCCATGGTGATTTTGCATGATTGTTCAAAGTAAATCAGCAAAAGGAAAAGCTTTGCGATGAAGGCCATGGTGCTGTTGCATGACTATGGCAGTTTACAAAGACCTTCAAGGACAAGGACTGAAGACAACTTTTGCTTCCCAAATAAAGACTTGCTTCCAAGATTATGACTATGTTTTGGGTTATTTTGCAAGGAGATGATTTGCTTATTACAAGAATCAAGCGCTCGAATGAATTTGGGATATTCGAGAAGATAGGTTTGCATTCTTTGTCCATCATCATCTCCTTTCCTCTCCTCATATCAATGTCCATGCTTTTCCATAGTTGCGGTTACAGTTTTTTGACTTTCAAGCATGCATGCGATGAGTACCGACCCAAACAGTTGATGACAAAGTTCATCATCATCTCCTTTCCTCTCCTCATATCAATGGCCATGCTAAAATTGTTCTCAAAGGGTCGATCTTATGTTAGAGAAAGTTTTATTCCTTAAGATCATACTTTGTTTTGTTAACTTGTGTATTCAAACTTGTCGTCTCGTCTCATCATTCCTATAATTTCACAATAATAACTATACATTCAAGGAGGCGAATTAACATGTGGCTTTAGTACAGGTTGCATATTTTTCTCTCTTCTGTTGATATAGGAGATCATGATCATATCATTTTGAAGGTAACTATATCATACTCCATTATGGTTACGGCCTTGTTAATGTCAAAAATCATAAATTGTTCTTGTCGTCACCTTGACTCTTCATGTTGGATCTTTGATCTTATATCAAAGGTTTGTTTTGGTTTTAAATCTTATCTCGTCATTCCGTTTTGAAGGTCTATTGTTCTTATGTTACGCATTTGATTGCTTATGTCTAAGGTCTATTGATAGCGAAAGTTTAGTACTCTGACCTCATTATCTCGACTATTGATTCTTATGTTATCATGTAATTGGTGATGTCGGAGGTTTCATTATTCTTGTCTGGTCCTCTGTCCCGTCATGATCTTGGATTGCTAATGTCGGACTCCGCATCCAATCAAATTATTGGTTTATCCAAGAATCTAAAGTTTCAACAAATCAGTTTGATGAATTTGTTCTAGACTCACTGTCTATCGATGATGGTTGACTACGTTTCCATGGATTGTATCCATGATGCCATGGTGTTGTTCCATGATGATGGTTACATGTTTCGTAGATGATGGTTGACTACGTTTCCATGGATTGTATCCATGATGCCATGGTGCTGTTCCATGATGATGGTTACATGTTTCATCGATGATGGTTGACTATGTTTCCATGGATCGTTGTTCCATGGTGATGGTTACATGTTTCGTTGATGTTGGTCATTCCAAGCTACATGTTTCGTTGATGTTGGTTCACTTGGCTAATCTATATTGGTTGATTGTGTTTCCAAGGATTTTATCCATGATGCCATGGTGTTGCTCCATGATGATGGTTACATGTTTCGTAGATGATGGTTGACTACATTTTCATGGATTGTATCCATGATGCCATGGTCATTGGATGCACCGTGCCTTGGATTTGGCTCATCAGATTGACTAGGTTTATTTAAGTCTATCAATGTCTTTTGTGGTCGACAATGCAACCATGCAAGTCTAAATGGCTATAATGGTGGTCAAGTCTTGGAATTCAATCTATGGCAACTAACAAGAAATTTCGTCGAGCATATTTCTCGAGAGGTTTGATTTCTATCCTGACTACATGTTAGAGGTTTGATTTCTTGTCTCGACATCTTACGAGGTTGGTTTACGTTCACGTCATCTTACGAGGTTGGTTTACGTTTACGTCATATCATCCTGACTACATGTGAGTTGTTTGATTTCTCTTCCTGTTAGAGGTTTGATTTCTCGTCCTATCAACTTATGAGGTTTATGTTCACATCATGTCATCCTGGCTACATGCTGCCTGCGGATGTCAAAGGTTTGATTTCTCGTTCCGTCATCTTATGAGGTTTACTATTTCTCGGCCTATCATCTTATGAGGTTTACTTTCAAGTACGTCATGTGAGAGGTTTGCTTTTTCGTCCCGTCAGAGGTGTCTACATCCTAGACGTTCGCTTTTTCATCATGTATGGTCATCCTACCTATGGACGTCAGAGGTTTGATTTCTCGTCCCGTCATCTTATGAGGTTTACTTTCATATCATGTCATCCTCGAGGTTTGATCCAAGTTATAGTTGTCTCATTATCTTGACTCATAATATTGGAGGTTTGATCTTATGTCATATATTTTTTCCATGGCAAAGATATGATTCTAGCTTTCCATGACATCCTTACTAACTAGAATGAGTGTCATTTTCTATTTTAGTGTTTATTGACAGGTCACTCTTCCAAGTCAACTTCTCCAAGTTACTAGATTTTCTTACCAAATCTAGTTCATTTGCCATTGATTGGATGATTTTCCACAAGTTGACATTGTCATGCATGTCCTTGCGGATGGACTATATTCCTAAGCAACCATATAATAGATACCTTTATGTCTATTTCTTTGTGTACATCTTTTCGTGTACATCTCATATTTCTATAACAAAATTATGGTTTTCCATTTGTTATGGAGACTTCTTCCATATTATAGGGTTTATGGATCAGGATTGTATTTGTGTTGAGCTTCAATATAGAGAAGAGACTACAAAAATATTATTTGGCATCGTCACGAAGATAGACTCGCACCCAACCTACATGAATGGATCAAGACAACATGAAGATGGATGACGATGACTCCTTCAAAGCCTTCATGGCTATTGTTCAAATAAGAGTGATGAAGTATATATGGGAGTGATGTAGCTCCTTCATGGCTATTGTATATATGGGAGTGATGTAGCTCCTTCATGGCTATTGTATATATGGGAGTGATGTAGCTCCTTCATGGATATTGTGTATATGGGAGTGATGTAGCTCCTTCGAAGCCTTCATGGCTATTGTATATATGGGAGTGAGTGATGTAGCTCCTTTTAATAATACTTTGTAACTATAAAATAATTTAATATAGCGGTAGGTGTATATAGAGCTGTGGGTTTTTCCCTTGAGCCCCCAAGGGTTTTTTCATCCACAGTTAGAGACCCTTCTTTGAGCGGGGGTGTTGGCTATATATAGAATGTCTCTATATATAGCCCTAGGATCTCCTCTATATATACTCATCTATTGTGTGTATTCCACACACTTTGGGGATTCAATCTTGTGTCTCGTGTGCTTCTCTCTCATCTCTCTCATGCTATCGCCTCCATCTCCAACAAAAAATACACCCTTGACCAAAGTGCACCATATTTACGATATTGCAAGCACAACAAGAGCCAACATGTAAGGTCATGCATGATAAATAATTATTAGTTTTATTAATGAGATAGTAGTCAAGGAGAATGCTTTTTTGCATGATGCCAATCACAACCTTTTGCAAGCTCATCCTCCTCCTTAATGATAGTCTCAGCATTATACTTTTCTTGTGTTATTGTTGTGCATCAAGACATCTACTTAAAGGATAGGTGAGAGTAGTGCAAACTCCTGGGGGTATGGTAGTGTTCTGCTGTCTGACTCCTCCTACAATTTAGCTGGACTAGGATACATTCAAAGAGAATGTGGGTGAGAGAGAGAGCTTGAGTCACTTACAAGCAAAACACACACACACACACAAGAGAGTGCAAGACACAAGAGAGAGATGTATGGCTGAATTTTCTTCTATATTATTCTCTTCTATATAACCATATATCTAAAAGATAAGAGTACATACATAAAGGGAAAGTACTCTCCTACAACATACAAAGTGGTCGTGAACCCAACTATATGAGCTGGCGCTATAACTATATGAGCTGGCGCTATAACTATGCCATAAGTGTAGTACTCCAAAGTGGTTGTCACACAACCTGCCATGTAGTGGTGGCATATCAACCATAATCTTACCAATCATGCTAGTGACATAAGTACAGAAGCTATCACCCAGGCGGGTCATCAATGTCCGCCATATCACTACTTAAGCTAGATATCTCAACACTCCCCCTTGACCTCAACTCCACACATTGCACTCCAAGTAAGCTCCTAAACCTCTAGAGCTTCTCTGTGCCCAATGCCTTCATGAAGACGTCAGCCACCTGATACTCTATGTTGACATATACCAGACCTACATCACCTGCTAGAATCTTCTCCCTTAGAAAGTGATACTGCACCTTATGTGCTTCATTCTAGCATGGTATACTGGGTTACTGGCCAACTATATGCTACTCATGTTGTAACAATAAATGATAACTACCCTCTCCATGGGCTCAACCCTATCACCAAGTATCTTATGAAACCAAGCTACGTCACAAGCTGTCATAGCAGCACCACTGTACTCTGCCTGTATACTCCACAAGGCAACTGTTGGCTACTTCTTACTGCTCCAATTCACAATAGCACTCCCAAATGAGAACATAAAACTACTAGTAGGTCTCCTCTGTCTGCAACGCTATCAACCCAATCAGCATCTATGTACCCATGTAGCTGTATCTCTATACTAACCTCATAGAAAAGTCCATAATCAACTATGCACTTTGTGTACCTGAGAATCCACCTTGCCGCATCCAAGTGTGGCTTCCTAGGGGCCTCCATAAATTGAATCACAAGTCCAACAACATGACTCAAGTCTGTTGGACTAGTAATGGTCATGTAGATCAAGCTACCCGCTATGCGCGTGTATGTAATGGGGTCCTCCAAAAGCGCACCTATATCTGCAAAAAGCTTTGCATTCTTCTCCAATGGCACTAAGATAGGCTTATAGTCTATCATACCATTCTTGGACAACATGTCCAAGCCATATTGTCTCTGCAATAACAAAATGCCATGAGGTGATCTCACCTCCTCTATGCCCAAAAAATACCGCAGTTCACCAAAATCCTTTATCTCAAACTTTTGCTTCAAAAGCCTCCGAACATGATGTATGTTAGCATCCCTATCACTAGTAATAATTAAGTCATCCACATAGATGACTAATAGCATGATCCCTTTATCTATCTTTTTCACATAGTGAAAAATTTGCATTGAATATTTAAAATCCAATGGTAACAAGATACTCCTTGATCTTGTTTGTGAAAAGACAGATAAAGGGTTGTCACAAGCTGTCATAGCAGCACCCCTGTACTCTGCCTGTATACTCTTCTACAAGGCTTTCTTCAACCTGCAAACATGCTCGAGGTGACTCACATCCTCATAACCAGGTGGCTCCAACATATACACCTCTTCCTGCACATCCCATGCAAGAATGTATTCTTTACATCCATCTGATGTAAAGACCATTGCTTTGACATAGCCACTGCTATCACAACTCTCACTGTTGCCATCTTGGCAACTGGGCTGAAAGTTTCCTCATAATCAATGCCATATGTGTACGCATATCCTTTGGCTACCAATCTAGCCTTGTACCTACTTATGCTTCCATCACTGTTATACTTTACTTTGTAAACCCACTTGCATCCAATGGCTTTCTTGCCTTCAGGCAATTGCACTAAATCCCAAGTCTCCATATAGTGCATCCATCCCCTCATCCATGGCTTCCTCCCAACACACATTTCTTCCAACAGTCTCATCAATGCATGTGGGCTTTACAACTTGTACAACTTTTGCCATGTATGCATAGTGATGTGCCACATAACCATCATAGGTAAACCTCTGCACAGGATTCTTCACTCTCCCAAATCTTTGCAGCTTTGCATTCATGGCTTCCATAGCCTTCTTTACTTGAGGTGTTCTCATAGCTGGTATCCCAAGATCCTCATCAAGGCTTGTCTCTGAGCCACTAGACTCTCCATCAACATGAGAATTCCCTACAGAAATGTCAGGCATACTAAGGGGCTCAACCACTTTCTCTTTACCTTTATGTGACGTACTAATCACATTTGTAGGACTGGTATTATGACATGCAACCTGCCACTCCATGGTCTATCAACAACTGGACCACTAGTCCACTCAAAGACTGTGATTCTTGACTTGCATTCTGTGCAACCATATTTCCACTCACATCAGTCCCAAGAGCTTCTTTTTTAGCAACATACCAGTTGCTCATCTCATCAAAAACAACATCCCTGCTTACCCTCAACTCACGTGCAGCATGGTTATACCACCTGTATCCCTTTTGCTCAAGGGAATACCAAATAAACACACATTTTTTAGCTTTTGGATCTAGCTTAGTTCTCAGCTCATCTGGCACATGCACATATGCAATGCATCCAAAGACTTTCAGATGAGACAAATCAGGTTTTCTGCCAGTAAACCTCTCCTCTGGGGTTACATCATGTATGGCTGTAGTTGGAGTCCTGTTCATGATGTAAACTGTTGTAAAAATAGCCTCATCCCAATAGCTATGCGGCATATTCTTCTCTCCCATCAATGCTGTAAAAATAGCCTCAGCCCAGCAGCTATGTGGCATATTCTTCTCTCCCATCAATGCTCGTGCAATCTCAGCAATGTTCCTGTTTTTTTTCTCTCCACAGCTCCATTTTACTGCGGAGTGTATCTGCATGTAAACTGTCTCTGAATACCATTATTCTGCAAAGAACTCATTGGAGAAGTACTCTCTCCCTCCATCTGACCTTAGGCACTTTACATGTTTCCCTGTTTGCTTTTGAACCATAACTCTGAAATTCTAAAAATGAGTGAACACCTCACTCTTCTCCTTAATGAAGTATACCCACACTTTCCTTGTGTGGTCATCAATAAATGTCACATAATATGTGTAGCCTCCCATAGACATGGTCTTTGTAGGACCCCATACATATGAATGCACAACATCTAGTGCATTTCTGCTTACATTTCTCTCACGTGGAAATACATGCTTTGTTTGCTTTCCAAATTGGCACGCTTCACATATTTTCTACATACCTTCAACTTTAAACTTTGGCAACCCTATCTTAATTCCTTTAGTCTACATAGACTTCATTCTCTGCACATTCACATATCCAATTCTTTTATGCCAAATGTCTGTGTCTGCAACAATTCCTGAACCATTTGCAAACAACATAGCACTCACTTCAGGTTTACTTACATTCAATGTAAACATTCTGCCCACTCTATTGCCTTTTCCAACCAACCTACACTTGTCTCTAAAGTCTTCAACATAACAACCATCAGGGTTAAACCGAACCTGCAAACCGTACTCAATCATCTGGCTAACTGAAACCAGATTCTTTCTTATGTTCGGAACATGAAGTACATTTGCAAGGTACTTCACTTTGCCATCCTGCATAGACAATGGCACATCTCCAACATGGGCAATTGGATGAGAAGTGTCATTCACTGTTTCCACAAAACCTGGTCTTTCAAGGTTTTTTATCTCCTTGAACCACTGCCCATGACCTGTCATGTGGTGCGAAGCACCTGAATCAACATACCATACATCATCTTTATGTGCTACTTCAACATTTTCAGACATGGCATTAACGACATGCTACATAACAAACAACCGTTTATTATCCTCATTGTTTTTGCTCAAGGATGCATAGTTATTTTGCTGCAATTTTCTATTTTGCATGTCAGCCTGCTTCTTATGATAATCTGCCTACACATGTCCAGGCTTACCACAATAAAAGCATCCACGTGTATCAATATACTGCCTTTGCCAATTTCCACAACCTCTTCGTCTCCTCCTGCTTCTAAATTGCCCTCTTCCACTTGCGTGTTATTGTTGTTGTTGTGAATTCTAGGACTATTGTTATTGTTGTTGTTGTGAATTCTGGGACTATTGTTATTGTTGTTGTTGGGCCATAATTGTGATTACCTGTTCGGCCACCTCCTTGGCCATGTCCACGGTCTCCTCTACCTCATCGAGTCTTCCTGAACTTGTGTAGAAGGCCTGTTGCTCTGAACTATTTTTGTTTTGTGAATACTGTTGGTCTTCACCCAAGTTCTTCTCGTCTATAAATCAACATAGACACCAAATCTATGAAATTGGAAATATTTTCGCGAGTCTGAATAGACGTCTTGAACGCCTTGTATTGTGGTCCAAGACCACGTAGATAAACTTCCACCTTATCATCATCATCTACTGAAACACCATTAGATGCAAGGGATTCCATAATACCCTTAATCTTCAATACATAGTCATTCAGAGATATACTTTTTTTCTCCACAGTATGAAGTTCATTCTTCAACTGTATCTTTCGTGCCTTGGTATTCGTTTCATAGAGTTTTATCAAGGTGTCCCACGCCTCCTTGGGAGACTTGGCATCCTGTATGTGCCCAATCATAGTGTCCTGTATACTGATAGAGAGCCAATACATAACTTTTCTGGCTCCTTGGTTCCAATCCTTAAACTCTTTCACATTTGTAGCAGTCGGATTGATCTCCGATATCTCCGGTGCCTCTTCATGCTCACCTTCTATGTAGTCCCAACAGTAACCCTTTCCCATTAGGAAATTTGTCAACTTGAACCTCCAAGTATGGAAGTTGTTCTTGTCAAGTTTCTCAGCAACAATATGGTTTATGCCATCATTTGACATCTTGCCAGACACACAAATTCACCAGAAAAAGCACTCTAGTTTGTCCTGCACAAACTGCTATATTTTTTATGGTACGATACTACACTCAAATGTCACAACCACCCAGTGACCGCAGTGTGCATACATACACCCAATGGCAACTGTTGACCTCCTTGCAGCACACACAATGTCTGCATAACCAATCTGTCTTCCGGAAGTTCTTAAAATAGAGTTTTGCATAGAATTGATGACTTACCCATAGTGCTCGAAATCGCATGCTTTCCAAAAAATGGAGATCCTAACGCGCCCGAAACGCATTTTTGGCACCTAAATTTATGTCCATTAGGATATTATAGTTTCCCTATAGCTTTACTCCCGTGATGACGAGGAAAGCTCCTCAATCAGAGATTGTTTGCCGGTGCCTCCCGTAGAGCTCCCGATAAGGGTGTAGTCGCCAACACAAATAGGGAAGAGTAGATGAAGCTCTTACCCTCGTAATGCTTCCTGTGCTTCTCTTGCTTGCACAGCTCAGCCCTTAGCATGAACTAGGCTCTGATACCATGAAAAGATATAGGGGAGAAGAGAGCTTGAGCTCTTGCAAGCACACACACTCACAAAACCCTAAAAGAGAACACACAAGTTGAGAGGCTAAAAATCTTCTTCTTCTTCACACAACACTCAACACACCATATACAAAGATAAGAGTACTCACACTATAAAAAGGTGCTCAACCAAACACATACTAGGGTTCTCTATAGTGTAAACCCAGCTAAATGAGGTGGCACTATAACTATGCCAGTCTCTAGAATGGTTGTCACACAGCGTGTCATCCCACTGGCCGCATATCACCCATGATCTCACCAACCATGCCAGTGGTGTAAGTGTGGGGCCTATCCCCTAGGCGGGTCATCAGTGTCCACCCCCTCACTAGATATCTCAACAGTTTGACCATGCTCAAGGTGCCTGCTTTAAGCCATACAAGGCTTGCGTAACCTGCACACAAAATCTAGGTGTGCATCACTCTCATAATATGGTGGTTTCATCATGTAAACTTCTTCTTGCAAATCACCATGCAAGAAGGCATTCTTTACATCCATCTGATGTAAAGACAAAACTTTTGCTATAGCCATAGCAATGACAGCTCTCACGGTTTCCATTCTTGCAATTGAGCTAAATGTCTCTTCATGCCATAAGTCTGTGCATAGCCCTTGGCCCACCAATCTTGCCTTATACCTACTCTCTGAACCATAAATGTTATGCTTGACTTCATACACCCACTTACATCCGATTGCCTTCATACACCCACTTACATCCAATTGCCTTCTTTTCCTTAGGGAAAGGCACTAACTCCCATATATTGCATTTGTATCCAATGTTGCCATCTCCTCATTCATGGCATCTTTCCATTTCTTATTTCCAATTGCTTGCTCAAAACAAGTGGGCTCGAATTCGTGTATTTCTTTAACCATGTAAGCATAATGATGGGTTGTAGATCCATCATATCTCAACCTTTCATCAACAGGACACCTAACCCTTATAGACCTGCGTACACCTAGATCACTTCCACGTGTCCTCAAAACATCCCTGCGTACACCTAGATCACTTCCACGTGTCCTCAAAACATCCCTCATTCTCCTTACACAAGGAGTAACCTGAAATGGATTACCAAGATCTCGTCAAGACTCTACTCAGACCCACTAGAGTCAGTATCCACATTTGCATGACCTACTGACAGATTAGGCACAAAGATTTGATCTACCTTTTCCTTCCATTTGGTGATACAGGTGTACCTACATCTGTCCTCCTCAACTTGTGTGGCCATGGACTAACATTGGATCCACTGCTAGAGAACTCTCCAGGTCCACTAAGCACCTTTGCTTCTCTACATATGGTGTAACATCAGCGCTTCTTACATCTGCATCTTATGTTGCCTTCACCTGGTGCATACCAGCTACTCATCTTTTTCAAGGACAACATCTCTGCTTACTTGCATCTCACGAGTGGTAGGATTATAACATCTATAACCTTTCTAATCCATACCATAACCAAAGAAAGAGGCATTTATCTACCTTTGGATCCAACTTTTTTCTCACTTCATGAGGTGTTAAAAAACCATTCTAAGGAGGATCAAACACTAGCTCCATTGCATAGTTGAATAGAAATGAAGAAGATGAAGTTAAGCTACTAATCAAGAAGTAATTAGCATAATGATGAGCATAATGACAACATAAGTGAGCGGCAATAAAATGTGTTGATTTCAATAGATGAGAGCCTCTTTATATAGGCTGAAGTACATGAGGATTAAGCTCAAGATTAGGTGTTAATCATCATCTAAATCCTCTCCACCTTCCCTCCTAGATTCAAGCACCTAAAAGTGACCACCAACCCTAGAATCTTGCTAATCACACCAATGCTACCTAATCAAGGGATCACGACCCCTTTGGCTGATGTTGAGCTCCTAAATGACTCTTTTACATCATGGTAAGATTGCATAATAACCTTTGTATCCATTTGCCCATAATCTATGACTTTAGTGCATAGTGCTAGTTACAAGGTATGTGCCCTACACATCATTTTAGTGAAGGTGTTTGCCATATTTTTTAACACCCCTCCTCAAACACTGAATCCACTCAATGATGTAGTTGGTCATGCTGACTCTCATGAGCCTAATTAACCACCCAATGCTCAGTGATAGCATGCATGAGCGTGGTCTGACTAGCAATGCCATACATAGGTTATGCCAATGTGAACTCAGAGGCTTTAGTCATGCGTACAAAAGAGGTATGGGATGACTTTAGAAGAGTGTGACAAGACGTGGCTACATGTATGAGTGAAGAGGACACCTATGTGTATAGGGCATGCCCTTGCTTTTAGCACTTTAGAATAAATGATTTGATCTAATCATAGATAGGGCCTCATGATGGTGGCCCTTGTCTTCATCTTTTTCTTCTTCTTGGTCTTCTTCCTGCTGCACTTCTTCCATGATGTAGACTCATTGCATCTTCTTCTTGGCAAAAAAATTCTTCTCTACATGGCCAGGTTTGTGACAAAAGTCACAAATGAGATTGTTGTTGTTGTAGCCCTTGTTGTAGTTGCCTTTATTCTTGCCATATCTACTAGATCCTGCATAATAAGCATTTTCAGTAGACAAGGTTGATGACGATGGAGACTCCATTTGCTTGGTCTTTAGTTTTCTCTCCTCCTCAAGAAGAGATGCTTCAATGTCCACAAGCTTTGATATTGGCATATTGGTCAAGGTTGTGACCACATGGTCATATTCTTCAGGTAAAGATTTAAGTAATACACCAATGGAGACATCTTCATCCATCTTAAGACCTATTCCTGCAAGTTGTGTTAATAGGCCTTTCATGTAGTTCAAATGTGAGGCTAGGGATGTGCCAGACTTCATTTCTAGCTTAAAAAATTCAATGAGCAAACCAAACTTTGAACTTTTAGATCGAGCCCCAAATAGAGTTGTGAGTTGGTCCCAAACTTCCTTGGAAGTTTCGCATCCATCCACATGATGAATGTAAGTGTCATCAAGCTCCAATGTGATGATGGCACGAGCTTTGTCATCTCTTACTTCCCAACAAGGAACATCAGCAAGAGTCCTTGGCTTCTTCTCATTCCCATTTACTATGTTGAAGAGCCCCTTCTTCATGAGCATTAACTTGATGCGGGTTTGCCATGTGTGAAAACCATGACCTTGATGGAGAATCCTTGGTAGCCATTATGATATGGAATGAAGGGGGTCTTACCTCTGATGATTGAGGTAGTGTCTACCCTTTTACAAGAGAGATTAAGACCAAAGAATAGTGCTAAATCAAGTTATTTAGCATATGCTTTCCAAAAGATAAAACCAGAAAATATATTGATTTGTGGGAAGCAAGGGAGACACCTAATCAAGGGGCAAATTAAGTGTGAAGTAATAAGGGGATGTAGCAAGTCCCTAATGACATGTATGAACCACTTATTGCACCAAATGATAAGGATTAGGATAGATTAATCATTGATTAGTGGAGTTGAATATTCTGCTCACTATGCAGAGAAATGAGCTCACTTGGAGTCAATATTTGAAGGAGTTGCACAAAGAATAAGCTAAAAAGCTTCAAGGGCATTGAATAGCAGTATTTCTAGATGATTTTAGAGCCCACAAACACTTGCTTAAGCAACTTAATCAATGAGTAATCTCAAATTTACCAAAGTACCTTTTCTGGCTATGGCAGTTCTAGACAGCACCTTGGTTTTTTGCTTGGTGTGTAAAGCACACTCAATCATTTGCAAAACCCTTTTAGGGGGAGTAAGTTTAGGTCCCAATGAAGCCACACCTAAGAGGAATTAGACCAATTTGATGTGTGTGAGCTGCAACAATACTTTTGGTGGTCGCCTATCAAAAACGTGCTTGTTTTGGGAAAAACAAAGTTGCCGGCGACGTGGAGCTATGAATGGTGCAATTGAGGTGCCATGCCCCTTAGCAATATTGCTGGTGAAGTGCCCACAAAAGGATTTTGGCAACAGTTACGTGGTTTGTGAGCACCAAGGCCTCCACTCAGCTGCTATTCTAGATCCTATTTTCTAGGAAACCCATAAAAGCTAATGAAACCCTAATTTTCACTAATCTCTTGCTAAGCAAATAAGATGGGGCTTGATTCTAGATGCATGGGCTAGTCCTAGCTCTGATACCATGTTAAAAAACCATTCTAAGGAGGATCAAACACTAGCTCCATTGCAAAGTTGAATAGAAATGAAGAAGATGAAGTTAAGCTACTAATCAAGAAGTAATTAGCATAATGATGAGCATAATGACAACATAAGTGAGGGGCAATAAAATGTGTTGATTTCAATAGATGAGAGCCTCTTTATATAGGCTGAAGTACATGAGGATTAAGCTCAAGATTAAGTGTTAATCATCATCTAAATCATCTCCACCTTCCCTCCTAGATTCAAGCACCTAAAAGTGACCACCAACCCTAGAATCTTGCTAATCACACCAATGCTACCTAATCAAGGGATCACGACCTCTTTGGCTGATGTTGAGCTCCTAAATGACTCTTTTACATCATGGTAAGATTGCATAATAACCTTTGTATCCATTTGCCCATAATCTATGACTTTAGTGCATAGTGCTAGTTACAAGGTATGTGCCCTACACATCATTTTAGTGAAGGTGTTTGCCATATTTTTTAACATGAGGAACATGCACATATGCAATACACCCAAACACTTTCAAGTGAGACACATTCGGTCTTATATGAATCAGAGTGTCAATGCAGCCAAAGAAACTCCATATCTAGGGATTTCACTGACATAAACGAGAACATGTGAACATGTTAATAACATATTAATAACACAAAAAATCTTGTGATCACATGTTATATTCACAAAGCTTTCACAAGGGCCTAAAAAAAATATCTCTGTCGGCATAAAAAATATTCTTAGGTGGCCACTGACCTGCTATTATGTGAAGATGGTAACATGAGAACTTGTGAATAGCTTATTCCCATGTGTAGCCAAGCTTTTAAGGGGTTCTCAAATGGCAAGTGACCTGTTATTTTGTGAACGGGAACATGAGAACATGTGAATAACTTGTTCACATGTGTTATTATCACAAAAAATCTTGTGATCACGTGAATATTAAATCCCTGTCCATATCTCACATGGTGATCTGTGATAGTGTCCCAAGGACGCCTAGAGATAGCACTGTGTATAACACCTCCAAATGGGAGGTCCAAAATCACAAAATTTGCCACCAAGACACACTAGACCTCCCCTTCCTAACACACTCTTGACCTTGTGTTTTACACCTTTACATATGCTCATGAATCTTTCTGTATGTTGGATTTTCATTCCTCTCAAAAAATACCTTTTAATAGTCACCAACAACAAATAGACATTTGGGATCGTCCCATAAAAAATCCTCCCCAAGCATATAGTCTGACTAATATATGTAAATGGTCATTAACTTTGATAGGACCCTCTCTGTATTAACACGGCTCGCTTCTTCAACATAGAATGCCACATGAAATATTCCAAATAAGAGAGTTAAGGAAAAGAGATTAGACAAGTTGTGGAAGGCCATAGATGCCACTTATCATGTCTAGATGTTGTATCTTTAGACACTCTAGCATCATCATCCCCAAAGAGTGTCCTTGTTTGCATCCATCATCCCCAAAGAGTGTCCTTGTTTGCATCCACATTCCGTGACCACCACCACAACCTTAGGATAACAAAAAAAGAGATTATTGTCACAAGAAATATCCATAAAGTATTAACAGCAACATAAGAGCTAAGGAAGCTTTTCTTACCTCCCTCCTATAAAAAATTTTGCCTTCTTCACCACCTTCTCAACCAACCTAGACTGTTCTTGTGAATCTTGTGCATGGAGCTCCATCTCTTTCTCAAACTCTTGACCCTTCTCCAGGTTTATCCACCATGGAAAATTTTCTAACTCCCCCTCCATATTATGGATAAATGTCCAAAATAACTCCCACTCCCTAGTAAAAGTTTTTCCATAATCTCCTTTTTTTAAAAATAAATGTCCAAAATTTTCTCATCCATATTTGGACACATTTATATTTAAAAAGACACACATTAGGAAAAATATGGACTCTCATTTTTGTCCCTTAAGGATTTCCACACCTCCTCTCTCTAGAAAAATGGACTCATGGTGAAATTTTCGCGAATCAACTCAAAAGTGAGCAGAGTTTGGACATTTGGAATCTACTCTTCGAGACCTTTCCAATGATATATAGCATGATAAGCAGTTTTGAATATTCAAGAAGTCCCCAAATTGGTGATGATGTGGCATATAACATGCCATGTCATCACAAATTTGGGGACTTCTTGAATAATCAAAATATAATATATATCATTGGAAATGTCTCGATGAGTAGATTCGAAATGTGCAATCTCCGCCAACTTTTGATTTGATTTACCAAAATTTCACCATAAGCCCATTTCTCTAGAGAGAGGAGGTGTGGGAATCCGTAAGGGGCAAAAATGAGAGTCCATATTTCACCTAAAACACCATATTAGATAATTTGGGAAAAATCCCATTCCCATTTGAAAAATGGGAGCATGGTGAACTTGTCCAAAAGTTTGTCAAAACCCCCTCATGTGACATATCATCGGAAAGATCTTGAAGAGTAGAATCTAAATCTATGATCTCCGACAAATTTGGAGTTAGTATGTTAAAGATATGTCCAAAACTATATGGAGTAATTGATTCCCAAAATGTGAGATTTTTCCTAAATTACCTAATATTGACTTCTAATGAGAAATTGGCCCGTAGACACATTTTTTCATCCATAATTGGACACATTTTATATTTAAAGAGGCATAAGAAAATGGCCCATAGATATATTCAAAGAGAGCCAATTTCTATTAAAAGAGCTATTTTTTGTATTTTTGGATAGTAAAGTCCATAAATACATAAATGGGCAAATATAAAGTTATATGCACTAGTTCATATTCTGCAAGCTTGATAGAATTGTAATCTCACTGACTCTTGTCAGATCTATGATAGTACATAAAACACAGTGATGCTTCTCGCTTGTATTTAAAAATATCTCTTTTATTGCTACTTTCCAAGCCACTATTCGCAATGGTTCCCTTGCCAAACATAAAATAGCCTACTTTATTGCAGCTTTCCAAGCCATTGTTCAGTTGTTCCCTTCCCAAACTTAAAATATCCTACTTGCAAGCATGTGCAAATCATGGAATCTCTGAATGTCCTCCTCAAACTCCTTGTTATGTCTTGTCAAATACAATCCCAGTATGCTATTATCTCTTCACTAATCATCGTGCTCTCTCTATCACATGTCCACATGGACACTATTAAGGCACCCTTTTTAGCACATATCCTTCCTTACCAAATTCTATCTTCAAACTTAACACATCATCTCTCAATCCCCTCACCTTTGCATATGGAATAAGCCTCCATAGTGGAATCATTGGACATTGAAAACAACTAAAAATCTTATTTTTTTTGCATTATACCTTCCCCCTATCCATATAAATCTTGTTCTCATCCTTGTTATCATCAGGTGGAGGAATCTAAAATCTCATAACATAAGGAACAATTTGCATGTTAGCTTATTTTGGGGCCAGTTTATCATCCACCTCATGATTGCTGCCTCTAAACAGAACCATCAAAAGTGTGGCTTTCTCAACTTCTTCACCCACACACACTTCTTTGTGGAAATATGTCTCTACCACTCTACTAATATCTTCCAAACTTTTTGAGGGTAGAGGATTATGGTATGTATCCCTTTCCCCTCTTCCCCTTTTCCCATGCTTCCCTCTGCCTCAATTGTATGATGGAAATGTTACATGAACATAATTGAAATTAAAACTAGAATGTTTACAACATGGCATACATATAGCAAACATATCCATCAGAGCATTCCAAGATTATGGCCATAAAACATACATGACACCTAGCATTTCCATTGTCATATTATGTGGCACCCTGGGCAGGACCCCAAAACAAACATATCTTTCAAAGCACTACCATTGCCATGTTATGCTACAACCTGGTCAAGAGGCAATCACTGCTGGCTGCAACCCCTCCTATGGCATACAAATCGATCAGATTTTTCCGTCATATGGCATGCATATGGCTTAAATGTCCATGAATTCTTTGTTGTCATATATGGCACACATAAGGCAATGGTTCCACTAAAAGAATGGCTAAGAGAAGCCACACCAAACATGGTCTCCCTTGGACCTATTTTGTTTTATGCTCTTAACCCATACATGGCCATGGCCATGAATGTTGAATGGCATTGTTTATGCTAGCATGTAGTATATTTAATTTAATTAGTGTATTGTTAATTAATTCTCATTGAATCATGATGATTCAATTTAATTCTCATTGAATCATGATGATTCAATCACACCATTGAATCATCATGATTCAATGGTGTGATTTGATCCTTCTTGGAGCCATCTTTCAAGGAAGTAGGCATGGTACAATACCGGGAGCAAGATGAGTGGTGATAGGAGCATGGCGGGTAGCCAAAACCTTCTTTTGTTTGTTGGGGGGGTTGTTTGCCTTAGATAGCCACATGAAAATGCCCCGTCCTTAGGGTAACATTGAAATTCACATGGAAGCTACATATCAAGAGTGCTTATTAACCCATTCCTAGGGTTAAGAAGATCTACAGCCATTATCTTATATCAAGAAGTCGAGGTAGATACACCAAACTCACTTAGCTACACCTATGCTTCAATCTCTTTAATCAAAGCTTCCCTTACTTCCTCCTAGAGAGATGCTACCTCCTCATGTTGTTGTACCTCATCAAGAAGTGGTTCTATCGGCGTTTACCGTCCAACATCTCCAAAATCTTCAAATTGCAATACCCAGCAGAGTTTGGAGACCTTCCCTACTTAACCTTGCTCGAACTATGGAGAAACACTATCTCTAGCACTATACTATCTCACAGCTTGGCAATCGCTCCTGTTTGTAAAGCCTTGACCTCTGGAAATTTTTTTGACCCTCAGGAGCTTTTATTTCATCTTGGCAACCTGGTTAACATAGAAAGCCTTGGCTTTCCAAATTGTAGCCTCTTTGGTTTAATCCCCACCAGTTTTGCCAAAATTTCCCGCCTCTACTTCCTAGATCTCTCCTACAACCACCTCTCTAGCAGCATCAATACCCCCCTTCACCAACCTCACCTACTTCTATCTTTTCCAAAATAGTCTCTCTAGTTCAATACCCCTCTTTCTAGACTCCCTCAAGCTCACCTTAGGTTTTTTTAATTTAACGACAACTCTTTCTCCGTAGACTGCCAGAGAGCTTCGCCAATCTCTCCTCCCTAGACAACATCCAACTATACAACAACCAGCTCAACGGAGCCTTGCCAAATAGGAAAACAATGATTTTTTGCCTAAAATAAGTCGCGCTGGCATGGCCACCTTCAAGGAAATGTATTTTGTGTATGCGATGGGGATGAGGGTTCTAGGTAGATTTCCGGGTGCCTGTGTACGGCACCCTACGGGCCCCAGCATAAGCGGTCACCTAACCGGTGATCGCCTCAGTGCAGACAGTGGTACAGACAGCCATGCAAAAGAGTTATCAACACACGTCGGTGCGTTTGCTGTGATTCAAACCCAGGTCCCTACCAAGGGAGGCGAAGCTCCTATCGACTACACCGTGTGCACACTTGTGACATAAACACATGTCCATAACACCTTATGGACATATGTCTACAAATGGACCAGTCTCACCGGGTGACTGGGCCCACGGGGTGCCACGTACATAGGCACCCCGAAATATACCTACAGCCGGGGACGAGCACCAAAAAAAAGAGCATATTCATAACAACACAAGATAAATATATGTTTATACGACTAAGTGTGTATGCTAGCACAGAGGAGAAAGTAGCTGACATTTTCATGAAAGCATTGGAAGGAGAGAAGCTTCATAGATTCCGGACCATGCTTGGAGTCCTCGAGATGGAATTGAGCTTGAGGGGAAGTGTTGAGATGTCAAGATTAACATGAGTTGATATGCCTAAGTGACCATTTTCTCCACTTACATCACTGGTGTGTTTGGTAGAATGCTTACATGATAGCTCTTTTCCACCTGCCTGGGTGACCATTTCCATCGCTTAAATCATTGGCGTGTTTGGTAGGATGCTGACATGATAGATCTTCGGCACCAGTGATTCTACAACTGGACTACACCAGCTAGTAGTGAGTTACGGTATACTTATCTTTCCAGCTCACTCACTTAAAGTGTTCACATTATGGACCACATGTACATTGTACTCTAGTACTTATGTTGTATTTCCCTTATCTATTTGGTAGAACCTTTTTTAAACTTGTGAAGAAGGAGAAGAATAAATTTTCAGCCTCTCATCTTGTGTGTTCTCTTCTAGGGCTTGTGTGAGTGTGTGTGCATGCAAGAGCTCAAGCTCTCTTCCTCCCTGCCTCTTTTCAAACATCATATTTTTTGTGAGTTAAATCAATAATTTTATTTTAATATATCCACCCCTCTTGATTCTTGGAACTACTATGAAGGAGAAATACTTTAGAATAATCTTCATAATTGAGACTATATGCCTTATAAATAAAGGTATTTCATCTACAAATGTAATGATCAAGTGACTCTTGAGTATGAATCTTGAGTATGATCAAGTGAATCTTGTGTGACTCTTGAGTATGAATATTTTATGCTTACGTACACTTTCTCTCTCTCATCTCTCTCTCTCTCTCTCTCTCTCTCTCTCTCTCTCTCTCTCTCTCTCTCTCATCTTGTGTGACTCAAATATGAAATGGTATGCTTAACATGTATACATAGACTCTCTCTCTCTCTTCCCGTCTCTCTCATCATGTGTGACTCAAGTATGAAATGGTATGCTTAACATGTATATGTAGACTCTCTCTTTCTCTCTCTCTCCCTCTCAAGTAATCAATTGTAGCAAGGGACAAAGAAAATACATAATCACGGGTGATATGGATCAACACTAGATAGCTAAAACTTTGAAATTATGGTAATAGTTCAATTGAGAAACTTATGAACAACCATGGAGGGATTACAAATTTCATGTACTTATATGGCGATTTCATGTACCAATGCTAGGCTCCCAATATTCATGTTTATATGGTGATTTCATGTACCAATTGATAGGTTCCCAATATACATATTTATATTCTTATAAGCAATCAACATTTCCTATATATAATTCATACTTCAAATTTTTTTGAAGTGGCAGTTGTCTCAATTTGTGTTAGTATGTACAATATAATATTATAGTATTGAGAGTGCTAATCTTGTTAGAGATTGAAAAGGTTAAGAGATTTAGGGTGACTATAATATAATATAATATTGAGAGTGCTAATCTTGCTAGAGATTGAAAAGATTAAGAGATTTGGGGATAGTATAATAATAATGATAGTATGGGGAATGCTAATCTTACTAAACATCGAAAAGATTAAGGGATTTAGGGCTACTATATTATAATATAGTATTGAGAGTGCTAGGCTTGCTAGTGATTGAAAAGACAGAAAGACATGAGTTGCTACATCATTTTGTGAAATCCTAGGAAGTGCAAAAAGGAACACAACAGGAACCATAACTCATGTTTAAATTAGGGATATACTTTAAATATCCATTGATTAGGAGTTTCTTAGTCCAATTTTGATTTAAAAAAATAGTACAAGTAGAATATAATATGTTAGTATTCAGAGTGCTAATATTGCTAGAGATTGAAAAGGTTAAGATACCTAGGGATAGATACTATAATACAATATAGTATTGAGAGTGCTAAACTTTCTAGAGATTGAAAAGGCTAAGAGATTTAGCTACTATAATCATAATAATAGTATTGAGAGTGCTAATCTTGATAGAGATTAAAAATGTTAGGATATTTAGGGCTACAATAATACAGTATACTATTGAGAGTGCTTATCTTTCTAGAGATTGAAAAGGTTAGGATATTTAGGGCTACACTAATATAATATAGTACTGAGAGTGCTAATCTTGCTAGAGATTGGAAAGGTTAGGAGATTTAGGGCTACTATAATATAGAATAGTATTGAGAATGCTAACCTTGGTAGTATTATAGTATTGAGAATGATAACCTTGATAGAGATTGAAAAGGTTAAGAGATTTACTAAGTTAGAGAGAACAAACTACACCTTTGCAAATCACCAAGCGCTTTCACATGTAATGGAGGATCTCTTATCAACTCATCAAAATGTCACTGGCTACCCTTGTTCACATGAATGCAAGGATCATCGAGAGTAACTAGGAGTTGGATTAGAGATCATATTGGTGGAAGAAATACTACACGAGTTGAGTTAAGGTGGATCATATTCTTAATTGAGATTTGAGTATTGAGCATTTCCACTAGGTGTGAGTATTGAGCACTACTACTAGGTGTGAGTATTGAG
This sequence comes from Cibotium barometz, assembly GCF_041138505.1. Classification (NCBI taxonomy): domain Eukaryota; kingdom Viridiplantae; phylum Streptophyta; class Polypodiopsida; order Cyatheales; family Cibotiaceae; genus Cibotium; species Cibotium barometz. The sequence goes on along the minus strand of NC_141102.1, from coordinate 31,603,718 downwards.
CACTACTACTAGGTGCAAGTATTGAGGCATCGAATACATGACCAGTCATGCTTAGTGGTTTAGAGACATGCAAAAAATGGAAAAACAGGTTATGTAGAAACAGGTGATGATACTGCGCATCCCATTGCGCATGTTGGTAAAGTGCCATTGTCTATGCAGGATAGAAATATGTACTTGGAAGATGTACATGATCCAAATATTACAAAGCACGTAGTTTCTGTTGGACACTTGATTAAGCAGGGTCTGTAAGTGAGGTTTAATCCTGAAGGATGTTTTGTGGAAGACTTCAAAAATGAGTGTCGCTTGGTTTCAAAGGGTACTAGAAATGACTATGAACATGTCTGAAGTAAAGGCAACCATGTTTGCACATTGGAACAAGTGTCATTATCGATATTGAAATATGACACAAGCGCATTGGTCATGTGAATGTACACGAACTGCTGAAGTCTATGCAAGCCCAAAATATTATTATAGATTTGCCAGAAATTAAGGTTGATGGTATGCACAAAGTATGTGAAGCGTGATAGCTTGGTAAGTAGGCCAAACATGCTTTCCCACATGAAAAGCATGTCAATGAAAGCCCATTTTATATCATCCATTCAGATGTATGGGGATGGACCAAGACTGCAACAATTGCAGGTTGCAGGTATTATGTTACATTCATTAATACCATACTAAGAAAGTGTGGGTTTACTTCATGAAGGAGAAAAGTGAGGTGTTTTCTCACTTTCAGAGATTTAAAGCCTTGGTTGAGAAGGAAAAAGGCATGTAAATAAAATGCTTAAGATCAAATGGTGGCAGAGAATATTTCTCCAATGAGTTCAACGATTTTCTGAGCAAGCAAGGAATCAAGAGATAGTTTACATGCAAGTACACTCCGTAATAGAATGGTATTGTAGAAAGAAAAAACAAGAACATTATAGAAGTGGCATGTGCCTTGATTGTGGGGCTAAAAAGAATATGTCACCATTTTTGGATAGAAGCAGTAGCAACTATTGTGTATATTGTGAATAGGACACCCACGGCAGCTATTCATGGTATGATACATGAGCAGAAGTTTACATAGTTTGATGATTATGGCATCGTTGGGAAGAATTTCCCAAACATTCCCCCTCATTGCTTTGAATTTATAAATTTGCATATGGTTGTAATAGAGTGATCATTTTTACATTGGATTGTAGGGGAGCTTATAGGTTAGGTAGATTAGTTTCATATATTAGATGTGGAGATCTGGCGACAGATTGTAATCATGCATCACTCCCATATGGTCATTATGAGAGTGGAGGCTACCAGATAGAGGTAGTATTGTCAATGTTGCTTGCAACTCTATGCTTAATGCTAGAGTCAAGCACTGTATTTGGTTTGTTGATTGTTTGTCCTACTTGATTTGCGATATGATTCCTTTATGCACTTTGTGGGTTTTTCTTGGAGAGTTTGCCACTCTTTGAGGATCTACATATGGGGCCTTGGGATTCAGTAGGCTATCACCATTTTGCAAGAGATATCATGCATTAGAGATCCAACCATGGAGGTGATATCTTTTATAGAACTCTTTTGAGAGCAACAAGGAGAAGAAGGTTTTAACCTTCCATCTTTGTGCATATCTTATCCATTATTATGAGAGAGAGAGAGAGAGAGAGAGTGTGTGTGTGCTTGCAAGAGCTGAAGCTCTATCTCCTCCACTAATATTTTCACTTTGCTTTGGCTTCTTGTTGAGATTTTTTCTTTCTTTTTGCTGTCGTGAGCTTGGTGGATTGCTTCAAGTTGTTCATAGGAGAATGATTTGTAGAACCTTCTAAATTTACTTTGATTCAGGAATCCTTCCATTTGGTTTCCATCCAATACTTCTAGTTACAAATCCCCTCGTGAAGGCAACTCATAGATCCTAAAAGGACCCATCCCTCTAGGGTTGCGTTTTTTTTCTCTTAAGGTTGTGAATAGGACCAAATCTCTTTTCTTGAACCTTTTGGCATCAAACCATCTTTTTCTTCTTCTTCTTTTGGTATACATACCCACTACTAAGTGTAATATAGACTCTTTGAGTAAAGATCAGATGGTGGGGGAAAATATTTCTCAATGAGTTCAGCAATTTCCTGAGGAAGCAGGAATCAAGAGACAATTTACATGCAAGTATACTCCGTAGCCAGAATGGTTTTGCAGAAAGAAAAAACCAGCACATTGCAGAAGTGGCATGTGCCTTGCTGGTGCTGAAAAGACTATGTCACCATTTTTGGATAGATGAAGTAGCAACTGTTGTGTATATTATGAACAGGCCACCCACTACAGCTACTCATAGTATGATGACTGAATAGAAGTTTACACGCATAAGACCGGATGTGTCTCACTTGAAAGTGTTTGGGTGTATTGTATTTGTGCATGTTCCTGATGAAGTGAGAAAAAAGTTGGATCCAAAGGTAGAGAAATGCATCTTTAATAGTTATGGTATGTTCCTACCACTCGTGAGATGCAAGTAAGTAGAGATGTTGTCCTTGAGTGACAAGATGAGTAGCTAGTTATGCACCAGGTGAAGGCAACATAAGATGCAAATGTAAGAAGTGCTGATGCTACACCACATGTAGAGAAGCAATCTCACAGGTGCTTAGTGGATTGAGAGAGTTCTCTTGCAATGGATCGAGTGTTAGTCCATGGCCACGCAGGTTGAGGATAGATGTAGGTACACCTATATCACCAAAGGGAAGTAAAAGGTAGATCAATCCTTTGTGCATAATCTATTAGCAGGTCACATATATATGTGGATGGTGACTCTAGTGGCTCTGAGTAGAGTCTTGATGAGGATCTTGGTAATCCATCTGTGGTTACTCATGGGGTGTAAGGAGAATGAGGGTTTTTTTGAGGACATGTGGTAGTGATCCAGGTGTACACAGGTCTATAAGTGTTAGGTACCTTGTTGAAAGGCTGAGATATGATGGATATACAACCCATCATTATGCTTACATGGTTAAAGAAATACAATAATTGAAACCCACTTGTTTTGACCAGGCAATTGGAAATAAGAAATGGGAAGATGCCACGAATGAGGAGATGGAACATTGGGTACCAAATGCAACATGGGGGATTCTATTTACATGCCTTTTTCCTTCTCTTAAAGTGAGAAAACACCTCACTTTTCTCCTTCATGAAGTAAAGCCACACTTTTCTAGTGTGGTATCAATGAATGTAACATAATAGTTGTAACTTGCAATTGTTGCAGTCTTGGTCGGTTTCCATACATCTGAATGTATGACATATAATAGGCTTTCATTGACACGCTTTTCATTGACACGCTTTTCATGTGGGAAATCATGTTTGGTTTGATTATCAAGCTAGCATGCTTCATATACTTTGTGCATACCATCAACCTTAAACTTTGGCAAACCTACAACAATATTTTGGGCTTGTATAGACTTCAATTGGTGTACATTCACATGACCAATACGCTTGTGTCATATGTCAATATCAGTAATGAAACTTGTTCCAATGCGCAAACATGGTTGCCTTTACTTCAGACATGTTCACAATCATTTTTTGTTACCCTTTGCAACCAAGCAACACTCATTTTTGAAGTCTTCCACAAAACATACTTCAAGATTAAACCTCACTTATAGACCTTGCTCAACCATTTGTCCAATAGAAACCAAGTTCTTTGTAATATTTGTATCATGAAGTACATCTTTCAAGTACATTTTGCTATCCTCCATAGGCAATGGCACTTCATCAACATGCGCAATGGGATGCGCAGTATCATCACTTGTTTCTACATAACCTGGTTTTTCCATATTTTGCATGACTAGTCATGTGGTTTAGAGGTGCCAGAATCCACATACCATGTATCTTGAGATCCTGACACATCTCCTATTATGAAACTGAGCATGTGCTGCATCACAAACAAATGCTCACTTCTATCATCACCTCCCTATTTACTAGATGATACATAGTTGCCTTGTTGCAACTTTCCACTTTTAATGTTATTCTGTTTTTTATAGTAGTTCTTTGCCATGTGCCTTTTTTTGCCACAATGATAGCACTCTATGCTATTTGCATTATGATTTCTTTACCAACCACCTTGTCCTCTTTGGCTCCCCCTACCTCTAAACTGGCCTCTTTCACCTATGTATGATTGCTTCTTTATGACTCACTGGACTATTGTTGTCTAGAATTTTATTTCCTTATCAGTCACCACCACCTTGGCCTCGACCATGACCTCTACCTAAATTGGAGTAGAAGGCCTATTCTGATGTGTTCTTGCTTTATGAAGTAGCTTCCTCACCTAAAGACTTATCTTCTTTGATGACCATAGACACCAAGTCCGAAAAGTTGGGAATATTCTCCCTAACTGGAATGGAGGTCTTGAATGGCTTCTACTCTTTCCCAAGCCCATTCAAACAGACACTTACCAAGTCATCATCTTCCACCGATACATTGATAGACCCAAGGGATTCAACAATGTCCTTGATCTTTAAAGATTACTCATTGTTTGATTGACAAGATTGACATGCTGTTCTTTGCCAGAGTATAAAGCTCTTGCTTTAGCTACAATTTCCTTGCCTTTGTGTTGGTCTGGAACATCTGCACCAAATTCTGCCACGCAATTGTTGGAGTGTTTGCATCTTGTGTGTGTCTTGTCATCGTGTCTGTAATAGTAATTGAAATCCAATACATGACTTTCTTTGCACCCTGGTTCTAATCATTAAATGCCTTTATGTCTGCTGCGGTCACATTCTCTTTAGACAACTTAGGAGGCTCCTCATTGTCCCCTTCGACATAGTCCCAAAATCCTTTATCCATAAGGAAATTGGTCATTATGAGCTTCCATGAATGGAAGTTGTTTTTTTCTAGGTTCTCACTGGAAATCTCATTGATTCTGTCACCAGACATGTTTTCTTATAATAATCAAAAAACTACAACTGACAATTTCTGTATACAACTGTAACACAACACTATCTTCTGTAACTATTGTAGCAGTACTTCAACACAACCTGTAGGTCACCATATGTGACCAAAGCACATGTACATACACCCAATGTCAACAATACATGTGCATACACTATCTGCACTCCCAAAATTCACTTGCAATAACTAGATTTTGACCATAGGCAATTCTCAACCATAACTTCCCGAAAGTGCCAAAAATATCACAGTGATAGAATGATGATCGAGACGCATCCAAAATGCGATTCTGACTGCAAAATTCAATACAAAAGAAAAATTATTCTGTACCACACAGGCACCTCCAAGCCTGCGAAGACAGCTCCTGTAGCTCCCGGAGCTATCGAGGGGTGTTGTACCTAAACCAAGAAGGGAAAGAGATTGTGATGCTCTTACCCGTGTACTTCTTCCTTCCTTGCTTGTTCTTGCCTCTTGCTTGCCTCCTTATCTCTCACGCAAACCGAAGCTCTGATACCATAAAGAGAATGTGGGGGAGAGAGAGCTTAAGTTCCTTGCAAGGAAAACACACACACACACAAGAGAGTGCAAGACACACGAGAGAGATGGATGGCTGAATTGTCTTCTATATTCTCCTCTTCTCTACAACCATATAACTAAAAGATAAGAGTACATACATAAAGGAAAAGTACTCTCCTACAACATACAATGTGGTAGGTCTATAGTGTGAACCCGACTATATGAGTTGGTGCTATAATTATGCCATACCTCTAGTACTCCAAAGTGGCTGTCACACAGTCTGTCATCCACTACCGGCATATCGACCATAATCTCACCAACCAAATGCATATAAAGCATGGTTTTGACTTTTTATTCGATGTAGTCTCACTCAAATCCATCACTATGTAGGGATTCTTCTAGTGACTTGTCAAGGATATATTGGTGTTTATACATTAAAAGTTTTATGTGAGGGACACTGTAGGTACATGTATACAGTAGAGCCACGTAGGTTGAATAAATTATACCATATACACAACAGAGGGTTTTGTAATAATTTTAAATATTATCATATTAAACTTACAATGTATAGATCATTTATTGGTCTTGTGTAAAAGTGCATTCTACATGTATTAGTCTAGTGTTAAAGTGTGTTATGCATGTATGTGTAGAACTTTAAATGTTATATAAGCTATCAAATTGAACTTTAATTTGTGATCCACAAAGGTGATATAGAATATTTTGAACTTAACACATGCTCACATACCATAAGCTATAGTAAAGGTCTCTAAAAAAGTAAAGATAACTTGAAATATTTTTATATCAAATCTAATAGTAATTATTGATAAAGGAGTATTATGTTCCCTTCTTAAATGCAAAAATTATATTAAGTTAATACATTTTTTTTAATGCGTTACCATTGTATAGCACTATATAGTTTTTTTACATCTTAGGAATAGTTTCCTTCCATTTTCCTTAATATATTATGATCTTTTCTTGTTTCTTAATGAGTTGGAATACTTTCCATTAAAAAATGTAGAGGATTATTTTGTTTTAATATCTAGAAAAAGTCTACATATGATGATTATGTATGTGAAGATTCTTCGTGTCGATCGAGATCATGTTTTTTCTTCATTTGTAAGATAATTTTATTTTAACTAGTACAAAAATGATAGAAAAAAAAATATATATTAAAAAACACATTATAAGTGCACACATCAAAGTTGAGACAATTGCCATGTTAAAAAATATTGAAGTATGAATTATATATAGGAAATCTTGTTTGCTTTATAAGAACATAAACATGAATATTGGGAACCTATCAATTGGTACACAAAATCACCATATAAACATGAATATTGGGAGCCTATGAATTGGTACATGAAATCGCCATATAAGCAAAGTACTTGAAATTTGTAATCCCTCCATGCTTGTTTATAAGTTTCACAATTGAATTGTTGCCATAAGTTCAAAGTTTTGGATGTCTAGTGTTGATCCATATCACCGTGATTATGTATTTTCTTTGTCCCTCGCTACAATTGATTAATTGTGTGTGTGTGTGTGTGTGTGTGTGTGTGAGAGAGAGAGAGAGAGAGAGAGAGAGAGAGAGAGAGAGTCTACGTATGTGTTAAGCATACCATTTTCATACTCAAGAGTCACACAAGATGAGATATTTATATAGATAGATAGAAAGAAAGATAGAGAGAGAGAGAGAGAGAGAGAGAGAGAGAGAGAGAGAGAGAGAGAGAGAGAGAGAGAGAGATCACAAAAAGAGAGAGACAAAGTCTACATATGTGTTAAGCATACCATTTTCATATTTAAGAGTCACACAAGATGAGAGCGAGAGAGAGAGAGAGAGAGAGAGAGAGAGAGAGAGATTATATCTACGTGTTAATCATACCACTTTCATATTGAAGAGTCACACAAGCTTCACTTGATCGTTACATTTGTGGATGAAATACCTTTATTTATCAAACATCTAGTCTCAATTATGAAGGTTATTCTAAAGTATTTCTCCATCATAGTAGCTCCAAGAATCAAGAGGGGTGGATATATTAAAATAAAATTGTTGATTCAACTCACAAGAGATATAATGTTTTGCATAATTACTATGATTATGATAGAATCTCAATAATCTCTTAAATGATAGTTACTATTATTGTGTTTTGCATAATTAATGTGATTATAATAGAATCTCAATAATATCTTCAATGATGATAAAACCATGATGGGATCCCGCTATCAAGGTCCAAATAAAGATATGTTCATAATTCTATTACTTTAATTAAGGGGGCATATTAAACATTGGCATAAAGAGAAAAACAAGTTTAATAAATAAAAATAAGGTTTTAAATATTAAAATCAACTGTCTTTTTACGCAAGTATTGGAATCTAATACAATCTTTTTACGCAAGTATTGGAATCTTATACAATAGATGATTTTCAAAAAGCTTATGGATTAAACTCATGAACTTACTTAGTATTAGAGATTTCATAAAAATGATATAGAAAATGCAAATAGAATGCTTGTAATACATTATAAAACTTTACTTCCGTCACATGTAAAAATAAATTGTTTGCACTCTCTAGATTATTCATTGTAACAAATTCACAACACTCAAGATAACTTTTAATAAAGTCACAACACTCAAGATATATAGTTTTTGTGAACAAATATTCTCAAAATTGAGAAGGTTTGGCATGGCGTACAATGCTCATTTTTCTTTGCATGGTTTTAGATGCCACTTAATGTAAGCTAAATAAAAATTTATGGGAACATCACAAATAAGAAAAAAAGGTGGTCTTCAAGGATTCTTAAGCCAAAACAATTCAGCCTCCACTTGCTCCCACTACTATTTCTATTAACATCAGAACCTCACCAGCTAGAAAGTAAGGATTTTTTTCCCTTTAATGTGTTATTTTTTTCCTTTGAAGTGTTCTTTTCTTTGCTAAAAATTTATAGCAAATCCTTCATAAACTTAATATTTTTGTATGCTCTCCAATCTCTCTCTCTCTCTCTCTCTCTCTCCAATCTACATTAGATATTCCTTTTAGTAATGTTCCATGAGTTTCCATTTGGGTGCATCCCTTTGTCAACCTAGTAAGGGGAGGTTTAACTTTTAGGCCTAGAGGTGATGACAATAAATGCTCTCCAATCTCTCTCTCTCTCTCTCTCTCTCTCTCTCTCTCTCTCTCTCTCCAATCTACATTAGATATTCCTTTTAGTAAGGTTCCATGAGTTTCCATTTGGGTGCATCCCTTTTGTCGACCTAGTAAGGGGAGGTTAACTTTGAGGACTAGAGGTAATGATAGTAAAGGACCTACTAAGGGGAGGTTAAGTTTTAGGCCTAGAGGAGACAATTTGTTGGTGTTGCTTAAGTAAACTATGCACCAATCACCACTATATTTTCCAAATAAAGGTTGCTTAATAATGCCCAATTTAGACGCCACTTATCCCCTACCAAAAAAATATTGTTTAATTAATAATGCCCCATTTAAATTCCACTTATCCCGCTAGTCCATATTGCCACACAATTTGTCCCCCTCCTCTAGTTTGACATTTGTTAATGGTACTCTAGTAGCTCCGCCTTTCTAATGTGATACCCACACCTTCACTCACCTTTGCTTGAGTTCACAATAGCATCTAACCTACCATATCTAATTATATCTTATCCTCTGTAAGAGTTCATATGTACTTATAAGATTACCCTCAATCTAAGAATGTCATGAATCTAAGCTAATTATATTATGTCCTCTATAAGAGTAGGTTCATATGTACTTATAAGAGTACCCTCAATATAATCATGTCATATCGTCTATAAGAGTGGGTTCATATATGTACTTAAAGAGTACCCTCAATCTAATCATGTCATGAATTTCCTTCACAAGAACTTTTTCATCACCAAGGAGACCTCCACCCACATGATAAAGTGAGTGATCTATCTACATTCTCAAGTAAATGGAAAAAATTTAAGAGTACCCTCAATCTAAGCAGGTCATTAATTTCCTTCACATGCACTTTTTCCATCCCACCACCAACAAGAAGACCTGCACCCACTTGACAAAGTGAGTGATCTATCTACATTCTCAAATAAATGAACAAATTTTCAGAAGAGAGTTCCACAATCAAGTCATGACTTCATAAAGCAGAACAACAAATGGTAACCCTAGAAATAAATCCTAGCTTGGTAATTAAGAAATCATAGAAAGAAGAAATGGTTAGAAAGATGAAAGAAGAGATGAATTTTATCATCAAGATGGTGGTTCAAGGAAGGTTTGAGAGAATATATCAAATCTAACATAAGTCAAGTGGTTATAGAGAACTAGAATCACGGGGGAGGACTAAATTTCCATTATTGCTAAGTTGTTAAGTGTAGTTATGATAGTATTTATATGGTCAAGGTGGAAAGGGATGCGAGGGCCACTGGGGTGATGGACTCACATGTGTTTGAGGTATAGATAGATATATATGAGAAAAAAAAGGAACACATTATATCTAGCATCACAATCAAAATCCCATAAAAATTATTTGATGTAATTGAATGCCCTTCAAATCTAGGTGGATAGTTGACCCAAAGAAAGGACATAATGAGATATAATTAGATGTGTGCATTGCATAAAGTTGTTTACATGATTCACTGGAAGCTAGTATTTGTAAAGTTTCATAATAAGGCAATTATGTGATAATCACTTATTACCAAACGCAAAAAGATTTAGATTTTAAAATTGTTTGATAATTACTTATTACAAAACTTAAAAAAAAGGGTTTTAATACAGCAAGACAAACTCAAAGGTTAAAAAATATGGATTACAAAGGAATTAACTCCAATACAACTCATCTAACTCATGAGTTGCATGAATTGTTCCTTCACCCTCATATTATATTACCTAGGCATTGGGCTAGCTTGTGTTTTCATGGCCCCCATTATGAGGATTAGCCATGGTTGAGTAGTGTGGGTATCTAGCATACTCGTATTCACACAAGAAGGTGGCCTATAAGGCCAGATGGTTTAGAGACGGCTTGAATAGATTTGAAATACTACCAAATATGCTTCATGGCCCCCATTATGACGATTAGCCATGGTTGAGTAGTGTGGGTATCTAGCATACTCGTATTCACACAAGAAGGTGGCCTATAAGGCCAGATGGTTTAGAGACGGCTTGAATAGATTTGAAATACTACCAAATATGCTACATGCTACACTAGACTATTATCTCATAAAATAACGATGGTTTAGAGACGGCTTGAATAGATTTGAAATACTACCAAATATGCTACATGCTACACTAGACTATTATCTCATAATAACGATTCATACATGGAGTAGGTAAACTTTACTCTTGGACAACCTATCCTTACATTATAGGGAGAAAACGGGAACTTGAATGGCCGTGGGAGGTGAGATAATTACTATGCACTATCTAGTACATCTTTATGGGGGGTGACACTATAGACGACAACCCCGACTATGACCAAAGACCTATGCAGTCATGTCAAGGCTACCCCACATATACAAGCCTATATAGATATACAACTAGCCCCTTCTCCCATAAAGTTCATTAGTCAGAACTCTGAGTTTACTCCCTAGCTTGTACTAGAATATAGCCTTTGCCTTAGGAATTCTAGATCAACTATCAAAGCTCCCTTTATAGGAGCACACAGGTGTGGGGATTTTCCATCTATTTTATTATTTCAGTAAAGTAATATTATTCTCTATCTTTGTTAGTGTTTAATTTGAGTTGAACAACACGCATGAAGTTAACAACAAATTTTTGTTAGCTTGTAAAAGCTCATATGGTGCCCCAACCCAGACATGGATGTAAAATTATTGAAAGAAATAAAAATGGTACTACCTTAGCCATTACATGCGAAAGTGCTCGGTGATTTTCAAAGGTATAGTTTGTTCTCTCTAACTTAGTAAATCTCTTAACCTTTTTGATCTCTAACAAGGTTAGCACTATCAATACTATAATACTACCAAGGTTAGCATTCTCGATACTATTTTATATTATAGTAGCCCTAAATCTCTTTACCTTTCTAATCTCTAGCAAGATTAGAACTCTCAATTCTATATTATATTATTGTAGCCCTATATCTCCTAACCTTTTCAATCTCTAGAAAGATTAACACTCTCAATACTATACTATACTATTGTAGCCCTAAATATCCTAATGTTTTGAATCTCTATCAAGATTAGCACTCTCAATACTATTATTATTATTATAGTAGCCCTAGATCTCTTAGCCTTTTCAATCTCTAGCAAGATTAGCACTCTCAAAACTATATTATATTATAGTAGCCCTAAATCTCTTAAGCTTTTCAATCTCGAGAAAGATTAGCATAGTAAATACTAAAATATTAGATTATACTTGTACTTAAAACTTTACTCAAAAGTGGACTAACAAACTCTCAGTCAATGGATATTTTGAAGTATGTCCCTGATTCAAACATGGGTTATGGTTGTTGTTGTGTTCCTTTCTGCACTTCCTAGGGTTTCCAAAAATGATGCAGCAACTTTTTTATGCCTTAGTAATAGCTTCCTTTCGTTTTCCTTTATATGTATGGATATCTTTTCTTGTTTCTTAATGAATTGGAATACTTTTCATTCAAAACAAATAGATGATTATTTTGTTTTAATATCTAGAAACAATATACATATGATGATTATGTATGTGAATATTCTTCATTTGGATTGTGCTCATGTTGTCTCTTCATTCGTAAGATCATTTTATTTTAACTAGTATAAAAACAAATATATTAAAAAACAAATTATAGGTTCGCACATCAAAGTTGCGACAACTACCACTTCAAAAAAAATTGAAGTAGGAATTTTATATAGAAAATCTTGATTGCTTATAAGAATATAAACATGAATATTGGGAGCCTATGAATTGGTACATGAAATCACCATATAAACATAAATATTGGTTCCATATAAGTAAAGTACCTAAAATTTGCAATCCCTCCATGGTTGTTTATAAGTTTCTCAATTGAATTGTTACCATAAGGTTAAAGTTTTGGTTGCCTAGTTTTGATCCATATCACCATTATTACGTATTTTCTTTGTCCCTTGTTACAATTGATTAAGAGAGAGAGACAGTCTATGTATTTGTTAAGCATACCATTTTCATATTTAAGAGTCACACAAGATGAGAGAGAATGAGAGAGAGAGAGAGTGTACGTAAGAATACCAATTTCATATTCAATAGTTACACAAGATTCACTTGATCATTACATTTGTAGATGAAATACCTTTATTTGTAAGGCATCTAGTCTCAAGTATGAAGGTTATTCTAAAGTATTTCTCCATCATAGTAGTTCCAAGAATAAATAGGAGTGGATATATTAGAATAAAATTGTTGATTTAACTCATAGAGCTGATATGTTGCTTGAAAAGATGCTGGGAGGAAGAGAGCTTAAGCTCTTGCACACGCACACACTCACACAAATCCTAGAAGAGAACACACAAGATGAGAGGCTGAAAATTTATTCTTCTCCTGATTCACAACAAAAAGATTATACCAAAGAGATAAAAGGGAAACATAACATAAGTACTAAAGTACTATGTACATGTGGTATGTACATGTGGTTCATAATGTGAACACGCTAAGTGAGTGAGATGGCAAGATAAGTATGCATCACTCACTCGCAGACTAGTAGCTCGTGGAGTCTAGTTGTAGAATCACTAGTGGCAAATATCTATCATGTCGGCATGCTACCAAACATGCCAAGGATGTAAGTGACAAAAATGGTCAGCCAGGTAGGTGACAAAGATCTATCATGTCAGCATCCTACCAAACACACCAGTGATGTAAGTAGAGAAAACGGTCACTTAGGCATATCATAAGTGTCAGCTTGTGTTGAGCTTGACATCTCAACACTTTCCCTCAAGCTCAACTCCATCTCTAGAACTCAAAGCATAGTCTAGAATCTATGAATCTTCTCTACTTCCAATGCTTTCATGAAAATGTCAAGTACTTGCTCCTATGTGCTAACATACACACTTAGCCAAATTAACATGTATTTGCCGTGTTTTCTTAGGCATGTTCTCTTTCTTCTAGTGTTGACCCCCATGGCATACACAAAAACAAATTGCCTTGAAGAAGGCCGCGCTGGCGCAACCTTCTTTAGGGCTTTTTTTAACCAAAAAATTAAAAACTCAGTGTTTTCCTGTTTGGCAAGGCTCCGTTGAGCTGGCTGCTGTACAGTTGGAGGCTGTCTAGGGAGGAGAGATTGGGAGAGCTCTCTGGAAGGCTACAGAGAAAGAGTTGTGGTTAAGTTAAATAATCGTAACGTGAGCTTGAGGGAGTCTAAAAAAGAGGGTTATTGAGCTAGAAAGACTATTTTGTAAAAGATAGAAGTAGGTGAGGTTGGTGAAGGTGGTGAAAGAGGGGGGGATGCTACCAGAGAGTTGGTTGTAGGAGAGATCTAGGAAGGAGAGGCAGGAAAGTTTGGCAAAGCTGGTGGGGATTAAACCAAAGAGGCTACAATTTGGAAAGGCAAGGATTTCCATGTTAACCAGGTTGCCAAGATGAAACGGAAGCTCCTGAGGGTCAAAAAAAGTTTCGAGAGCTCAAGGCTTGACAAATTGGAGCGATTGGCAAGCTGCGAGATAGTATAGTGCTAGAGCTAGTGTTTCCCAGAGTCCGAGCAGGGTTAAGTAGGGAAGGTTTCCAAAGTCTTCTGGGTATTGCAGTTTGAAGATGTTGGACGCAAAATGCCCATAGAACCAATTCTCGGTGAGGTCCAGCAACGTGAGGAGGCAACATCTCTCTAGCAGGAAGTAAGGGAAGGTTTGGTTAAAGAGCACAGGCATAGCTAAGTGAGCTTGGGCAGATCGCATAGTGGGCGGGTCAGTGTGCCGTTGAGGTTGAAATCGGTTAAATGGAGGCCTACCACAGTAGAGTAAGAACCAGAGCCCATTGGCATTGGGTCATGGCATACGCAAAAATAAATTACCTTGAAGGAGGCAGCATCGGTGCGGCCTCCTTTAGGGATGTTTGCTTCATCTTTTGGTGCCTCTAAGGTTATGGCATTATAGGTGTTTTGAGGGCTTTTTTTGTGATGAAAATTCACAAAATCATTGTTTTCTTATCTTTCAATGCCTCAAACGTTATGGAATGGTACGGTATGTGTGCTTATTGTATGTCTCCACCACCATGAAATTCATAAGAATAAATTGTCTCTAAGGTTATGGCATGGTAGGTATTCTTATGGCATGTCTCCACCAAATTCACAAGAAAACGTTACCCTGAAGGAGGCCACGTCGGTGCGGCCTCCTTCAAGGTAATTTTTTGTATATGTCGTGGGGAATTCACTCTGTGAGGCATGTGGAAAATTAACTTTGTCATGCTCCCTTACATAGCCATGGCATATCCACAATACTTGGTATATCACACAGTGCATTCCCCATGACATATAGAGGCTGCCTTACATGGCCATGGCATATCCACAATACATGGCATATCTACCATACATGGCCATGGATTGATTTTAAAAAATGGCCAAGGGAGATCGTGCCAGGGTGGCCTCCCTTGGCCATTTGTTTTGTGCAGCCATGGCCATGTATGATGGATGCAAAGGGCTCGGGGGGTTCACCTAAAAATATGTAAGTATATAACATGAGCTCAAATGAAGGGATTTTTTAATTTTAATTTTGAGGTAAATTAACACGAACATTTTATAAAAGGCTTTTTTAAAATGATTTTAAAAAAAACCTATAAGTCCATAAAGAAAAAGGGGGCATTTTATTCATGAAAAAATTATAGATAAGGGGTTTTTTTAATACTCCTTGAACACACGTGATACTTAGGGACTCTTAGTAGTGCACACCCCGAGGCAAAGAGAAAGCAAGCATTATTATGGCTCACCCAAACTCCCCTTGGAACACATCCAACAAGAAGATTACCTGGTGAACCGCAACCATCTCATGAGGAGCTTTCCATTGACCAAGCTCGTAACCCTTGAGGTCTCCAAGCTCTATAGCTCTATTTCACTGTGCCTCCCCCGCGAGCGTTGTCACAGCGCTGCGTTGCACTACATGTACTCATCCCTCCTCTCACCTCAGTTCACTCACACACACCCACTAGCATGGATTAGAGAGAGATTAGCAAGAGCAAGACTCTATTGCATAATGGAAGAGTTCTTTGTATTATGAGAGATATTCACTTATAAACATGGTCATAGGTGTTCACACCACTCACTTAAACTGTGCCGGATGAGAATTTTAGGCTCATAAGAGGCCTAATGCTATTACAATGACCACTCTCATAATATATCCATGAAGCATATCTTTTAGGACTTCATCCTAACTTGCTACCACACGCTGTTGAAGTGAAAATTGCCATAAGTATTCCATCGGACCATTACTCGATCCCGTCCAAGTTGTAGATTTGGACACCATTGCTTCATATCTTGAATATATGAAAGTTTGGTGTATCTATATTGACTCCTTGATATAAGATAATGACAATACCTCTTGTTAATCCTAGGAATGGTTTAATAAGCACTCTTGATATGGAGTTTCCATGTGAATTTCAATGCTACCCTAAAGACAGGGGCCTTTTCACATGGCAATGTAGGGCATATAACCCCCAAACAAGCCCCCCAACAAAGAAAATAAGGTTTTAGCTACCCGCCATGCTCCTACCATCACACATCTTGTTCCATTTTACCATGCCTGCTTGCTTGAAAGATGGTTCCAAGGAGGATCAAATCACACCATTGAATCATGATTCAATTAGGATTAACAACACACTAATTATAATTAAATATAATCCATGCTAGCATAATAAATGACATCCAACATTCATGGCCATGGCTCCACCAAAAACAATTGGTCGTTTATTTTGTAGATATCGGTTAAGAGGATAAAACAAAATAGGTCTAAGGGAGACCACATTGGCGCAGCCTCCCTTGGCCATTTTGAATTTGAAAATGGAAAAGCTATGTGGCATGTATGTTTTATGGCCATAACCTTGGAATGCTCTCATGGATATGTTTGTTCTATGTATGCCATGTTACATGCCAATTTCAATTTCAATTACGTTCATAACATTTGAATTGTGTCCATTATACACTATAGGTGGAGGGATGGGTGGGAAAAGGGGCAAGGAATACAGACCATGATCCTCTCCCCTCAAAGAGTTTGGACGATATTAGTAGAGTGGTAGAGATAGATTTCCACAAAGAACTGGGTATGGGTGAAGAAGTTGAGATCCCCACTTTTGATGGTCTTGTTTGCAGGAAGCTTGAGGTCCACTTGATGATAAGCTAACATGCAAATTGTTTTGTATGTTATGAGATGTGAGATTCCTCCACCTGATGATAACAAGGATGAGAATAAGATTTATATGGATAGGGGGAAGGTATAATGCAAAATATTAGCCTTTTTATTTGTTTTAAATGCCCAATGATTCCACTCCAGAGTCTTGTTCCATATGCAAAGGTGAGGGGATTGAGAGATGATGTGTCAAGTTTGAAGATAGCATTTGGTAAGGAAGAATATGTTCCAAAAACGGGTGCCTTTATAGTGTCCATGTGGACATGTGATAGAGAGAGAACAATGATTAGTGAAGAGATAATGGAATACTGGGATCCTATTTGGCAAGACATCAACAAGGAGTTTGACGAGAACATTCAGAGAATCTGTGATTTGCACATGCTTGCAAGTAGGATATTTTACATTTGGGAAGGGAACCACCGTGAATAGTGTCTTGGAAAGCTTTAATAAAAGAGAGATCATAGATTTTATGTATCACCATGTTTTATGTACCATCATAGATCCGACAATAGTTAATGAGATTACAATTCCATCAAGATCGTAGCATATGAACTAGTGCATATAACTTTGTCTTTGTTCATTTATGTATTTATGGACTTTACTATCCAAAAATACAGAAGCTAGCTCATTTAATAGAAAATCGCTCTCTATAAAGTGTTTTAGAATATGGATAAGAAAATGTGTCTAGGGGCCATTTTCTTGTGTATCTTTAAATATAAATGTGTCCATTTATGGATGAAGAAATTTTTAGATATTTTTTGAGAAAACAAAGGAGACTATGAAAAATTTGTTATTAGGAAGTGGGAGTTATTTTGGACATCTATCCATAATATAAAGGTGGAGTTAGAAAATTTTCCATGGTGGATAGACCTAGAGAAGGGTCAAGTGTTGGCGAGAGAGATGGAGCTTTGTGCATAGGTTTCACAAGAACATCCTAGGCTGGTTGAGAAGGTAGTGGAGAAGGAAAGTGTTTTATAGGAGGGAGGTAAGAAAATCTTTCTTAGCTCTTATGTTGTTAATAAATTATGGATATTTCTTGTGGCAATAATCTCTTTATTTGTGGTCCTAAGGTCACGGTGGCCTAGGTATGCAGATGTAGACAGAGACACTCTTTTGGGAGATGATGTTGGGGTGTCTGAAGATACAACATCTAGACATGATATCTATGGCCTTCCATAACTTGTTTAATCTATTTTCCTTTATTGTCTTATTTGGAATATTTCATAAGGCATTCTATGTTGAAGATGGAAGCCGTGTTAAAATAGTGAGGGTCTTATCAAAGTGAATGACCATTACATATATCAGTCTCATAGACTATACGCTTTGGGGAGGATTTTTTATGGGATGATCCCAAGTGTCTAGTTATTGTTGGTGACTACATTGCTATTCAAAGGGATTTCTCGAGAGGAATGAGCATATAATGAGGTGTTAAACACAAGGTAGGGAGTGTGCTAGGAAGGCGAGTTTGTGTCTTGGGTGGCAGATTTTGAGTTTTTGGACCTCCTCTTTGGAGGTGTTCTACACAGTGCTATATCTAGGCCTCCTTGGATTACTATCACAGAGGACCATGTGCGATATGGAGTTTCTTTGCCTACATTGACACTCTAATTCCGGTAGGTTTATTATTATGGCATCCATGGGAAGTATTTCCTAATCATTATCCCTTCTTGCTTTGATTTTTTTAAATTGCAATATGGTTGTAATGAAATGATTATTTTTACATTGGATTATAGGGGAGCCTAATGGTTAGGTAAATTAGTATTGTCATATATCTGATCTGGAGATCTGGCGGATGGATTGTTACCATGCATCACTCCCCGTATGATCATAATGAGAGTAGACGCTTCCAGATAGAGGTAGTATTATTAATGTTTCTTGCAACTCTATGCTTAATGCTAGAGTGAGGCATTGTATTTGGTTTGATTGTTTGTCCTTCTTGATTTGCAGTATGCTTCCTCTATGCTCTTTATGGTTTATAGACTAGGGATGGTGCCTCCATTGTTTTGCTTGGAGAGTTTGCCACTCTTTGAGGATCTACATATGTAGCCTTTGGATTCAGTAGGTTGTCACCATTTTGTAAGAGATATCATGCATTATTAGAGAGCTTACCAAGGAGGTGATTAGTTGTGCCTTTTGGAGAGGATCATTACATTTATGGCTTACTTTTTAGAGCTATTTTGATGTCATGGTTGTATTTTCCTTTATTTGTATGTGGTACAACCCCTATTCTCAAGTCACATTTGAAGACAAGCCGTGTATGTACCTCGATGAACAAGGATGAGAGACTTGTGTAATCATACGTGCAGCCCCTACTTTTTACCAGGAAGTGGGGAATACATTGGGTGTCTAACAGTTTTAAAGGATGCTAACAATGAGATTAATGCGCATGCGGGAGATAATCCATATGACTAGTGAGCATCTGTACCTTATTCATACTTTTTTTTGGTTATTTCTTGTGATTCCTTTTCGTTCTCTTGTTGTGGCTTTTAGGATGGTTTCCATTATAAATTCCAATGATTTTGTATGTTATGATTTTAGTTGTGGATTCTAATGGCAGTATTGGCCCACTCTATGGTTAACATCATAGTTGTGTTCATATAGCCTTATTAATGATGTGAGGTTTCTAAACATTTTTATATATGTGGATAGTGGCTTGGCCGTATCTCTAATGAGGTATGGTTGATACAACTTGATGGCATGGTTGTGTGAGATAGGGGTTGATGCCATGCCCCACTCGTTTTTTTGGCTCGCTCGAAAAGAGTCGCTTGCTCCTTGTTCCAATATCTTCCACGATGCACCGTATGGTCAACACCCTCTAGGATCATTCGCAAGTAACCTAGCGCTTCACTCATAGGCCGCTTCCTTGGTCCCTCATCCACCGACGGTAGAACCAGAGAGAGAGAGAGAGAGAGAGAGAGAGAGAGAGAGAGAGAGAGAGAGAGAGAGAGAGAGAGAGAAGACAATACTCAGCCCATGCCCCATCCCCTATGAAATCTTGCCACTTTGATGGGGGAGGGTTTATTTTCCTTTTTAAAATATAAAATTAAAAGAGCTACCTCTCTCTCTCCCTCTCTCTCTCTCTCTCTCTCTCTCTATCCTACCCCTTGGCAAACATATATATGGGTAGGCAAACATATATATACATACATATATATATATATATATATATATGTATATATGGGTAGGCAAACATATATATACATACATATATATATATATATAAATGTTTGCCAAGGGGTAGGATAGAGAGAGAGAGAGAGAGAGAGAGAGAGAGAGAGAGAGAGAGGCCTCAGAAGGTGAAAGACAAGGGAGAGAGAGAGAGAGAGGGAGAGAGAGAGAGAGAGAGAGAGAGAGAGAGAGAGAGAGAGAGAGAGAGGCCTCAGAAGGTGAAAGACAAGGGAGAGAGGGAGTGAAAACCATTATTTCTGTGTATTTTTTGGGACATTTTTATGATCTATATCAACACATTTTTGGCATTTTGGCTATTCAAATAATTTATTTGATGATTTTTATTGTAAAAAATAAATGTAAATTGTCGGTCTGCATAAATTTGCATAAATTTTAAATTTTATGTGGACCCGCTAATTGACAATTCACATTTGATTTTTACAATAAATATCATCAAATAAATGATTTGAGTAGCCAAAATCCTAAAAATGTGTCATTATAGACCATAACAATGTGCCAACAAATGCACAAAATGTAACATACCTCCGAGATTAACCAAGTTATGATTAAAGATAACCTTAAGTTTTCAATGCTACAGATTTTAGTAATGAATTCCAATAGGCTTTTAGTAGTTTTTCAATAAAAAAATTAAGTGAAAAATCAAGTTTGAGAACTGATAGTTGTTGTGCTGCCTATCCCCGCAAACAAATCCATTATCCAATGTTCCTTAATTGAAATAAGGTCAATTAGATCCATCTCCAGAAGCATTTAGAAACCTTGAATCAGACTCCATAGATTTCATCCCCACCTCCTAGAACTCATCTGGCAACTCTCTTATCATCGTCACTCTATGCCCAATGAATTGTACCTACAAAGGGTCACACTCATCAACGGCAACAACATTTCTTCCCCTCTTTAGAGAACTGATAGTTGTGGTGCGTGTCCCCGCAAACAAGTCCATTATCCACTCTCCCTTAATTGAAATAAGGTTAATTAAATCCATCATCAAAAGCTAAGGCTTTTGATAAGGATTAATCATGCCTGTTAATTCACCAGTTGTATGCCTGAACTTCTTGCAAACCCCTGGTCTCTCAAACACATTTGTACGATTTGGTTTCATGGCAAAATTATATGTCTGTTGAGCTCTTAGTCCAAATGGAGAGTGAAAACCAATCATTGCAAACTCACATGCCCAAGAAAGCTGATCGAATTTGTACTCGTGGATGTTGGGTTTGGTCTTGCAACAAGTAAGACGTTGTTCAAAAATACCACAAAAGAGTAAGAGTGAAAAGAAAGACCAAAGGAGAACAAAAAGTTGAAATACTACCATATAATCATCTAATTCACCATGTTTAGATCAATGAAAGCTTTTTGAGCGATTGTGATTTGATCATGAGCATGAAAAAATACAAGTGTCCATGGTTCACAAGTTGTCATTTTCTGAAAATCTTGAATGATTCTTTTAAGCACTTACTCCATACTTCACATCATCATTAACTGCGCTTGGAGCTTTGAAACCATATGGAGCATCATCTAATGCTAAAGTGTAAGAACGACCTGTCACAAATGTATCCATTTCCTTTACTTGTCCTTCTTCATGAACTATCCAAAGAAAAGGAGGCTCATCCACATCATCAGAAATGTATTTGTTGAGGTTAGGAACATTTTGAATCGTTTGTTCTTGCTCTCTTTTTTTCCTCTATGTCAGACAATAAGACAAAAATTGTTCAATGGGTTGTGTAATTTCCTTCAACTTAACACGAGGGTCTCGGTTCTGCATTCCAGAGATATTTCCTTCAGAACCGAGGGTCTCAGTTCTGCATTCCAGAGATATTAAGTAAGACTCACGATACTTGAAACTTAAAACAAAATCAAATAATTTACATTTCAAAATCTAAAGCATAACATATGACAAGAATTTAGAATAATAAACCTTTAAAAACCAATGTGGATTTTAGAATCTCACACATGACCTTAAGCTGGATTCTAGAAACCAAAGTAAGTCTTGATGTGACTACAAGGAAAGGAGAGCAAGAGTTGTGCCAAGCAAGGAAGAGAAAAAGAAGAAGAACCATGCTCATAAAGGAGCCATGCATAACCTCTTGAACCAACTCCTCTCTTTTTCTTTTCTTGATATTATTAAAAATTGAGTACATCTTTTGGCCTAACTTCCAAGGAACTTTTATTTTTGTAACTAAAGAAACTAAAAAGTATCCTCAAACCTTCCAAAAAGGGACTCACAATCAAACATTTTTTTACTACGGCTTTAAAACTTTGTGCAAACTGACTAATTTGCCATGACAATTTACATTTGTTTTTTACAAAGCTCATGAAATAAAAATAGCAAGTCATGAAAAACGACAATGAGTCATGAGTTGTCATTTGCAACAAGTTGTCTTGATTTTTCACTAGTCCTAAATATTGATCAATTTTACACTCTTTTAGAGACATTGAAGAGACATGCTTTTAGAAATTTTACAAAATAAGCATAGTTTCAAATTTCTTTTAAAAAATGTACACATTGATTTGAAGGTAAATGTTTTTGATCCCATAAAAGATACTTTAAACTATACTAAACATGATGATCATTTGAAGGTAAACGTTTTTAATCCCATAAAAGATACTTTAAACTATACTAAACATGATGATCATGACAACATCTTGAGATCAAGATAATAAGACTCATCAACAATACAAATATTTTTGAGAAACATCACTACTGGAAACAAAAGGTAATAAAAGTCTATTATATCATCAGATGTTCTTGTTCTTCTTGATGTGGCTCCCCCTCTTCTTGTGTACAACTAGGATTAGGAGTACTAATTACCTTTCCCTCCTCGTCATTATGAACATCTAGATCATAATCAACCAAATCTACAATCTCCCCAATATCTTAGTCATCACAATGGAAGGCTAAGGATCTCCAGAAGCATTTAGAAACCTAGGATTAGATCCATAGATTTCATCCCCACCTCCTAGAACTCTACCGCAACTCTCTTATCGTCGCGTCACTCTATGCCCAATGAATTGTACCTCTACAAGGGGTCACACTCAATAGCAACAACATTTCTCCCCCTCTTTAGAGAACTGATAGTTGTGGTGCGTGTCCCCGCAAACAAGTCCATTATCCACTCTGCCTTAATTGAAATAAGGTCAATTAAATCCATCATCAAAAGCTGAGGATTTTGATAAGGATTAATCATGCCTATTAATTCACGAGTTGTATGTCTGAACTTCTTGCAAACCCCTAGTCTCTCAAACACATTTGTACGATTTGGTTTCATGGAAAAATTATATGTCCATTGAGCTCTTAGTCCAAATGGAGAACGAAAACCAATCATCTACTCATCCTTCATGAACTGTCCAAAGAAAAGGAGGCTCATCCACATCATCAGAAACTTGCTCTCTTTTTTTCCTCTCTATCCGACAACAAGACAAAAACTGTTCAAAGGGTTGTAGAATTTCCTTCAACTTAACACGAGGGTCTCAGTTCTACACGAGAGATATTAAGTAAGACTCGGGATACTTGAAACTTAAAACAAAATCAAATAATTTACATTTCAAAATCTGAAGCATAACATATGACAAGAATTTAGAATGTTAAGTCTTTAAAAACCAATGTGGATTTTAGAAGCTCACACATGACCTTAAGCCGGATTCTAGAAACCAAAGTAAGTCTTAATGAGACTACAAGGTGGATTCTAGAATCCAAAGAGGACCAATGAGACCTTAAGATGGGCATCCTAATCATTGCAGTTCAACTTCTCTATCATAATTCTTTGCATGTGAAAATAGGATTTTTGCCTAACAAGACAAAGCTATTTTCATTAAAAATAAAACAACAAGTTGTTGAGTGAAAATGAGAGAAAATGATAGATATATACCTTTCAAATTCTACTCCCATCTCTTCCAAGGAGATGTTTTTGGCCTTCACACGTGCAAGAATTCTCATTATTAGAGATGTATCATGGATCCCTTGCAGTGATCGCCAGGGAGTTATCTTCATGTCTTAGGAAGAGGCTTTATGGATTCTCATTATTAGAGATGTATCATGAACTCCTTGTTGTAGTGATCGTCAGGGATTTATCTTCATGTATTCAGGAAGAAGCTTTATTGCTTCATCTGTCTTAGGTTTGTTGGAGCTCTATATATGGCTCACTCTACCTAACTTGGTCTCACCTATATATATGTATCTTGTCCTCAATATGAATCAGTCTTTGGGAGCATACATGATGTGTCTCTTGTCTCGTCTCTTTCTCTCTACATTTCAACATGGTATCAGAGCATCTATGAGGGAAGCATCTATGTCTTCTTGTTAAATTCATGATTATAATTTCATGTCTTACAAGATTGTTGTTTGATTATGTGTTGTCTACATGATTTTATAGCTTAACTTGTTGTAATTAGAGCTGTTTCTTAATCGCGTCCTTAAAACCAAAACGGAGATGGTATTGTGCTGGTGAATCCTATCAAAAAAGTTTGTCAAACGGAGTTGTGAGTCAAAAGTTATGACAGTTCAGGCAAACTGCATCTGTAACAGCAAAACAGGTTCTCTGAATAAGAAAACAGGTTTCGTCTTCATCAAGTGTCTTTGTGAGCACACAGGTTTCGTCTTCGTCCAAGCGTCTTTAGCAAACCGCCAAATCTAGCTTCTTCGCTAGCTTCTTCGTCAAGCGTCTTTAGCAAACCGCCAAATCTAGCCTTTTCGTCAAGCGTCTCTTATTATTTTGCTATTTTTAGCAAAACGACCAATCTAGCTTTTTCCTCAAGCGCTATCAATGAATCTTGCGTCCCACGTCTCGCTATTTTGAGGACTCTTTTCTTATTGACGTCTCTTATCTCTTGAGGTCGTCCTTGTCTATGGTGTGCAGATTTTGTGATTTTATCTTATACGTCTTCTCGCAGATAGATATGGCTATGACTGTTCTCGTCAATGGTTTTCCTTCTGGCCAACGTTCTATTCCTTCTTTTCAAGGCCAAGGGTTTCCCGGTTGGAAAGCAAAGATGCTGTTAATTCTTGAAGGCGATGAACTTTCCAATGTTGTTATTGGCGATTCTCTATGTCCGTCTCAGCCTACTATTCCGGATTCTGACAACGTTCTTATCACAGAAGGCCCTGTTTTTGATGCATGGCGTCTTTCTTATATGGATTGGCAGAGGCGTGATAAAGCAGCTCGTCGGTACATTCTTTCTGCTCTTAGTGATTCTCTCATGCTTGATGTGTATGACTTTCCTACTTCCCATGACGTATGGGAGTATCTTATAGCAAATTTTCAGAAAAATTCTGTTACAGAAACACTTTATTTGAGAGGTTTGCTTTCAAAGTTACAGTATGAAGTTGGTACTGCTATGACGGGGCATATTGATTCTTTCAAATCGATTATTAATCAATCCACGAAAGCAACTTATTACAATTCTTCTTGATACGATAAAGGATCCGTCTTATGACAACATTGTTACCATTCTTTCTAACAAGGACGGTCTTGATTTTGACCAAACTTGCATATCTTTGATTGAGTATTCTCAACGTCAACAACGACGTAGCATTGGTCATGATGTAGCTATGTTTTCACAACAAGAGGAGCCTGAGTCCCAACAGTTGGAACGGGCCTTTTATGTGCGAAAGCGTCCTTTTCAACGAGGAAACCGCAGAGGTGGTCGTCGTGGTGGTAGTTTCTCTCGTCTCAAATTTCCTAACAAGCATTGTTCTTACTGCAATAGGAATGGTCATACTGAAGATGACTGTTGGGCACGTCAATATGATGAAGAACACAACATTACCACAAAACAACCACGTTTATCTAGAGATTCTTCTTCTTGTGATTATTGTGGAAAATCTGATCATCCCTCTTCCATGTGCTTTAAGCGTCGATTTGATGTAGATCGAAATCGAGCATATGCAGCCGAGCATCATGATAATGATGTGCCTGAAACAAGTTGTGTTTTATGTTCAGTTCCCCCAGACAGAATACTTCATGTACGTGATGGTTCACTTTTCATTATTGATCTTGGTGCTACAGGAAATATGACATATGAATCTAAGTGGCTACATAACTATCATTCTTTACCTGTTAAGCGTGTTGTTTATCTTGCTGATGATACAACTTGTCAAGTCAAGGGCATTGGAGATTTATATCTTGGCACCTTATCTTCTTCAACTCGAGTTTTACGAGGGGTTTTACATGTCCCAGAACTTCAACGTAATCTTCTTTCAGTTTTGCAAGACTTGTTGATCTTGGTTTGTTTGTTGGATTCGACCACACCAAATGCCGCATTGAGAAAGATGGGCAGATTATTGCAACTGCTTCTCGTAATGGCAATTTGTTTGAGATCTCTCTCAATGATGCTGTAGCAAATGTTGTCACTGCTCCAGGTGATCATGATTGCAAGATATGGCATCATCGCTTTGTTCATGCTGATTTCTCAAAGCTTCTTGATCTTCATTGTCAAGGTCTTGTACGTGGCATGGATCTTAAAGCTCATCCTCATATGGGAATCTGTGAGTTTTGTGCTCTTGGCAAACACAATCGTAAACCCTTTCCTCTCTCGAATTCAGTTCATTCTCATGATTTATTGGATCTTGTTCATACCGACATTTGTGGACCTTTGCCTCCATCGAGAACACAACATCGTTATTTCATTACATTTATTGATGATTACTCACGGTATACAGTTGTTTTCTTGCTTCGACAAAAATCTGAGGCGTTATCTGTTTTTAAGCAATTTCACAAGGCTGCCGAACTTCAAACTGGTCGTCGCCTTAAGAAACTTCGCAGCGATAATGGTGGAGAATATGTGTCTTCTGAGTTTGAGAGTTATTGTACGGACCATGGTATTAATCATGAACATACTATTCCATATTCACCTCAACAGAACGGTGTTGCTGAACGTAAGAATCGCACTATTATCAATGCTATACGATGTATGCTGATTCATTCTGGGTTATCTCGTGTTTTCTGGAGTGAAGCGCTCTTGACAGTAGTCTTTGTTCAGAATCATCTTCCTACTACTGCTCCTTCTGGTAAGATACCCATCACAGCATGGACAGGTGAAATTCCTTCTGTATCTCATTTTCGAACCTTTGGATGCATTGCTTATATTCATGTTCCTAAAGAAACACGAGCAAAGCTTGATGCTCCTGGGCTTAAAGTTATTTTTATTGGGTATTCTGACACTTCCAAAGGCTACAAATTCTATGACCCATTCTCCAAGAAAGTGCTTGTGAATCGTGATGCTATTTTCAATGAACAGCTTATGGGCGGTACATGGTCCATGGATGATTCTGATGATACTAAATCTTTGCTTCAAGCTTTTCCATTCTTGTGTGATGATGAATCTTCCTCTATAGAGCAACTTTCCTCTTCACAACCATCTAAAGAGCAACTTTCCTCTTCACAACCATTGATTCCGAATGCTGTCATTGATGATGTTGACATTTTTATTGATCTGCCTATTGATTTTGAGCATGGTTCTTGTCATGTTTATGATGAAGATTTTGATGCTGATGTTTTCTCTACTTCTGAAGATCCTGCCACATACAGTGATGCTATATGTTCTCCACAAAAGGATCAATGGCAAGAGGCTATGGAAGCAGAGTACGATTCTCTTATCTCTAAAGGTACATGGATACTCACTCAGCTGCCTCCTGGCCGTACTGCCATTAAGTGTAAATGGGTATATAAGACAAAATTTAAAGCAGATGGATCCTTTGACAAATTCAAGGCACGTTTAGTTGCCAAAGGTTATTCTCAAGTTGCTGGCGTTGATTATCATGAAACCTTTTCACCAGTTGTTCGCATTACTAGTATTCGGGTTTTATTGGCATTTGCTGTTCAATTCGACTTAGAAATTCATCAGATGGACGTGCGCACAGCTTTCTTGAATGGAGATTTGAATGAAGAAATTTACATGGAGCAGCCAGAAGGATTTGTTATTGCAGGTAAGGAAGATCTTGTTGCTCGTCTTCATAGGGCCTTATATGGTCTTAAACAAGCTTCACGGGCCTGGTACATCAAGTTTGATCTTTTTCTTACCTCCCATGGCTTTCTCTCTTGCTCTTCTGATCCCAACTTATTTACCAAACACCAAAATGGTAGTTTTGTAATCCTTGCCCTTTATGTGGATGATACAATCCTTGTTTCCAATGATTTGGGATTTTTACACCAAAATAAGAAGTTGTTATCTTCGGCATTTGATATGGTGGATCTTGGAGAGCTTCACTCATGTCTTGGCATTCAGATTCAAAGGGATCGCAGCAAAGGTATTTTATTACTTCGACAGTCAAAGTTTATTGAAGATACTATTAAGAAGTTTGGTTTGGAATCTGCACATTCAGCAACTACTCCTTGTCTTGCGAGTTCCATGAAAAACACTTCTGATGGTGGTGGCCAGCTTGTTACAAATCAACCATATGCTAATTTGGTTGGATGTCTTCAAGTTATTGGTTTGAACACTCGTCCTGACATTTTGTTTATTGCTAACTATCTCGGGCAACATCTTGCATGTCCTTCTCTTAAGCATTGGTCTTCAGCAAAGCGCGTGTTGAAATACTTGAAAGGCACTGCAGATTATGGTTTGGTTTATCAACGACAATTCACATCCGACTCCATTCCATCTCTTTCTCTTTTGGGTTACACAGATGCAGATTGGGCCAGCTCACATTTATCTATGCGATCTACTAGTGGCAATTGTTTCTTCATTAATGGTTGTCTTATTTCTTGGACCAGCAAGAAACAACGTTGTGTTGCAGTTTCTACAACCGAATCTCAATATGTTGCGGCATCGCTTGCAGCTCGTGAACTCATTTGGCTTCGACAAGTGTTGACAGATATTGGCCATTCTCCTCTTTCTAGTACACCCTTGCGGTGTGATAATCAGAGTGCTATTAGTCTTGCAAAAGACTATGTCCAACATAACAAGTCAAAACATATTGCTGTGCATTACCATTATGTTCGATACGAAGTACGCAAAGGCACTATCATGATTGAACATTGTCCAAGTGACCAGATGATTGCAGATATTCTTACCAAAGGCCTCAATGAGTCACGCTTCATTCTCTTGCGCTCAGAGCTTGGAGTTGCCTCGGGCTCACTCTTTCTAGATTAGGCTCTTTACTCTTATGGTAGCTTTGTACATATATCGTTGTAATCTTCTAGACACCATGCACTTTGCACATTTCACAATTGCACACTTTGACCTCTTGGTCCTTTTGTATATTTGTACATAGATGCACAATGCACTTTCACATCATTACTTCTGGTTCATATTTTCACATTTGTATAGGGGCTTGGGTTTTTCCCTTGTACTCCCCAAGGGTTTTTTCATCCATAGCTAGAGACCCTTGTTTGAGTGGGGGTGTTGGAGCTCTATATATGGCTCACTCTACCTAACTTGGTCTCACCTATATATATGTATCTTGTCCTCAATATGAATCAGTCTTTGGGAGCGTACATGATGTGTCTCTTGTCTCGTCTCTTTCTCTCTACATTTCAACAAGGTTTCCCATAAGAGCTAGAAGGAGTATTTAACATCTTTTGACCTTTAAACTTTCCTTACACCCATAAAGAGAATATCTATTCTTGCATCTCCCAAATCTGCCCATCACTCACGAAGAGCCAATAAAAAAAAAATATCATAAGGCTTGATGTTTGGCTTTTGGTCAGCACGACATGAGCTCTTTTATGTACTTGTAGACCACATCTCTTACAAAGTGTGACTCAAAAGTTCTAATCAATGTTTTGGCCTTTTTTTGTTGCTTGATCCACTCATTATGAAAGAACCTAATTTTTTGAAATAAAGTCATTTGTAAGCGATAATCTGAGTCAATGTTGTGATCCATGGATAAAATTGTACACTCGTCAATCAGTCAAACCTGCATAAACCCAACAAAGAGCTGTCTTGTAACTCTCAATATGATCATATTTTTGGCAAAGTTCTTTTTTTGCACAACAAGCAATGTGTGGGTTCCGCCTAGAACATAATACTTGTAATAATCTACCCTAGAATTTCCATGAATCCTTGGTAGGACATTGATCCTTGTCCACCAAAACAAGTAGCAGTAGCACCATGTCTATAGGTTTTGCTTTCATTTTTAGCGTGAGGTTAGAAACATGTGCTTCATTGACACTTCGTAGTTGAAGTGGTCTTTTTCCTGTTTGGGGATCAATGGGAGGTCGATCATTACAACTAGCAGGCAGCTCACAAGGTAAAGGATCAACCATCTTTGTCTTATTGCACATCTCTCGGATAGCATTATCTGAAGTCTTATCCGATGGAAGTGGTAAGGGTGCACCTGGACCTGAAGGCACAATCTCAGCTTCACTTAAGAATTGCTTCTCCTTATTTTTCTTTGAGCATTTACGACCTTTCTTTCTTGTATCTTCTACATGAGGTTCAAGTAGAATAGTTTCTTCTTCAAGTGGCTCATCTTCACTTTGTGTTTCTGTGTCCACATCTTCTTCCATGTCGTCTTCATTAGAGCTATTTGTAGAATCCGGATCACCAAAAATACTATCCATGTGCTCCACAACTGCTTGAGCAAAACTCTAAAATCCACCAAAATAATAGAAACTCGGAAAAAGAAGATGCAAATTACAATTTCAGTAACTAGGAGAGATGAAGAGAAATTCAGCTTACCAAGCCTCTTGTTCATATCACATCTTCAAGAAATTTTTACGTGCTAAGGGGATTGACCTCTTGTAGCTAAAAGTCCTTTTGAAGAAGGAGGATAACAACTTGGAATTGTTTTGATTCACACTCAACAAGAAAATATGTCTTCTCTGATCTCTATTCCATTATAGTTATGATACGTCCACCATGTTGAAATTCATTAGCCTCACTTGAAGAACCTTTATGTTTAGTCACAAGAAAAGAGGGAGAAGTAGGCTCAATTACTTGCTTATGAAGGCCAGGAGTTCCTATGGTCAAGGTCCAACCATGCCCATACCTAGATTTTTTAGTCTCTCCCTCAAAAGAACCCTTGTTGCCACTAGGTTCAAGAGCCTTGGGCACACGAGCCTCCATATCATTTGATAATGTTTACCTTTATGATCTTTCCATCTTGATGGTGTGGGCTGGCTTTCCTGTGGAAGTTGTTCTGTTGCAAGAAGAGGCTTTCCTTTAAATATCCTTTCCCTTGTTGGCATGACCTAACGTTCTTTTGGAAACTGTTCAGCTACAAGGAGCTCTCTCCTCAACAGACCACTTGGTGAATTGAGTCACCTTGTCTTTGCAAATGCTAGACTCATGGGTGGTGCTTGAAAATGAGAAGGAGTTAAGGAACCTGAGTGCCCCAACCTTTAACTTACATCACCAACTTGAGAAGGTTATGCATGTTTTGAGCTTTTGGACTTCTTCATAGAGTGAGCAAGTTGAGACTGTGACGCCATGGTCTGCAAAACAAATACTAAGATTAAGAAAACTTGTTGTGATAGAAAAAGGAAAAATTACTCCAAAAGTGTTTTTAGAATTCTCAGGTTGGCAAGACTCTTCAAGAAACAATTCAAAACTTGGATTCTAGAATCTAGACCAAAAAAAATATGAAGTTAAGACCAGGTAGTCAAGTTAAAACTAGCATGAAAGTTGAATTCTAAAATCTCAATTGAAAAATTTGAGATCTTGAATTCAAAAAAATGGATTGTACAATCCCACTATGAAAGGCTGATAAACAAGAAACCACACTCTTCTCACAATTTAGCAAAAAACATCTCAAAATAAGAAAATTTAGAAAACTTGACAAGATGCCTCAAAATTCACATAAAATTCTTAGAATTGGTAGATAACTGCTCTGTTATTTTTCCCAAAAGAAAACTTTAATAATTTGAAAGATATAAAAACTACTGATTCCAACCGTTAAAACAAAACAAAATGACGTAAAACAAAGTTAAATTTGTGTTGAAAAAATCCAAAAATAATAAAATTTCCAACAATTTATAAACAGAACACTGATGATTCTTCTTGGAAATTCTAAATAAAGATGATTCTTGTTAAAAAATCTCACCTCTTTATAAAGAGATTTGTTAGATTGTAGTTAACCACACGGAAGTGCAAGAATTATGTTTATTGAATGGGATTTTCGTAAGTTCAAGGCAGAGTCCTTGGATTCACACTGCAAGCCATAATTCCACTGCTCTTGAGACTCATGCAGACCCCAAAGAGGCACAACAAAACACAAGATCCACACACTTGTTGAACTTGGTTGCAATGTGGTGCTTGCTTAGTTTTATGTTCTTATAAACAACTGCGTGATAGTGTGTGTTGGCATGTCTTCTATCGCTTGTGTTTTCCTAAGTCTGTAAGAAGCGAAGCCGACCCTCTAGGCATTATCCCCTTAAGGGGAAATCTAACTCTCCATATGTAAATCGGCCACGTATATGGCACATACACAGAACTCTACACAAGGAAATCACCTCTTATAGAAACCTCCAGACACTGTACCTATCCTGTGCATGTGCACGTAGGCGTGGCCTCTCCCTTCTTGCAGACGCATGACACTCATCCCTTGCAGACGCATGACACTCATCCCTTTCTTTTGCACACAGTCCTTTATCTGTCTCTATCTTTTCCAAGTGTTTCTATCTTCCACACATTGTTTCCTCCTTCTTCCCTTGTTTTTTTCCACAATTTGCAAGCTTTTGCACTACTTCTTAGTCTTTCGCATCATGTTTAACACAATTGTGTTTCTTTTTGGGATTCCAGTATCCCAAGTTCTCAAAACTTGGATTCTGGAATCCAATTTCCTAAAATTAGAGTAGTTCAATGATGCACGGACCAGTCAAACAAGACCTCACTGATAGGGGTGTTGCCCGTAGACCCCCTGCTATCGAGGGCTCCACCCCCAAATCCTCGCTCATGCTTGACATTCCCAAAACCTTTGATTGCATGTCTTTCAAATTTGGACTTAAAGACAAACAAAAATTCCCAAAACTAAGGTGTTCTATGATTCTATCAACTACTAGTACATACTTTTGTGAGTATAGGCCATCAAGATAGACATAGAAGTGTTAATGGAGCTTTAGTGCCTTTAATGTTATGAGATGAAAGAACAAAACCAATAATTAGTACACAATTCAAAGATTCCAAAATCCACTTGACAACAAAGTTGGTTTCTAAAAACCCACTCTTCTTCAAGTTTGGGATTCCAAAATCCAAGTAAGAGGAAAGTTGTATTCT
The DNA here is from genome assembly GCF_041138505.1 of Cibotium barometz. Taxonomy (NCBI): domain Eukaryota; kingdom Viridiplantae; phylum Streptophyta; class Polypodiopsida; order Cyatheales; family Cibotiaceae; genus Cibotium; species Cibotium barometz. Next base: position 31,570,716 of record NC_141102.1, on the reverse strand, counting down.
AGAAACCATCTAAGACTAGGGTTAGAATCCAAAACCCAAGATTAATATCAAGTGGATTTTGGAATCCTAATTTCCTTTACACCAGTTCTACAGAACCATTTTTCTAGAGCAAGACTTCCAAGATTTGGATTATAGAATCCTTTTTTTTTTATAAAGAATGTAGGAGTGATATTGAGAAATGAAACCTTCACTTTTTTAGGTGTCTAATTTTTACATGTAATTATCATTTTAAAATTATGAAAAAATAACAAAAAATTTGTAAAAGAGAGTTCTCTCAAAAATAACGCCACACCTGAAATTGACAAAAAAATTGTAAAATTTTTTTCCAAAGTTTGCAATTGTCATTAAAACTATCTCCGTGGAATCCCAAGAGATTAACCACAAATTACCTAATATTTTTCTAAAAAGCTACATTTTTAAAATTTAAACTAAAGGAGATAAGATAAAGAATAACCTTGGCTTAAAACTTGTAGAAAAAAGTGTACAATTTTGAAATTACTTCTAGCATGCTCACGAGCTCAATTCGAACTCGTGCAATTGAAAAGTGACGCATTTTTTGAATATTTATATAATTTTTAAAATTTATTAATAAAAATCCAAAGTAAATTTTAGATAAACTCTAGACAAGGCTCCAGCACCTCCTCATTTAGAAGGTGCAATCTTTCATTTTTGTGGGGTGAGAGAGTGCTAACATGGAGATCACACTACAAGATACTACTGCCATACATGCGTTCAATACACGCGACAAGTTACGGGCGCATGTATGGTCGCGCATGTATATGAGTAGTATCGGGCGCATGTATATTGGCATCTAAATTCGCGTGTATATTGGTTTCAAAAACGCGTCTACCAGCGCATGTATATTGGCATTTAAATTCGCATGTATACTAGTTTCAGAAATGCGTGTATCAATGCGTGTATATACATGCATTATTACACGCGAGAACTTTATTAAGAAAAACTCCAATATTCCTTTACAAAATTAAAAACCATTTTCTTTAAACCATCTCATAGTACATTACAGTATATATCATTACACAATCCCACTACATGCATTTACAACAATGAAATATATTCAAAAATAAATCATGAGATGATAATTAAAAGACAACATATACAATAGAAATGTCATCAATTTAGAATGATACAGTGATGGATTGCTTAGGGTTTGATCTCATCTTCAATAAGATCCGTCCTTGCCAAACGATCAACATCAATATCCATTTGATCAATTTGTAAGGCTATGATTAAATTTATTCCACTATCGATATTATGTCCATTGATAATGGTATCGATGCCCTGATCATCCTCATCAACATCACCATCATCCTCAATGGTAGGGTCATTCTCATGACCATGAGAAATGGCACACTCATCCTCATTATCATGATCATCATCTCTTATTTCTTGATCATCTATCACAACATCTTCATTGGCATGTTCGACATCATCTTCATTGCGGCTTGTTACATCCTCCATATGCTCCATATCAGTGAATGTATTATACATCACTTTGGAACATGGTGCAATAGGGATGACGTACCACCATTTAATGTCATGCACCATTGGCAGATAGATAACCTACTCAAATACACATACTGCAGTAATTAATTAGCATATCAAAAGTCAAGGGGTACGCGAGCTTAGATATATATGTACATGAAACACATTAGTAAAAAAATGCATACCTGCTCACATTGTTGTGGAAATATGAGCCTATCTTGCTTTGTTTGCCAAAACTTTGTAGAGTCAATAGTTACATAGCCACTTGCATGGCGTTTTATCGTTGCATTAGGGCCGTTTTCCACCACGTTCATTTACCATTTGACATCCAAAACATACACAAAGAAGCGACGAAAGTCAAGCCTAAATATGTCTTGGATTGTGCCACAATAATCATCCATTTTTCCATTAGCTCTCTCAAAGCTACTAATGACACCGCAATCTTGTGTATTCCTCTTTTCATCAATTCTTTGTGTTCGAAAATGCTTGCCTTCACACCATATAGCATTGAACATAGTGCACTGGACCAAAATAGAAGCAATATTTGTGTAAGCAATGTGAATAAATATTAAAAGCAAATCACTTACAACTAATGCAAAACATTAGTTCTATGTACCTTTAACATGCATCCTCGTGCATACTCCCATTCTTCCGCCATGATATGTAGCCCCTCGCCCCTCTCTGCTCTCTCCATTTCCTCATGTAACCAATCAACATGGATATCATTCGGAAGTGTTGCTAGATGCTTAGGGTATGCCTTACGAGAGCCATGTTGCCTCCGAAAGAGAGCTCTTTTTGCTTGCCTTTTTGTCTTTGCATCCTCATATCTTGTAACCCATCTGCTCATCACATCACTATTAAGGATGCAAGTGAAATTGAGATCATCAATCAATGTTCTGTCAATTACTTTACTCTGTCCTTTTCCTTGAGGCACAATAGAGGTCATCCTCAAGTCCTCTTCATTGCTCCATAGTCGTGGCAAAGAGCTCTCCACCTGACCAAGAAATTCTGAAATATATACAAGAGACTCTTGTATCAACCAACCCTCGGCCATGCTTCCTTCGGGCCTTGCACTTTGCCTCAGAAAGTCTTTTAAGGTCTTCATGAAGCACTCTAGGAAGAACATCCAACGTGCATGCACAGTGCCGCATAAAGCAATTTCGTCCACCCTCCTCTCGTGGCCAAGCTTGACGCATACGTCCTGCGATCCGCAAGTCCTCGCGTACGCTAACATTGTCTCGTTTACCAATAACATGTTCCCAGATACCAGATCCCACATTCTTGAAGATGTGCATGGGATCAAGAAGATGGTTGATCTTAAGATGGGTCTAATATGGTAGCCGGAAAAAAATGGAGTACCTACACAAGGGATTCCTCTATGTGATCTTTAATCCAATTAGAGACTACACAAAACAAGATTGAAAAACATTACTATACTTGCTCATGCCATCTAGAGGAAGAATATTTGTAGACTCCCAAATACGCTTCCAATCTTTTGCACGAAGTGGAGAAATGTTACTCTTACTAGCAACATATTTAGGATGATCTAACGGAAGAAATTGATGATGATTATCGAATATGGTCTTACACAAACCGTCAGCATACTCATGTACTATTGAAGGGCCACAAACAGGACATGCATGTTTACTCAATGTTTTCAAACCTATTAAAATATAAATATAAGTTAGAATAATAAAGTCAATAGTTATAATTAATATAGCCAATAGTATTAGAGTAGGGAGGTAATTAGAATTCTTACCAGAACAATCGCTGTATCCTAGAAAGTCATGCATTGTCCACATCAACACTGCTTTTAAGTCGAAGTGTCGAGAGGAGGGAGGCCTACTAATGTCCACCACCGCAACACCTCTCCATAGTTCCTCCAACTCATCAATCAACGGTTCGAGATAAACATCCATATGCTTGACTTTATGTTTCCCTGGAATTAGAAGGGATAACATAAGATGTCCCTGGAACTAGAAGGGATAACATAAGATGTCCCTTCTTGATCCCCATTGATGGTGGAAGGTTGTAATTCACCAACACAACTGGCCACATGCTGTATGTGGTGCTTTTGAAACCAAATGGATTCACTCCATCCATACCTAGGCCAAGTCTCAAGTTTCTGGGCTCTGTTTTAAATCTGGGCCACTCATCTTCAATATGCTTCCAAGCAGGAGTGTCTGCGGGAATTCTCCACATGCCATCATCCGATCGATGTGAGGAATGCCATGACATGAGCTCTGCTATGGATTTGCACTTGAACATGTGTTTGATGCGAGGAATTATAGGAAAGTGTCGCAAGACTTTACGAGATACATCAAAACTCTTCACATCTGTTCTATACCTTGCTTCACCACAAGTGGGACAATGTCGAGCCTCCTTATGCGTCCCACGAAAGAGAATGCAATCATTGATGCATGCATGTATGCGATCATAATCCAATCCTCCAAGAGATGTCACATAGCGCCTTGCTATGTCTCTTGAGGTGGGTAGTCTATTCCCCTTTGGAAGCATGTTTGATAATAGCCTGCATCCAATATCATCAATTAGTCCTAAACCCTAAACCACTAATTCAAATTTGCAAGTTAGAATGCTTACTTCAATAATGCGTCAAGACTTGCATTGCTCCATCCATAAACTGTTTGTATATTGAGTACTTCAAGTGAAGCACGTAAAATAGAGAATGTGCACCCTTCAAAAACCGGTGTCGATGAAGCCTTGTAAAGATGCTCTTGTTCCATATCATCATCGTCCATACCTTTGGGATCATCCCTAAAAAGATACCGCACCATATCATCAAACACTTCCTCTTCCACAACTTCGTGGGGTGCAGGGCTATTGTCATCCCTTTCCCACTCATCTCTGACAATAGATACCGAAGCTCCAACATCATCTCGTCGACGCTTTGTGTGCTCTCGCGGCACGTAGGCCACATGTTAGGGTGTGGTACTGCATCCTTCTTCAATTAGAGTATATATATTACAACTCCATTAATTTAATTTGGATACCATGAGTCATTTGAATACTATCAATTTACATCTACTCACCTCTAAACCTGTTTGATTCCATTCTCCATACATGGAGATGTGATTCAAGGTAATTCGACGCGCTCGTACAATGCATCCTTGACATCCATTACACATACACTTGATCCTTTGTCCCAACCACACATCGCGATTACGATGACGCATTGTCTCATCCTCACCAAAACTACTTGAGGAGGTTGATGACATCCTATGTACAAAAGAGCAAACATATAATCATAATCAGTTTTTAATAAAAGTATAAAAAGTTTCTATAAATCGCGTGTAACAGCGTGTCTATATCCTAAAAATCGCGTGTATAAACGCGGCTACATCCTTAAAATCGCGTGTAAAAGCGCGTCTCACTGTTTTAAATTGCATGTATCAGTGCGTCTACATCCTTAAAATCGCGTGTATAAACGCGGCTATATCCTTAAAATCGCGTGTATAAACGCGACTGTTTTATTATACACGCGTAAATACACGCGTTTTTACACGTGACCACCTGTCTATACCTAAAATAACCCACCGCCTTCTCCAAAAAAACATATTCAAACTAAGATTTCCTCGTCGCCACTTCCAACAGAGCACTAAACCTAAGTGCAAGGAGCAGACAAGGAGCAGACACGGGTGAAGGAAACCAGCCAAAAAGAAGACTCACTTTTTCAGATGTGAGTCAGTTTGTCCTTTGTCCTGTCTCTTACTTGTGGAGGAATGCTTGAAGGATGTGGAGCTACCATTCCCTACAATGGATACCATTTATCTAAAAAATGCATTATGGAGTAATGTTCGTTGGCCAAAAATGCTTTTAAGGCCTTTCACAAGGGAGCTAGAATTTGGAGAGTGGAGTGAAAGATGCAGTGATGCAGATCAAGAAGAGCCTGTGGAACCTCCAATTATAGATGCAATACCAATAACATCTCCAGAACTTGACATGCAAATCCGACAATCTTGAAAGAATGAGATGGTTCTTCTAAAGGATGAGAGCATGATGCAAACTATCAATCAAGGGACTATCTTATATGTGTTTCCATTTGAATGTGTCAACTTTCAACAACTTGGTGATGATTGTGTGGGTGTGGCTTGCCTGGTATCTATACCCCACCCCCGAGTATCCATGTCACTCCACTGTCGTCTATGCCTGCGAGTCCGACGAGATGACATGCAGCTTCTCCTCTTCCACGCCCACTGAGGAGACATACCCCATCCCAGACACACTCACGCACACCCTCCGAGGCACCGTCACGTCAGGGCTCACAGCCACCATCACGTACTCCCTCACAGCCACAGTCACGTAGACAATCCCCCAGTCGTGACTCCACCCGCAGTACAGAGGAGAGAAAACGTCACAGTAGGAAGAGTGAGAGTGGAGAAAATAAACTAAAGATCCTAGCTCGGAGCATCTCCAGTGTCGCACCAACTGCATGTCCTTTTCACTCATGACCCTCTTCGCATGGACATCTGCAAACACCATACCGTGTCACAAAAAATGTCCACTAGGTATGCTTGTGCAGCCTCCTAGAGTGCCTCCAAAGCTTTGTCTATCCACCGCGTAGGTAGTGGGCTTGATGCTATGCAAACCTAGAACCTCCTATTGCAGATCGGGCATGATCTCTGGCACCACACATTAGAAGAAGAGATTGAGTATGAGCAAGTTGACCGTCTTTTGGTATTTCCTAATCTCACGGAGAGCCACAGTGCCAATCCTCCACCTACGCAGTGATGTTGCTGCCGTGGTGGTTTGACAGGGGGGGACTCAGGGGGGTCACTATATGTAGAATACCCCTATCGCGTGCGTTCAAGGCCTATATTTTAAATCCCTTATCTGTGAATTTTTTTATCTATATAATATTCCCTTTTCTTTATGAATATGTTAAAAAAATTTAAAATTTTTTAAATCATACCCTTATGTAAATATATTTCTATAAGTTTCATAAATTAAAAATATGCTTCTGTTGAACGCACGTGATATTCACTTTTTTTTGTGAGTGACCCCCCCGAGGGGGGGAGGCCAGACTTTCCTAGCAGTTTGCTTGGTGCGAGCCATGCTCTTGGAGGTGAGAGAGAGAAATGAAAGATGAGAAATGAGGGTTACTTCCATACTTATAGATGAAAATTTATATATTTTCTAAATTAGCTCAATACATAAATTTGATACTTTTTAATTTTTAACAATAGTTTTCCTTATCAAAATGAGCTCTAATTTTATGTGTACATATAAGTATCATGGTACACCTCCTAGAAAAAATATCAACCCCATCAGAGGTCTGTAGGGCCCTTGTCCGAAGGCTCGCGCGTGTATAGACCTGCTATTAAAAAATGAAGGCCTCTACACGTGAGCCTTCGGCCAAGGGCCCTACAGGCCTTTGATAGGGCAGATATTCACATCACATCCATCCATTCATTCATTCCCATCTATCTGATTCTTCACATCACATCTCACATCTATTCACCTCAAATCTCATCACCTCTATTCACATCACATCCATCCATCCATTCACATCTATCTAATTCACATCACATCTCATCACATCTATTTACCTCTCATCTCATCACCTCTATTCACGTCACACCCATCCATCCATTCATTCACATCTATCTAATTCACATCATATCCATCCATCCAATCATCATCTATCTGATTCACATCTATTCACCTCATATTCTCATCACCTCTATTCACACCACACCACATCCATCCATCCATTCTTCTCATCTATCTAATTCCCATCACATCTCATCACATCTATTCACATCACATCACATCCAACCATTCAATTATCATGTCATTCACATCTATCTAATTCCCATCACATCTCATCACATCTATTCACCTCATATTCTCATCACTTCTATTCACATCACATCACATCCATCCATTTGCATCTATCTAATTCACATCACATTCTCATCATCTCTATTCACATCACATCCAACCATTCAATTATCATGTCATTCACATCTAATCTCATCACATCTATTCGCATCATATTCTCATCACATCTAATCTCATCACATCTATTCGCATCATATTCTCATCACTTCTATTCACAGACTTTAAACATAGACTTTAAGAGGATTCTAATTTTTTATATAAAGATTCTTTACGCATCTATTTATGTATAATTCAATTTGAAGGAATATAACACTTTTGAAATAAAATTAAATCCTTTATGCATCTTCTTATGCAATAAATTCACTTTTAATGAGAATAACTCTTTTGAAATAAAAAAAATCCTTTATGCATCTTTCCATGCATAAATTCAATTTTAATGAGAATGACACTTTTAAAATAAAAATAATTCTTTTATGCATCTTTCCATGCATAAATTCAATTTTAATGAGAATGACACTTTTAAAATAAAAATAATTCTTTTATGCATCTTTCCATGCATAAATTCAATTTTAATGAGAATGACACTTTGAAATAAAAATAATTCTTGCATGCATCTTTCCATGCATAATATCAATTTTAATGAGAATGACACTTTTGAAATAAAAATAATTCTTTCATGCATCTTTCCATGCATAAACTCAATTTTAATGAGAATGACACTTTTGAAATAAAAATCAATCTTTTATGCATCTTTCCATGCATAAACTCAATTTCAATGCGAATGACACTTTTGAAATAAAAATCAATCTTTTATGCATCTTTCCATGCATAAATTCAATTTTAATGAGAATGACACTTTTGAAATAAAAAAAAATCTTTTATGCATCTTTCTATGCATAAATTCAATTTTAATGAGAATGATACTTTTGAAATAAAAAATAATTCTTTTATGCATCTTTCTACGCATAAATTCATTTTTAATGAGAATGACACTTTTGAAATAAAAAATAATCTTTTATGCATCTTTCTATGCATAAATTCAATTTTAAATGAGAATGACACTTTTGAAGTAAAAATCAATCTTTTATGCATCTTCCTATGCATAAATTCAATTTTAATGAGAATAGAACTTTTGATATAAAAATAAATCTTTTAGAATGCACAAACGGAGGGAATTACTCTTTTAGAATAACCTAATGATAAACTTAAGTTCCACAAAATTTAATAAAATTTTGCCATAACCTCCTTTGTACGGCTGACAATTTCTCAATTTTATCATTCAATTTATGACGAATTAATCCAATTTGAATTCTAATATCTCTAATCTACTCCATTTTGTAAAAATCAAGAGAGTAAACAATGAAAAGAGTTTAATCAATCTTTGAATTAAACTTTCTAGGATTGAGAAGGGCTGAATTGTAAAGAAGAGAAGGGGGTGGCCTTTCCATCAAGGCATAGCATCAAATTTCAATTCAACATTTACAAAGCATAAAATTTGAGAAAACCATAGTTTCAAAAATTCACAATAAGTAAGAATTAAGCTTACATGGAGCTTGTAAGCTTTCCTTTGGCTTGAGGGATTGAGGGTTCTACTCTTGTTTGTAGCAAGAGTGGCCACCAAATTCACTTGGAGAGGATTAGGCCAAAAAAGAATTGAATTATCAAGAAATTCAATGTTAAATGGCTCAGGACAGAAGCACAATAACAATGCATAAACACCATTGAGCTTTTACAAAGGGAGAGGCTTCTATTTATAGGAAAAAGTGAGCCTCCACACATGTGACATAGGTGCCTCCTTCATGAGGGGAATTCCCCACACGGAGGTGTCAAAAATGCATCATTTCCTCTAAATATCTCTTCTTTTTTAACTAATAAACCTTGTCCTTACACAACTCTTCATCTTATGTGAGTATACACTCATTTTTGGGGGATTTTCTTTTATTCTTTAATTTTTTTCCTCCCTACATTTGGATTAATCTTATTGGTCCATAGAAACCTTAAACCAAAATTTTCAGAAAATCTAGATCCTCAGGATAAGGTCCTTTTTGCCTATTTTCAATTAATGTCAATTGCACATTGGAAAGTTCTTTTTGAATTTCTATTTCAGGGGAATTTAGTTCAATAAGAAAGGATATTTTTCTATCTAAAGATATCTTAAAACTGAGTTATCTCTCTCTAGAATATTTTCTCTCTCTAGGCCAAATCAGGTAGAAACAAGATCTTTTATTATTCTCAAAAGGGGATTGATTACAAGAGAAGAAACTGGACATCTTGAGGGGCTGGGGAGGAATCTTAGTGGACATCTTGAGGGGCTGGGGAGGAATCTTACATTCTCTCCCACTTGAAAAACGCGAGATGTCCTCATCTCGCAGGTGGAGTATGATCTCTTTTTTCTTCTTCTTCTTCAATTTCTTCCAGCGTTACTGCTTTGGAAGTGGACGGCCGATTTGGAAATCTCTCTCTTTGCCTTCCCCTATTCTGAGGCGGAGGTCTTGTATTACTTTGGATTGAGACTACGGGTTGGTTAGAGAGTTTACCTCTGGGATTTTCTTAATTTTGGCGGAAAGAAACCTGATTACTCTGGAAGGAAGGAGCTGGAGTCTGGAATCTTGATCTCGTTCATCTTTGTTTCCAAAAAGCTGGGATGATAGAACCTCGTCCTTAGGTAATTTTTGAGATCACTCCATGTCTGGGTATTCCGATCTAGAGACGGTTTATCTCGCAGTGGTTTCTCCATGCCACTCTGGCCGTTTCTACTATCTTCAGTCTTGCAAGAGCCATTTTGCTCTTCTCATTGTACCCGGTGACATCGAAGTACTCTTCCATTGCTTCGATCCACTTTTAGGAACATCCAAGTCGAGCTCTTCCTCGTCGGCTTGGGGGTTATCATTTCTACCACGACGACCTTGATCCATGCTCCTATCAATACAAAAATTCTTGTTAAGTCCCTTTACTTAGGATTCAATTTCGATTTTAGATTCAATTTATTCTGGGGTTCTTTAGATTGGTCAGTTCCTCACAGAATCATGGTATAAAGGTATTCATATAGAACTCATTATCGGATAACAACTCATTCAGAACATCTCATTCATATCTTTAACACAATAATGGTCCATTAGACCAAAATTTCCATCTGAACAGTCCTCATTGAGGATTTCAATTATACAGTTTTTTTTTCTTTTGTCATCCCTTAACTTGATCCACCGGGTCAAGTGTTAACAGTAGTAATTTGTCAGCACAATCCACTAATCTCATAAAAGTGGATGGTCGATTTAAAAATCTCTCTCTTTGCCTTCCCCTAGGAGGTCTTGTATTACTTTGGATTGAGACTGCGGGTTGGTTAGAGGGTTTACCTCTGGGATTTTCTTAATTTTGGCGGAAAGAAACCTGATTACTCTAGAAGGAAGGAGCTGGAGTCTGGAATCTTGATCCCTGATTTCCTTGCCCCAAAAACCTTGATCCAAAAGGTGTTGGGGCAATCCATACTATGATGTCCAAATCCTTGACAGTTATAGCATTTCACTCCCTTATTCAAGGCTGAAACTTCTGAAGTTGAATTCCAGGGGATTGAGTTTTGGGAAAAAGACATTTCTTCCATTTTGGAACTTCCCATGTCTTGGGCTTGACCCTGATATCTTTTAGGGGACAAAAGGTTAGAATCACCTTCTGGAATTAAAAACCTTTTGAAAGGTGATGGTGCTGGCTTTGGCGGGACTTTGACATCAAAGGCGTTGGTGAAATCCTTCGCCATCATCAGCACTGCTTCAGCCCCATGGAAACTGGCTTGGCATTCTTTACCAGGATATTCAAAGGTTCCTTCAGTCCCTAAATGAGCCTGGCCATCAGCTGTTCTTTATCCAGTGGTGGGCTTGCCATTCTTCACCAGGATATTCAAAGATTTCTTCAGTCCTTGAATGAACGTGGCCATCAGCGGTTCTTCATCCAGCGCGGTGGGCGAGAATTTGAGGAGGAGAGCGAACGCTTGGTGATATATTTCAATAGATCTTCTCCCCTGAGTTAACTCTAAGAATTCGTTCATCTTTGTTTCCAAAAAGTCAAGAGGACAGAACCTCGTCCTTAGGTAAGTTTTGAGATCATTCCATGTCTGGGTATTCTGATCCAGACGGTTTGTCTCGCAGTGGTTTCTCCATGCCACTCTATCTTCAGACTTGCAAGAGCCATTTTGCTCTTCTCATTTTACCCGGTGATATCGAAGTACTCTTCCATTGCTTTGATCCACTTTTACGAACATCCAAGTCAAGCTCTTCCTCGTCGAGTTGGGGGTTATCATTTCTACCACGTTGAAGACCTCGATCCATGCTCCTATCAATACGAAAATTCTTGTTAAGTCCCTTTACTTATGATTCAATTTCGATTTTAGATTCAACTGATTCTGGGGTTCTTTAGATTGGTCAGTTTCATGGTATAAAGATATTCATATAGAACTCATTATCGGATAACAATTCATTCAGAACATCTCATTCATATCTTTAACACAATAATGGTCCATTAGGCCAAAATTTCCATCTGAACAGTTCTCATTGAGGATTTCAATTATACAGTTTTTTTTTGTCATCTCTTAACTTGATCCACTGGGTCAAGTGTTAACAATAGTAATTTGTCAGCACAATCCACTAATCTCATAGTAATTTGCTGAAGTCATTATCATCATTCCAGTTATGAACATCATCACACAGGGACTCGTCCCATTCATCCTCATCGTGGTTTTGTTCAGCTTATTACATTTCAACCAAAATTCAGGAATCATCATTTTTCAATCAGAATCCAAATCAATTCATCAATTCTTGCCAAAATTTTAAAATCATATCAACCACATTCGAATTCATCATTTGGATAGCTTTTTTGCTTATAATTTCAAGATCTTAGATTTACGCGTATATACTGCCAATAAAGAACTACAGTTATACCCTCGGTATATACAGGTAGTCATGGTCCTTGGAATTATGAGGTAAATACCATCATGTATAGGCCTCAATCAAGTAAGGGATTCCATATAATTGCGATATGTCCATCTGAAGACTCAATCACCAATTTAGAAATTTCAGTTTGAATAACAATTTGTATGAATTTATCACACAATTCCAACCTTTTACTGCTACATCAATTTTTGACATTTTTGGCTTCTCACTTGATCCACTTTAGCCAATTTTTCTTTGATACCAGCTGTAAGGTCCCTGTCCTCACCGCGCAATGAATTCAAGGCCACTTGCAGAAGTAGCACTTCTTGCATGGGCCAGGGTCCCTCACTCAGGGCCTCGCCCCACGGATATCCTTACAAGAGATTAATCCATCGGTTCTTCCGAAACCGAACTCGAAAAAACTTCCCATTTCACGGAAAGCACGAGCGATTCCTCTAAGAGAAAATTTTCTCTAACGTAGTGATAAAAAGTCTTAACTAACTAAACGTGTAAGTCCAATAGTCAGATCTCAGGGAAAGATTGCACTTGGACCAACACTTTTTTCCTCCTTGAGAGGCAAAGCCATTGATTCTTTTCCATAGAACAATTTTTGTCTGAGATTTACTTCATCTATCGTATACCAACAGTCTCAATTTTAGGGATCCATCAGTCCAGCCTAATCCCATCCAGTCCCATGGGTTAGCCAACCGCCCAACCACTGTAGTGATGGGATCCAAATAAGAATTTGGTTAGGTTTTGTCCCGGGTACCAGGGAAAAGAGTTCCCAGGCCCCCTAGCCGGATATTCATGCAAACTTAAAACTAGTCACACCACTTACACACCCAATATGAAATTGCCTTTTCTCACAGATTCAACTGTCTTTAAAACAATCATTCAATGAAATCATAGTCACTGATCATAATCGTCCAAATTTTTTTGGTTGAATTCTAATTTCCAATCATTCCTTCCTCAGTGTACTTATGGCATCATTGGCAACCAAAACGCTCACCATCTTTCCACTCAAAGGTCTTTTCGTTCCTAGCTCATATTACTCGGCAATATTCACATGTCAAAATGGAATCTTCGTTGAAGATCAGTAAGATCAACGAGCAGATCCATATAAAAGAACCATGGACTCATCCGTTGAGGACCAGCAAGGTCAATCAACCAGCAGATCCATATAAAAGAACCATGGACTCATCCGTTAAGGACCAGCAAGGTCAATCAACCAGATCCATGCCCAAATTTAGAAAACAACTCTTACTCCTTGTCCCAATATCTTCCACGATGCACGTGTGGGTATCCTCGGCGACCCAGAGTCTGAGCACCGTATGGTTAGCACACTCTAGGATCCTTTGTAGGTGACCTAGTGCTTCACTCATAGGCCGCTTCCTTGGTCCCTCATCCACCGTACCGGAAGCTCACCATTTTAATCGAACTGAGGATGGTCAAGACCTCGACCGACCTTGCTACCCGAGACGTCCTCCAATGACTCTCCGTCAACTATTGTAACTTTATCAGATTAGGTCTCCACACGAGCTCATTCACAAGACGGTCAAAATGCTTCTCTAGCATTCTTGACATAAAATAGTCATTTAAAAATAGTTCAAAAATATACTTTCTATAACGAACTCTCGTCTTTCCACATTGCTCCACATCAAACCACCTTAATTAATTTCACAACCATTTTATAAGTATTCCTATTCTCATCCAATCACATCATTTTCATCTATATCCATCACATTCACTTTCATTCGTATCCATCACATTCATATCTCATTCATTTTACCTCACATCTCATTCATTTACATCTTTCACGATTCACATCCCATCACATCACATTCATTCACATCTCATCCATTCAGACCACATCACATTCACTCACATCTCATCCATTCAGGCCACATCTCATCCATTCAGGCCACATCTCATCCATTCAAATCACATCCATTCACTCACATCTCATCCATTTAGACCACATCATCACATTCACTCACATCACATCTCATATCATTAATTTACATTCTGATTCACATGACATCACATCTCATCCATTCATTCACATTTATCTGATTTTTCACATCACATCTATTCACCTCATATCTCATCACCTCTATTCACATCACATCCATCCCTCCATTCATTTCCATCTATCTGATTCACATCACATCTATTCACCTCACATTCTCATCATCTCTATTCACATCACATCCATCCATTCATTCATTCCCATCTATCTGATTCACATCACATCTCACATCTATTCACCTCACATCTCATCACCTCTATTCACATCACATCCATTCATCCATTCACATCTATCTAATTCACATCACATCTACTTACCTCTCATCTCATCACCTCTATTCACATCACACCCATCCATCCAATCATCATCACATCCATCCATCCAATCATCATCTATCTGATTCACATCTTATCTCATCACATCTATTCACCTCATATTCTCATCACCTCTATTCACACCACATCCATCCATCCATTCTTCTCATCTATCTTATTCCCATCACATCTATTCACCTCATATTCTCATCACTTCTATTCACATCACATCCATCCATCCATTCTTCTCATCTATCTAATTCCCATCACACCTCATCACATCTATTCACCTCATATTCTCATCACTTCTATTCACAACACATTTCTATTCATAGAATGTAAACATAGAATTTAAGAGGATTCTAATTTTTGATATAAAGATTCTTTACGCATCTATTTATGCATAATTCAATTTTAAGAAAAATAACACTTTTGAAATAAAACTAAATCCTTTATGCATCTTCTTACGCATAAATTCAATTTTAATGAGAATAACTCTTTTGAAATAAAAATAAATCTTTTATGCATCTTTCCATGCATAAATTCAATTTTAATGAGAATGACACTTTTGAAATAAAAATAATTCTTTTATGCATCTTTCCATGCATAAATTCAATTTTAATGAGAATGACACTTTTGAAATAAAAATAATTCTTTTATGCATCTTTCCATGCATAAATTCAATTTTAATGAGAATGACACTTTTGAAATAAAAATCAATCTTTTATACATCTTCCTATGTATAAATTTAATTTTAAAAAGAATAGAACTTTTGATATAAAAATAAATCTTTTAGAATGCACAAACGAAGGGAATTACTCTATTAGAATAACCTAATGATAAACTTTGGTTCCACAAAATTTAAGAAAATTTTGTCATAGCCTCCTTTGTATGGCTGACCATTTCTCAATTTTATCATTCAATTTATGACTTGAATTAATCCAATTTTAATTCTAATATCTGTAATCTACTCCATTTCTACAAATCAAGAGAGTAAACAATGAAAAGAGTTTAATCAATATTTTAATTAAACAATCAAGGATTGAGAAGGGCTGAATTGTAAAGAAGAGAAGGGGGTGGCTTTTCCATCAAGGCATAGCATCAGGTTTCAATTCAACATTTACAAAGCATAAAATTTGAGAAAACCGTAGATTTAAAAATTCACAATAAGTAAGAATTAAGCTTACATGGAGCTTGTAAGCTTTCCTTTGGCTGGAGGGATTGAGGATTCTACTCTTGTTTACAGCAAGAGTGGCCACCAAATTCACTTGGAGAAGATTAGGCCAAAAAACAATTGAATTATCAAGAAATTCAATGTTAAATGGCTCAGGACAAAAGTAGAGTAACAGTGCATAAACACCATTGAGCTTTTACAAAGGGTGATGCTTCTATATATAGGAAAAAGTGAGCGTCTAACCAAGCAAACTAATTCTAGAATTTTTCAGATCAGTTTGGTCACTTTTTGACCATTTTTAGGTCAGTTTAGCTTACTTTTTGGATCTAGTTGAAACAAGAGAGAGGAGAGATATAAATATCTCATTATTTGTGAGTTTAAAACTCATCCACACATGTGAAATAGGCACCTCATTCACTAGGAAAATTCCCCACACTACTGAGGTGTCAAAAATGCATCATTTCCACTAAATATCTCTTCTTTTTTAACTAATAAACCTTGTCCTTAGTCAACTCTTCATCTTATGTGAGTATCAGACATCACCCATATCAATGTAGCATTGCACAACCGTAATCGCTACCTCTCAACACTCCCCCTAAATGTTACATTGGAGTGTCCATCAACCAAACATGTGTGTGCGTGTCTACCATCTCAGACACCTAGTTTATTTTGAGAGGTGACTCGCTCACAGTGGAACCACTTAGTCTGATTTGAACATAGAAGTTCGGGTGGGAACCAACCCATGCGCATGCACCGCAAACGTGCATCGCTCAGACACACATCACAACAACCATTTTGAGCTTCTCGCGGTGAGCTCAGGCAGGGCAATGCTCATACCAATGGGTGAATACAAAAATTCCTCGTTTTGAGCATGCAGGCTTGAGTACGGTTACCCATCATCATCAATTATGGGTGAATTTATTTTACAAACCTTTTTATGCACTATGCAAGGGTAGGGTACCCACAAATCCAAGTGGTCATAATATTAAAATCCACCGCTTATAATTTCTTCCTCTACCTGGACTTATGTAGAAGGCTTGCTGCTTTGAACTGTTTTTGTTTTGTGAAGAGTGTTGATCTTTACCCAAATTATTCTCTTCAATGATCAGCATTGATACCAAATCTGTGAAGTTGGAAATGTTCTCTCGAGTTTGAATAGAAGTCTTAAACGCCTTGTATTGTGGCCCGAGACCATGTAGACACACTTTCACCTTATCATCATCATCAAGAGAAACACCAATTGATCCAAGGGATTCCACAATACCCTTGAATCATAATCATTCACAACAAATATATTTTTCTTCTCCATAATATTGAGCTCATTCTTCAACTGAATCTTTCTTGCCTTTGTGTTTGTTTCATACAGCTTCACCAAGGTATCTCATGCCTCCTTAGGTGACTTGGCATGTTATATATGCCCAATAATGGTGTCATGTATACTAATAGAAATCTAATACACGACTTTCATTTTTCCTTGATTCCAATACTTTAATTCTTTTTCATCTGCAGAGCAGTTGGATTAATCTCTGGTATCTTCGGTGCCTCCTCATGTTCACCTTCAATGTAGTCCCAGTAACCTTTTCCCATCAGAAAATTCATCAGTTTAAACCTTCAATCATGGAAGTTGTTCTTTTCCAACTTCTCTTCAACAATATTATTTATTCCATCATTCAACATCTTGTCTGCAACACAAATTTACCCAAAACAGCACTCTTGTTTGACCTGCACTGTTTGACCTGCACAAACTATTGTATTCTCTGCAGCGGTACTATACTGCACCCAAACTATCACAACCAGAGACCTCACTTTCAATGGTAACTTTAACACCTCTTTGCAGTACACACATTGTCTGCACAACCAATTGCCCTTCCTGTAGTTCCAAAAAATAGAGTTCTGTAGAGAATGGAAACTTACTCGTAGTGCCCGTGAACGCTTGTGAACTAAGAAACGGAGGTCCAAACGTGCCCAAAACATGCTTTCAGCCCAAAAAGTAATGTCCAAAGGAATACAGTTGCCCTATAGATTTTCTCCCGCAAAGAAAGCTCCTGAATCAGAGTTCGTTTAACAACGCCTCCCAAAGAGCTCCCAACAAGGGTGTAGTGGGCCCAACATAAAGGGAGAAGAGTAGATGAATTTCTTACCCTCGTACCACCTCCTGTGCTTCTCTTGCTTTTCGCTCAACCCTTAGCATCAACCAGGCTCTGATACCATGTTAAAAAATCCTAAGATGGGATTGATCATGGTGATAGACATAGATTAAGAAACATAACTAAGGTGGATTAAACCACACTAAGAATTCCATAAGTGTGAGAGAGAGAGATTGCACACTCAATACTCAATTCTATTGTATATCACCAATGAACCATACGATGATATAGGTTTTCTAGTCTTATCCCACTTTACATGTCATCATCCATGTGGCACTCTCTCCCTTTTCCACTCTTTTGGTCAACACTCACACACCATTCAATATTACATGTGGCATTCTTAGCTTTCCACAATATCTTGCACCTCTAGGGTGCTTTCCCACACACACATCACTGCCATTACATCTCTCAATAGTATGGGCACCGATATAAGTGGTGGTATAAGTGTTTGTATAGACACCAATATAAATATCATTTGAAAGAGGGCACCGGTATATGCGTCGGTATAAGCGCTTGTATAGATTCCATTACATGGGTCAATGAAAAATAATATTTTTTAATTTTGTCTAAAATACTTCAAGAAAAATTCATTCCTCATATTTAGAAATTCAAAGTTCACTGCTCATTTATAATCAAAGTTACAAAGTCATAGATCATCATTTATTCTGTTATCCTTAACTAGATCCATGTTCCCAAAAAGGTGAATTTCAAGAAATGTTTTTGTATCCTGTTTAATGTCACCACAAAAGAGTGTTTTACCAATTGGTCAATGTATTGGTCTTATATAGGATCAAAGTCATCTATGTGCTCCTTGTCTCATTGGATGTACTTGACTCTCCATCAGAACTTGATGACCTTTCTTCCATATGCTCTTGAATCCATCCCTTAGGCTCCGTAGGTTCCACAACTAATATACTCAAGGAAATTGGCTCTTGGATTTTAACATCAACTCTATTATTTGGCTCTTGTGTTTCAATAACATCAGCTCCATCATTATGACTTTGTGGTCCTTATTCTATTATTTGGCTCTTGTGTTTCAATAACATCAACTCCATCATTATGACTTTGTGGTCCTTATTCTACTTGCTCGCCTTCAAAAAACCATCTTCTACAAGGATCAACTTGGACTATAAATACCCATCTTGGATCCTTTGGATATGCTTTAAAGATGACTTGCTCACAATGTTCTAGTAGGTCAAATGTATCCCTCTGGTCCGCCGTCCAAAACTTTATGGAGTCAACTTGGACAAACCCACTCTTATCCTTCCTTGGGGTTTCATTTAGTCCATTTTTTATGACCTTGAAACACTGCACATCGAAAATAAACATGTCAAAGCATCTAAAATCAATTTTTATGATGTTTTGAGTAATTCTACAATAATCAAGCATGCCAAGTTCAACATTTAAGTCACTTGTACTTGATTGGATTTCTTTCATGAAGTTAGTTTTGATGCTACCATCAAAAGTTATTCTTTTATGATCTATTCGTTCCACTCAAAAATGACGCCCTTGTGACTAAAGTGCACCATATTTATGATACTGCAAGCACAACAAGAGCCAGCATACAAAGATGCACGATAAATAAATTGTTTTTTTAATTAATGAGATAGTAGTCAAGAAGAATGATTACTTGCATGCCAATCACAACCTTTTTCAAGCTCCTCCTCCTCCTCGGTGATAATCTCACCATTATACTTTTCTTGTGTTATGTTGCACATCAAGAAATCTACTCAAAGGAAAGGCAAGAGTTGTGCAAGCTTTGGAGGGTGTGGTAGGGTTCTTGTTGTTTCACTCCTCCTAAAAAAAAAATTCAGGCTAGGATACATTTAAAGAGAATGTGGGGGAGAGAGAAAGCTTGAGTTCCTTGCAAGCAAAACACACACACACACACACAAGAGAGTGCAAGACATAAGAGAGAGATGTATGGCTGAATTTTGTTCTATATTCTTCTCTTCTCTACAACCATATAACTAAAATATAAGAGTACATACATAAAGGGAATGTACTCTCTTACAACAAACAAAGTGGTCGATCTATAGTGTGAACCCGACAATATGAGTTGGCACTATAACTATGCCATAACTCTAGTAATCCAAAGTGTCACACAGTCTGCCATCCACTGGTAGCATATCAACCATAATCTCAACAACCATTCTAGTGACATAAGTGCGGAAGCTATCACCCAGACATGTCATCAATGTCCGTCAATAGCACTAGTTGAGCTCGATATTGCAACACTCCCCCTTGAGCTCAACTCCGCACACTGCACTCCTTGTAAGCTCATAAATGTGTGGAGATTCTCTATGCCCAATGCCTTCATGAAGATGTCAGCCACCTGATCCTCTGTGCTGACATATACCAGATCTACATCACCTGCTACTAGAACCTTCTCCCTCATAAAGTGATAGTGCACCTCAATGTGCTTTGTTCTAACATGGTATACTAGGTTACTGGTAATTGTATGCTACTCATGTTGTCACATTAAATGACAACTACCCTATCCACGAGATCACCCGGCATATCACCAAGTAACATCTGAAACCAAGCTACCTAAAAAGCTGCCATATGTTGCAGCACCCCTGTACTCTACCTCTATACTTGACAAGGCAACTTCTGGCTGCTTCTTACTGCTCCAGCTCATAGTAACACTCCCAAATGAGAATATAAAACCACAAGTAGATCTCCTATCTACAAGACTACTAGGCTAATCAGCATATGTGTACCCATGTAGTTGTATATCTGAAAGATACCTGCCCCCTCCTTCGCGTAACGAATTCGGGGGTGCTAGCAGTAGAAGTAGCACTTCTTGTGCGGGGTAGGGCCTCTCACTCGGGGCTTCGCCCATGGATATCCGGACAAGAGACTAGTCCCTCGGTTCTTCCAAAACCAAACCCGGAAAACACTTCCCTCGCCCAGAAAGCACGGGCAATTCCTCTAGGGTATTTTTACTCTAACGTAGTCAAGGTCATCACTCAGTGACCAAACTGATCCAACCAAACCTATAAGTCACTTGGTCAAATCAAGGAAGAAACTTGCACTTGGATCATAGATACCAACGCTTTTTTCCTCATTGAGAGGCATAGCCGTTGATTCTTTTCCATAAAATAATTTCTATCCGGGATTTACTTCATCTAACGTACCATAACAGAATTGAGTCTCATTTTAGGGATCCATCAGTCCAGCCTAACCCCATCCAATCCCGTGCATTAGCTAACCGCCCAACCACTATAGTGATGGGATCCATTTAGGAATTTGGTTAGGTTTTGTCCCGGCGGGTACCAGGGAAAAGAGTTCCTAGGCCCGCTAGCTAGATTTTCATGCAAACTTCAAGCTAGTCACACCACTTACACACCACTTACACACCCAATATGAAATTGCCTCTTCACAGATTCAACTCTTTAAAATAATATTTTAATGAAACCGTAGAATCAGTGATCATAATCCTCCAAAATATCTAGTTGAATTCTAATTTTCAATCATTCCTTCATCGGCATACTTATGGCATCATTGGCACCAGAACGCTCACCACCTGTCCACTCATCAGGGGCCTTTTCAAGAGTTCCTAGCTCATAGTACCCGGCAATTCATTCACTTATAAAAATCAAAATGGAATCTTCGTTGAAGATCAACAAGATCAACCAAAAGATCCATATAAAAGAGCCATGGACTCATCTATTGAGGACCACCAAGGTCAAACAACCAAATCCATGGCCGGTTTCAGAAAACAACTCTTACTCCTTGCTCTAATATCTTCCCCGATGCATGTGTGGTATCTTCCACGACCCAGATCCCGAGCACCATATGATTAGCACCCTCTAGGATCCTTCGCAGGTCACCTAGAGCTTTACTCACAGGCCGCTTCCTTGGTCCCTCATCCAGCGTACCAGAAGCTCACCATTTAAATAAAACCAAGGCTAGTCAAGACCTCGGCCGGACTTTGCTACGCGAGACGTCCTCCATTGACTCTCTGTCACACAGCTGTTGCAACTTTATCAGTTAGGTCTCCACGACCTCATTCACAAGACGGTCAAAATGCTTCCCCAACATTATTGACATAAAACAGTTGTTTAAAAACAGGTCGTCATAAATACAGTTTCTATAACAAACTCTCATCTTTCCACATTGTTCCACATCAATCCACATTACTTAATCCACATCCATTTCATATGTATTCCCATCCAATCACATCATTTTTTCATCTCATCATCACATCTTTCCTCATTCATCCTCATCTGATCTCATCCACTCGCATCTACCCATATCCACATCTCATCACATCATATTTATTCACATCTATCCCGTTTCACATCACATTCCTTCACATCACATATCATCCATTCACATCTATCCCAATTTACATCACATCTCATCACATCCATTTCATATCACACATCTCATTTATTCACTTCCTGATTCACATCACATCACATCTCATACATTCACATCCCATCTTATTTATTCACATCCTGGTTCACATGACATCACACCTCATTCATTCACATCCCGATTCACATCACATCATATCTATTCACATCCATCACATTCATTTACATCACATCCATTTACATCCATCATATCACATTCATTCATATCCATCACATTCATTCTCATCACCATCCCATCACATACATTCTATCCACATTACATCACATCACATCTATCCACATCATATCTCATTCATCCCATCCACATCATGTCTCATTCATACACATCTCATCTCATTCATCTACACCCATTCTTTCACAGACACATGCACACCCATTCTTTCACATACACATCCACATCCATTCCTTCACATACACATACACATCCATTCTTTCACATACACATCACATTCTTTCACATACACATCCACATCCATTCTTTCACATACACATCCACATCCACATCCACATCCCTTTACATCACATCAAATTCTTTCACATACATATCCACATCCCTTTACATCACATCAAATTCTTTCACATACACATCCACATCCATGTACTTTCCATCTCACCCTTTCACATATCCTCTCATCTCATCATTCGCATCCACATCCATTCTCATTACATCACATCTTATCACATCCTATTTACATCTTATCACATACATTTACATCCTATTACATCCCATTTACATCTTATCATATCCATTACACATTCTATCACTTCCCATTTTCATCTTATCACATCTGTTCCTCATCCAATTCCCATTTAGTAGTTTTTACTACTTTGATACTGATAATGGGACTTTTCCTAAATTTTTGCCAATTGCTTGGCCTAGATAAAGGTCCTTTTTTTCGATGACTATTTCCATATTATTTCTCAATTTCTCAAATGAATTAAATTCAATGTTACTCTTTTGAATTAAAGAATTCATGGGATTTACAAAAATCAATTCTACCCATATTTCCACTTTTGATGAATAATCATAAATTGAATTATACTAAAAATTCCTCTTCTTCCCATTTAATTTCTTGGATCTCAAATACCATGGGAATTCCTCTTTTTGCATTTAATTCATTGCATTCCAATGTCATGGGAATTCCTCTTTTATCACCACATATTTCTCATAAAATAAACTCAAATAAAATACTCATTAATTCAATATGCTAGGAATTTCTCTTTTCCCATCTAAATGATTGAATTCCAAATGTCATAGGAATTCCTCTTTTATCATAAAATAAATTGATCTAAAATTTGTCTTTGAATTTAAATAAAATATCCATTAATTCTAATATGCTAGGAATTCCTCTTTTCCCATCTAAATGATTGAATTCCAAATGTCGTAGGAATTCCTCTTTTATCATTTAAATATTTCTCATAGATAAAACAAACTTATCTAAAATTCATCTTTGAATTTGAATAAAATATCCATTAATTCTAATATGCTAGAAATTTCTATTTTCCCATCTAAATGATTGAATTCCAAATGTCATAGGAGTTTCTCTTTTATCATTTAAACTTATCTATGTATAAAAATAAATTTAACTAAAATCTTTAATTTTTAAATAAAATATCTATTATTTTAGTATTCCAAATTTTCCTCTTTCCTCATTGGAATACATGGACTTCTATTTTCATGGGAGTTTCTCTTTTATCATAAAATTAAATTTTTTCTTTTTCTTAATTAACTATTTATGCATAAACACAAAAATCAAATTTTCCATGGTTATGAGATGAGAATTATTCAATTAACCTAGGATGAGTAATCTTAGAATATGGTAGGAAGTCCTCTTTTCATATTATGCATGAAATTGATTTATATGTTAGTTTTTTAAAATTTTTGCCATAGCTCCGTTACGATTATTGATACTTTTCAATAATTTTGAAAGCATAAAGTTTTAGTAATACAATATGATAGAATAACTATCATTTGGATCAATATCCAATTATGGACTTGATTCCTAAGTTTTTCATAAGTTTTTCATAAATTAAGTAGCATAAAAGCATTAAAAAGCCACTTCTTTGGCCTCTAATTTGACAAGTATAGAAATTACTTTTAGATTTGAGAATTGCTTCATGATGAGAAGCATCATTTGAATATAGAATCGGTCATAGAAATGACCATCTTTTGGGGGAGAGAGAGAGATGCTTAAAAAACATTTTAATTTAGGCCTAAATGAAAACTTTATGTGTTTAATCACTAAAATTCATTAGAGAGCTTCAATTGCATTAAAGAGCCATTCAATTGAATACTTCTCAAGCTTGAGAGGGGTTGAGAAGTAAGAAACATTTAGAGATTAAGAAAAGACCATAAAATCACTCTTTAGCTCTTGTTTTGCTTGATTCTTTAGTCATTGGAGAGGCCACCAAACCAATCAATTAGTTTTGTATGTTGATAAAGACTCCAAAGAATGTTGAATAGAGAGAGAAGCTCCAATCTCTCCAAAATGTAGAGGATGTTGAAGAGAGAGAGAAGCTCCAATCTCTCCAAATTGTAGAGAATGTTGAAGAGAGAGAGAAGCTCCAATCTCTCCAAATTGTAGAGGATAATAGAAAATATCATTATTTTAGTATAATACTAGCATGGTATACTTCACATATATTTTTACAAAGGGCTAAGGATCTATTTATAGGTGAGGGGGGCCTCTAACCAAGTCCAAGTAGTTTCTAGAATTTTCCAGGTTCACTTTGGCTAAATTTGGACAAGATTTGGACCTAGTTTGGCTCCCTTTTGATTTGGTTTGATCTAGGAGAGAGGAGAGATCAAAATATCTTATTATTTTTTAGTTTAAAACTCCTCCACACATGTGAAATAAGTGCCTCCTTGCAGAGCCCCCTTCTCCTTAGCAAGGTTTTAAAAATGTATCATTATACCCAAAATATCTCTTTTTTTAGTAATATTCATAGTTTTTTACTAATAAACCTTGTACTCAGTCAACTCTTCATCTTTTGTGGGCATTTACTCATTTTTGGGTATTTTTCTTTTATAAATTGGATTTATATCCTCCCCACACTTGGATTGATCCAATTGGCCCATAGGTAGCTTAATGGGACCATAATCCAAACATTTTTGAAAATCTAGACCCTTAGGCTAAGGTCCTTTATATATATTTTCAATTAATTCCAATTGCACATTGAAAAGTTCTTTTTGAATTTCATTTTCAGGGGAAATCATTTTAGACACTAGGAGAATTTTTATATCCAAAAATTATCTCAATTCTGAACTACCTCTCTCTAGACATTTTCTCTCTCCAGGCTAAAATAAGATAAAACATGATCTTTCTTTTATTTCAGAGAGGGAAATAATTATAAGATCAGAAGGGGAGGTTCTTACTCCTGTAAACCTCAAAAGATGGAGGGAGGAATCTTCCATCCTACCCCACTTAAAAAACGCGAGATGTCCTCATCTCGCAGCTAGGAGATAACTCTTTCTCTTAAGATCCAACTGATTCTGGGGTTCCTTATAGTCTGGTTAACCCAACAAAATCCTGGGATAAAGATCCCTTATATAGATCTCATTATCAGATAACAATTCATTCAGATCATATCTTTAATACAATACTGGTCCATTGAAAGTTCCATCTCAACATTCCTATGGGAATTTCAGTTATGCAGGTTTTTAATTTGTCATCCCTTAACTGTCCATTGGGTCAAGTGTTAAAAGTAGCAATCTGTCACAGCACAATCCACTAATCTCATAGTGATTTGCTAAAGTCATAATCATTATTCTAGTTATTATCATCATCACTCGTATTCATCCGATTCATCCTCATTGTGGTTTTTCTCAACTTATCGCTTTTCAACCAAAATTCAGGAATCATCATTTTTCAATCAGAATCCAAATCAACTCATTAATTCTCAGCCATAATTTTAAAATCATATCAATCACATTCGAATTCATCATCTGGATAGCATTTTTTCCTATGATTTCAAGGTCTTAGATTTACTCGTATATACTACCAGTAAAGAGCTACAGTTATACCCTTGGTATATACGGGTAGTCACGGTCCTTGGAATTATAAGGTAAATACCATTTAAATGTCTAGGCCTCAAGCAAGTCAAGGATTCCATATAATTGCAGTACTTCCATCTAAAGACCCAGTTACCAATTTATGGATTTCATTTTGAATATCAATTTGTATGAATTTCATCACACAATTCCAACCTTTTACTGCTAATTCATAAAATTTTGACATTTTTGGCTCGTTGGTTGATCCACTTTAGCCAATTAGCTCTGATACCAACTGAAAGATCCCTGCCCCCTCCATGCAACAAATGTGGGGGTGCTAGCAACGGAAGTAGAACTTCTTGCATGGGACAGAGCCTCTCACTCGGGGCCTCGCCCACCACGGATATCAGGGCAAGCGACTAGTCCCTTAATTCTTCCAAAACGAAATTTGGAAAAAACTTCCCTCGTGCCTTGAAAGCACGGGCGATTCCTCCAAGGTATTTTCACTCTAACGTACTCAACGTCATCACTCACCAAACTGATCCAACCAAACCTGTAAGTCACTTGGTTAGATCAAGGATGAAGAAACTTGCACTTGGATCATAGAGACCAACGCTTTTTTCCTCATTAAGAGGCACAAATGTTGATTCTTTTCCATAGAACAATTTCTATCTGGGATTTACTTCATCTAATGTACCATAAGAGAATTGAGTCTCATTTAAGGGATCCATCAGTGAAGCCTAACCCCATCCAGACCCGTGGGTTAGCCAACCACCCAACCTTTGAAGTGATGGGATCCATTTAGAAATTTGGTTAGGTTTTGTCCCGAGTACCAGGGAAAAGAGTTCCCAGTCCCCCTAGTTGGATTTTCATGCAAACTTCATGCTAGTCACACCACTTACACACCCAATATGAAATCACGTGCTTCACAGATTCAGTTATCTTTAAAACAATCTTTTAATGAAACCATAGAATCAGTGATCATAATCCTCCAAAATATCGAGTTGAATTCTAATTTTCAATCATTCCTTCATCGGTGTACTTATGGCATCATTGGCAACCAGAACGCTCACCATCTCTCCACAGTGGCCTTTTCAATAGTTCCTAGCTCATAGTACCCGGTAATTTATTCACTTATAAAAATCAAAATGGAATCTCCGTTGAAGATCACCAAGATCAACCAACAGATCCATATAAAAGAGCCATGGACTCATCCGTTGAGAACAAGCAAGGTCAAACAACCAGATCCATGCCCGGTTTCAGAAAACAACTCTTACTCCTTGCTCTAATATCTTCCCTGATGCATGTGTGGGTATCTTCGGCGACCCAGAGCCCGTGCACCGTATAGTCAGCACCCTCTAGGATCCTTCGCAGGTCACCTAGCACTTCACTCAAAGGCCGCTTCCTTGGTCCCTCATCCACCGTACCGGAAGCTCACCATTTAAATCGAACCGAGGTTGGTCAAGACCTCGGCCGACCTTGCTATGCAAGACGTCCTCCGTTGACTCTCCACAGCTATTGCAACTTTATCAGCTAGGTCTCCAAACCTCATTCACAAGACGGTCAAAATGATTCCCCAGCATTATTGACATATAACACTTATTTAGAAACAGGTCATAATACAGTTTCTATTAACAAACTCTCGTCTTTCCACATTGTTCCACATCAATCCACATCTATTTCATATGTATTCCCATCCAATAACATCATTTTTCCATCTCATCACATCTTTCCTCATTTATCCTCATCAGATCTCATCCACTCGCATCTACCCATATCCACATCCCATCACATCATATTCATTCACATCTATCCCATTTCACATCACATCACATCAAATTCCTTCACATCACATATCATCCATTCACATCTATCCCAATTTACATCACATCCATTTCACATCACATCTCATTCATTCACATCCCGATTCACATCACATCACATCTCATCCATTCACATCCCATATTATTCATTCACATCTTGATTCACATGACATCACACCTCATTCATTCACATCCCGATTCACATGACATCACACCTCATTCATTCACATCCCGATTCACATCACATCACATCTATTCACGTCCATCACATTCATTTACATCACATTCATTTACATCCATCATATCACATTCATTCATATCCATCACATTCATTCTCATCACCATCCCATCACATACATTCTATCCACATTACATCACATCACATCTATCCACATCATATCTCATTCATCCCATCCACATTACATCATATCCACATCATGTCTCATTCATATACATCTCATCTCATTCATCCACATCCATTCTTTCACATACACATCCACATCCATGTACTTCCCATCTCACCCTTTCACATATCCTCTTATCTCATCATTCGCATCCACATCCATTCTCATTACATCACATCTTATCACATCTTATTTACATCCATTCACATCCTATCACATCCCATTTACATCTTATCACATCCTATTTACATCCATTCACATCCTATTCTCATTACATCACATCCTATTTACATCCATTCACATCCTATCACATCCCATTTACATCTTATCATATCCGTTCCACATTCTATCATATCCCATTTACATCTTATCACATCTGTTCCACATCCAGTCCCCATTTAGTGGTTTTTACTACTTTGATACTGATAATGGGACTTTTCCTAAATTTTTGACAATTGCTTGGTCTAGATAAAGGTTCTTTTTCTCGATGACTATTTTCATATTCTTCCTCAATATATCAAATGAATTTAATTCAATGTTACTCTTTTGAATTAAATAATTCATGGGATTTACAAAAATCAATTCTACCCATATTTTCACTTTTGATGAATAATCATAAATTGAATTATACTAAAAATTCCTTTTCTTCCCATTTAATTTCTTGGATTTCAAATACCATGGAAATTCCTCTTTTTGCATTTAATTCATTGCATTCCAATGTCATGGGAATTCCTCTTTTATCATCACATATTTTTCATAAAATAAATTCAAATAAAATACTCATTAATTCAATATGCTAGGAATAAATTCAAATAAAATACTCATTAATTCAATATGCTAGGAATTTCTCTTTTCTCATATAAATGATTGAATTCCAAATGTCATAGAAACTCCTATTTTATCATAAAATAAATTTATCTAAAATTTATCTTTGAATTTAAATAAAATATCCATTAATTCCAATATGCTAGGAATTTCTCTTTTCGCATCTAAATGATTGAATTCCAAATGTCATAGGAATTTCTCTTTTATCATTTAAAGTAAAATTTATCTTTACATGGTATTCTTAAACCTTAGAACAATGTTCATTTCTTCACATCAAATAAAAACTAATTAAAACTCCCAACCCTTTCCAATTTTTGAGATACACACACACACTTTGGAAATGGCTATTATATGACTTAGGGACCTGCTATTTTGTCATGTAAATTTACATCACATTTTACATTGAAAGCTTATAAATTAATATGATTTGATAGCTCAAATGGTACAAATTTATCAATGAAGAGCCCATAAATGTGCCAAATTTAGCACAAGTTTGGAGGCCAACATTCCTCCTCCACTTATCTTGGAAACATCTCCACCATGAGCCCTGGGAAAAGAACCTTTGCCTTGGAATAAGCACATCATGTCAATGAAGAAACACACTCTCACACTTCACTTCACTTCTCAAAGTCACGAATGTTTCACACTCTTCAACTTCACACTTACACAATCTCTAACTTATACTCTTTAGCACCAACAAAAAAGGCAAAAGAGCCTCCCCAAATGAACACAAGTATGCCCACACCTTTGACAAGAAGACATGAAACCACCATCATTGAATCTCATCAAACAAACCATGAGTTGAACCAGGGCTAAAACCCTAACACAAGATTATTCATGAAGTGCACCCTTACAACAATGAATCAATCATGAAACCCTTGTCTCGAGTACATGTTTTTGTGTATCCCAACTTGAAAAAGAAAAGAGGATTTATTAATGCACAAAAGAAAAACCTAAAACTAATATGGGCTCCTAATATGTTATGAGTTTCCATTTCTTGTCTAAAAGAGCATCACTAAAATTATGGCTTGAAAGGATCTTTAACACCAACATCACATGACTCCTCCACTTTCCCTTTTTCTGTTTGTTAAAATGTGTCTTTACATGGTATTCTTAAACCTAAGAACAATATTCAATTCTTCACATCAAAGAAATTAATCAAAAATCCTAACCCTTTCCAATTTTTGAGATACACACACACACACTTTGGAAATGGCTATCATATGACTTGCGGACCCGCTATTTTGCCATGTCAATTTACATCACATTTTACACTAAAATCTCATAAAATAATATGATTGGATAGCCAAAATGGTAAAAATTTATCGATGAAGAGCCCATAAATGTGCCAAATTTAGCACAAGTTTGGAGGCTAACATTCCTCCTCCACTTATCTTGGGAACATCCCCATAAGCGCTTGGAAAAGAACCTTTGCCTTGAAATCATCACCTCATGTCAATGAGGAAACACACTCTCACACTTCACTTCACTTCTCATAATCACCAACTTTCCACACTCTTCAACTTCACACTCACAAAATCTCTAACTTCTACTCTTTAACACCAACACTTTATAAAAAACTACCACTTTGATTTTAAAAGAAGAAGGCAAAAGAGTATCCCCAAATGAACACAAGTATGCCCACACCTTTGACAAGAAGACATGAAACCACCATCATTGAAGCTCATCAAACAAACCATGAGTTGAACCAAGCCTAAAACCCTAACAAACGATTATTCATGAAGTGCACCCTTAAAACAATGAATTAAACATGAAGCCCTCGTCTCAAGTACATGTTTTTGTGTATCCCAACTTGAAAAAGAAAAGAGGATTTATTAATGCACAAAAGAAAAACTTAAAACTAATATGGGTTCCTAATATGTTGTGAGTTTGCATTTCTTGTCCAAAAGAGCATCACTAAAATTATGGCTTGAAAGGATCCTCCCCTTGTAAAGAGTCGTGACCTCAAGTGTGTAAAGAACAACTTAAAATTAGGTTTGGAGCTTCATCATGTGAACAAGTGCTTACATAGCACATTTAGACCATCCCTTGATTTAATCCTTAATTGATTGATGTTGCGTGACGGGCTTATTTAGGGCTCTTGTAAAGAGTTCCAAGTTGTAGATGAGTGTGAAAGTGGGCTTAACAATAATCCCACATGGGAACTTTTGGGAGTTTTAGAGTTTTTGTATAAAAAGTGGCTCATTTGAGAGCTTAAGGACACATTGGGCTAAACTCATGTTTGAGCTCTCTTGAGACTAGCTCTCCCTTTTTTTCCATAGAGGTGCAAGCTCTTCTCTCTCCCCATCTACATTATTGTAAGTTCTTTTTTTTGTTAATGCAATGCAATGAGTTGATGTTTGTCTCTCTTCTCATGTCAATTCTCTAGTGTGCATGTTTCTTGTTGATAGCTTCAAGGTTTGTGTGCATGCTAGGGAAGTGAGTGTTTGAGAATGAAGAATGCTTTGATCTTGTGTATGCAATAGCTTAGCTTTCTTCTTGTTTTGGATGCATGAATGAGTGGGATGATGAGTGAGTGAGCAATAGCAAGATTGAGCTTGTGTGTGTGTTAAGTCTATGTCAATGGTAGTAGTATTCTTAGCATTCTCTCCATCAAATGGATAAGCTTTTGTGCACCGGTACGGGTTGAATCCCTAGCTCTGAAAGGGATGCAAATCCCATTGGATTGAGCTACATGTGGATCATACTACTCATGCTACAAGTGAGAGAGTTTTCCGTCTCTCCATTGGCACCGCTGTCGGGGAAAAGACTCAAATCCGGTTGAGAATGTGTGGAAACCACCACTATTTCCTCTTTTGGTTGCAAAACCATTGAGTGATTAGGTTAAGTTTGGGTGTGCGATCCCGGTGTGAGTGGATAAGGTTAGGATAAGAAAAAAACCATTGAGCAGTTGAGGTTCCTCCCGCATTGTTTTTTATGTTTTATTGCTTTCATGTTTTTTCAAGTACTGTTCATTATGCTCACCTTCATTGTTTTTTGTCATTTCATGCTTTCATGCATTTCGCTAACATGTATGTAATTAGTAAAAAATGATGGTCGGCCAAGGATTACTTGTTTCTTCATTATCTCGATAGGCATGACCAAAAAATTGCTCACTGTTTGCAGCATAGATAACACTTTGGTATTCTTGTTATTGATGCCTTTTACTCTCAAAGGAGAAGTGACCCCAACTAAGGCTTTCCCAAATAAAAAAGGCGCCTGGGTGTGAACGTGGCTGAAGCAAACGAAGAGCTGGCCAGCGTCAGGCTCAAGGCGGTGAAGAAGTAGTTACCAATGTAGGAGGCTCAAGGCGACAAAGGAGGCGGCTGCGGTGGCGAGGGCCACTGCTGTGGCCAACATAGGCCGCAAGAAGGCATTGGTGGCCTAGCCTCGGCTGAAAGCTGAGGAGGCAAGAGGCGGTAGCCAAGGCGAGAAGGCTGTGACGAGGCGTCAGTGAATGCAGAAAGATGGACAACATCACCTTTCTCTCTCTCTCAGTTTGCTTGCTCTAAACATTTTCTGTTTCCACTAAAAACAGCTTGAACAAGACGTCGACGACGACTGGCTGAAGTTAACGAAGACGGCTACAAGCAGGGCGGGGAGGTCCAGGCGTTGAAGACGTCGGCTGGCGAGCAGACGAGGAGAAGTGACTGGCCGGCCGCGTGGAGACTGGCCGGTGGTCGTTGCGTGGCCGTTGCGTGGCTGTTGGCTGGCTGTAGAGGCGAAGACATGGGTGGCTGTAGAGGCGGAGAAGAGGCCGGCGACTCAGGTGGAGTGGCCTTCGCAGTGGTCGTAGAAGAGGTGGCCGTGAGAAGGTGCTTAGGCGGCTGCAGTAGAAGAGGTGGCCGCGGCGAGAAGGAGCTTAGGCGGCGGCTAAGGTGGCGGCCAAGTGGAGGCAAGAAGCAAGCAAGCGGCGAGAGCTGGGTGCTGAGGCGAACGCAGAGTACAGACTGCAGCTGTGAAGGCAAGCGAGGCACGTGAAGAAAGCAGAGGTTGAGGCGGCGAACGGCCCGCAGCAGATGAAGACGCCGAAAGAGGAGCCGACTGCAAAAATCGCGGAGGAGATAACGAAGATAAGGTTAGTAATTTTTTATTTTTTTTATTTTTTATTTTTAAAAAATTCCATTTCTTTTCCATTTTTTTGAAAAAAAAAATAAAAACAATAAAACAATAAAACAATAAAAATTAAAAAATATAATTTTTTAAAAAAAAGAGAGAAAAGAAGGAAAGAAAAAAAAAGAAAAAAAGAAAAAAAAAACAGTTTTTGTGTTTTCATTTTGAGTCCATATTCTTTGCATAATTTACATTTTTTTCAAAACTTTTGTAATTTTTTTGTGCATAATTAGAGTAACTTGTATTTTTTTTATTTTTTTGGGTAATTTTATGCGTAATTAGTATTTTTGTGTAATTAGTGAGAAATTAAAAAGTAAAAAAATAAAAAAAAGGAAAAAAATAATAATAAAAAAAGAGAAAAAAAGAAAAGAAAAGAAATAGAAATAGAAAGATTCTGTAAATTATGTGTTTTTTTAGGAATCCATATTCTTTGCATATTCTGTAATTTTTTATTTTAAATTTTTGTAAATTTTTTGCATAATTAGAGTAACTTGCATTTTTTTAAAAAAAATTGTAATTTTGTGCATAATTAGTATTTTTTTAGCGTAATTCATATTTTTGTGTAATTAGAAAAAAAAACAAAATAAAATAAAATAAAAACAAAATAAAAAAATAGGATAGATATTTACACACATATTCAGGTTAGTTGCATTTAGTGGTTAGGTAGGGTTTAAATATATATATATATATATATACATATATATATATATATTTAAAAAAAACCAAAAAAATTGACCTTATGCAATTGCTGTCGGGACGTCATATAGACACTGCCATAGGGCCTAGGGCACCTTCTAGAGTACCTACACAGGAAAGTGGGACCCAATCGGTAGGAAATTTGGCAGATATTGCTGAAACCTTTTCCGAATCCCAATCCGATACCCTTTCCAAAACAACTAGCTCATTGTCCATGGACAATCTAGGGCCGTCAAATAGTCATCCCTTAGTTCCAAATAGGACACCCACAAGATCTTTTAATCCATTTGAGGCTGACACCACGGGGTTAACACTCAAACTGAGACTCCAATATGTCTACACGAATGCTCAAGGAGCTGAGATCTTTAGGGATCCACAACAACGGTATCTCTGTAAGATTCCTCCCCCAAACCCCTTTTTGATGTCTAGTATCTTCTTCTATAATCAATCCCTCTTCAGAAATATAAAAGACTTGTTTCTAACTGTTTTAACCTAGAGAGAGAAAATATTCTAGAGAGAGAATATTCAGATTTTTAATATTTTTGGATAGAAAATTATCTCATCTTATTAAAATAAGTTTCCTTGAAATAGAAATTCAAAAAGAACTTTTCAATGTGCAATTGGAATTAATTCGAAATGTGTATAAAGGACCTTAGTCTAAGGGTCTAGATTTTCAGAAATTTTTGGATTATGGTCCAATTAAGGTTCCTATGGACCAATAGCATCAATCCATGTGTAGGGAGGAGATAATCCAATTTGAAAAAGAAGATACCCAAAAATGAGTAAATACTCACATAAGATGAAGAGTTGAAAATGTACAAGGTTTATTAGTAAAAAATTATGAGCAATATTAAAAGTATGACATATGTAAGGAAGAGGAGTTCTTTAAAGGAGGTGCATATTTCACATAAGATGAAGAGTTGAAAATGTACAAGGTTTATTAGTAAAAAATTATGAGCAATATTAAAAGTATGACATATGTAAGGAAGAGGAGTTCTTTAAAGGAGGTGCATATTTCACATAAGATGAAGAGTTGAAAATGTACAAGGTTTATTAGTATAAAATTATGAGCAATATTAAAAGTATGACATATGTAAGGAAGGGGGGTTCTTTAAAGGAGGTGCATATTTCACATAAGATGAAGAGTTGAAAATGTACAAGGTTTATTAGTAAAAAACTATGAGCAATATTAAAAATATGACATATGTAAGGAAGGGGAGTTCTTTAAAGGAGGTGCATATTTCACATGCTTGAATGAGTTTTAAACTCATAAAAATTGAGATATTTCATCTCTCCTCTCTCCTCATTCAAGTCTAGTTCCAAAAAGTTAGCTTAACTGACCTAAAAATGGTCAAATATTGACCAAACTGATTTAGAAAATTCTAGAATCAGTTTGTTTGGTTAGGAGCTCAATTTTTCCTATAAATAGAAGCCTCACCCTTGTTGAAAAATATATAGTGTTTATGCATCGTTACTCTACTCCACCTAAGCCAAGAACTGTGAATTCATTTAATAATTCACTAGTTTTTGGAGCTTCCCTCTTTCTTCAATCCCCATTAGTGGCTCCATCAACATACTTAACCAATTGATTGGTTGGGGGCCTCTACCGTGAACAAAGAATCAAGCAAGTTGTAAGGTAATTAGTGAATATTCATCTTTCTATAATTTCTCAATGTTTCTCTCTTCTCAACCCCTCTCAAGCTTGAGAAGTTTAATTGGTATGGTTTTTTTTAAATGCTATTGAAGTTTGAATAGTAATGAAGAGTTACATAATTTAATAAATGCTATTGAAGTTAATTTTCATTTATGTTTAAATTCTAATGATTCTTATGTAAATTCTCTCTCTCACTCAAGAAATGGTCATACTCATGACCCATTCTCAATCCAAATCAAGCTTTTCATAAAGCTTTTCCTTAACCCAAGATTAAGCTATGCTTGAGGCCAAATTAATGGCTTTTTCTTATGCTTTTAGTTTATGTATATTGATGATTCAATCCATTATGGATAAAGGATCCAATTAGAGAATCATTTTAATTATTTCCTTAATGATAAGCTTTATCCCTTAGAAAAATTGAGATTTATCAGTCATAGCAGCGGAGCTATGGCAAAATTTTTATAAAAATTATGCATAAAAAAATTTTATTCAAAGCATAAAAAGAGGACTTCCTACCATATTCTAGGAATCATCATCCTAGATTAATTGAAAGAATTTCATTATAATCATGGAGAAATTGAATTTTAATATTATGCATAAAGGATAAATTTTTATATCAAAAGTGTTATTTTTACCATTTTTATTTTCATGCATAGAAGTATGCATAATGGATAAATTTTTATATCAAAAGTGTTACTTTTATCATTTTTACTTTCATGCATAGAAGTATGCATAAAGGATAAATTTTTATATCAAAAGTGTTATTTTTACCATTTTTATTTTCATGCATAGAAGTATGCATAATGGATAAATTTTTATATCAAAAGTGTTACTTTTATCATTTTTATTTCATACATAAAAGTATGCATAAAAGAAATTTTTTTTATCAAAAGTGTTACTTTTATCATTTTTAATTTTCATGCATAGAAGTATGCATAAAGGAAAATTTTTATATCAAAAGTGTTACTTTTATCATTTTTAATTTTCATGCATAGAAGTATGCATAAAGGAAAATTTTTATATCAAAAGTGTTACTTTTATCATTTTTAATTTTCATGCATAGAAGTATGCATAAAGGAAAAATTTTTATATCAAAAGTGTTACTTTTATCATATTGGATTTCATGCATATAGGTATGCATAAAAGATATTCTTTTTATACTAAAAGTATGATTTTCCTCATAAATGGATTTTATGCTTAACTTAGATGCATAAGAGAAATTCTTTTATTCTAAAAGTATAATTCCCTACCAAATTGAAATCATGCATAAGAAGATGCATAAAAGATTGATTTTAATTTCGAAAGTGTTAGTCTCCTTAAATGGAATTTATGTATAAATAAATGTGTAGAGAAATCTTATATCAAATAAAAGAATTCTCTTTTTTTAAAAAAAAGATATGAAATGTGATAAGATGTGATAAGAGGTGTATGAGATATGATAAGAATTGATAAGATGCGTATGGAAAGTGATAGGATGTGATAAGAGGTGTGATAAGAGGTGATAAGATGCTTATGAAATAAGTTAGGATGTGATAAGATGAATTAAGATGTGTATGGGGGGATGAGGTAAGAAGTGTAGGTGATAGGATAAGATGTATATGGGTTGTGATAGGGCGTGAATGGATGTGATGTAAAAGATTAGATGTGAAGGTATATGGGGTTATATAAATGGGAATGTGAAAATGGATGTATGTATGTGGATGTGTGGATATGGAGATGGGAGTGTGGATGTATGAACATGAAAATGGATATATGCATGAAGATGTATATGCATAGATGTAAATGTGGATGTAGATGTGGATGTATAGATGTGAATGGATGTGGATGTATAGATGTGAATGGAAATGTGGATGTGGATGTATGTGAATGTGGATGTAGATGTGGATGTATAGATGTGAATGTGGAATGTGGATGTGGATGTATGTATGTATGTGGATGTAGATGTGGATGTATAGATGTGAATGGGAATGGGGATGTGGATGTATGTGAATGTGAATGTAGATGTGGATGTATGTGAATGTGAATGTAGATGTGAATGTGGAATGTGGATGTATAGATGTGGATGTATGGGAATGTGGATGTGGATGTATGTGAATGTGAATGTAGATGTGAATGTATAGATGTGAATGTGGAATGTGGATGTGGATGTATGTATGTATGTGGATGTAGATGTGGATGTATGGATGTGTATGTATGAATGTGGATATGGGATGTGGATGTATAAATGAGGATGTGAAAATGGAGGTAAGCATGTA
Source organism: Cibotium barometz (assembly GCF_041138505.1). Taxonomy (NCBI): domain Eukaryota; kingdom Viridiplantae; phylum Streptophyta; class Polypodiopsida; order Cyatheales; family Cibotiaceae; genus Cibotium; species Cibotium barometz. The sequence goes on along the minus strand of NC_141102.1, from coordinate 31,532,622 downwards.
GATGTGGATGCATGGATGTGAATGTGGATGTGGATGTGGATGTGGATATGGATGTGTATGTATGAATGTGGATATGGGATGTGGATGTATAAATGAGGATGTGAAGATGGAGATAAGCATGTAGATGTGGATGTATGGATGTGAATGTGGATGTGGATGTGGATGTATGGATGTGGATATGGATGTGAATATATGATATGTGATGTGAAGGAATCTGAAGTGAAGAGATGGAAAAGGAGGTGATTGGATGAGTACACATATACATGGAATGTGGAATAAGTAATGTGGATTAATGAGGGATAATGTGGAAAAATGAGAGTTAATATAGAAACTGTATTTGTAAACTGTTTGTAAATGCTGTTTGTAAATGACTGTTTTATGTCAAGAATGCTGGGGAAGCATTTTGACCGTCTTGTGATTAAGGTCGTGGAGACCTAACCGATAAAGTTGCAACTGCTGAGACGGAGAGTCAATGGAGGACGTCTCGCGTAGCAAGGTCGACCGAGGTCTTGACCAGCCTCGGTTCGATTAAAATGGTGAGCTTCCGGTACGGTGGATGAGGGACCAAGGAAGCGGCCTATGAGTGAAGCGCTAGGTCACCTGCGAAGGATCCTAGAGGGTGCTGACCATACGGTGCTCGGGCTCTGGGTCGCCTAGGATACCCACGCGTGCGTCGAGGAAGATATTGGAACAAGGAGTAAGAGTTGTTTTGTGAAACCGGGCATGGATCTGGTTGACTGACCTTGCTGGTCCTCAACGGATGAGTCCATGGCTCTTTTATATGGATCTGTTGGTTGATCTTGCTGATCTTCAACGAGAGTCCATCTTGATAAGTGATTATATTGCCGAGTATTATGGGCTAGGAACTATGGAAACGGCCTCTGTGTGGACAGGTGGTGAGCGTTCTAGTTGCCAATGATGCCATAGATACTCTGATGAAGGAATGACGGGAAATTATGAATCAACTGGATAAATTGGAAGATTGTGATCAGTGGTACTATGGTTTCATTAAAGGATTGTTTTAAAGTTAGCTGATGCTAAGAAAAAGGCAATTTTCTTATTGGGTGTGTAAGTGGTGTGACTAGTTTTCTTAGCTGATGCTAAGAAAAAGGCAATTTTCATATTGGGTGTGTAAGTGGTGTGACTAGTTTTATGTTTGCATGAACTTCCGGCTAGGGGGCCTTGGAACTCTTTTCCTTAGTACCCGGGACAAAACCTAACCAAATTCCAAATTGGATCCCATCACTACAGTGGTTGGGCGGTTGGCTAACCCATGGGATCGGATGGGGTTAGGCTGGACTGATGGATCCGTAAACCGAGACTCAATTTCTGTTATTACGATAGATGAAGTAAGTCCCGGATAGTAATTGTTCTATGGATAGGAATCAACGGCTGTGCCTCTTGATGGGGAAAAAAGCGTTGATCCCAATGATCCAAGTGCAAGTTTCTTCCTTGATCCGACCGAGTATCTTTATAGGTGTAGTTGGATCAGCGTGATCAGTAATGATCTTGACTACGTTAGAGTAAAAAATTATCTTGGTGGAATCGCCCGTGCTTTCCGGGTAAGGGAAGTTTTTTCTGGGTTCGGTTTTGGAAAAACCGACGGATTAGTCTCTTGTCCGGATATCCGTGGACGAGGCCCCGAATGTGGGACCCCTGTCCCGTGCGAGAAGTGCTACTTCCGCTGCTAGTACCCGAATCCGTTGCTCGGTGGGAACAGGGGGATCTCACAATCTCGTTAAGATTGCAGACTTTTTCTCAGAACTTGATAGAGCACCTCTAGTAAATGACCAGGGTAACATGTACATGGGTGGAGATGGTGTTCGCTCTACGAAGTCACCTATCATCCAGAGAATGTAGACATTAGGGGGCTCTCTAAAAGCGAGTTCTTAGACTTATCAAAGCTTTCCAGAGCAAGGGAGTCTAGAGATGATTGGCTCATTGAGCCGAACATGCCAGGACCATCCAATGCCCAGTCCTCAAAGCCATCCATAGATGATTTACTTCTTGTAGATCTAAATTTGGAAAGGGATAGGAAACACAAGAACAAAATGGATCAGGGGGCTGAGAACCAATGGGAGTTTGTATGACAAATTCTAGTGACAAAGGTCTTACAGGATGACCCACTTCAAGAGGTCTATAAGGACTCTTTAGAGGGATATTATGCCACAACTAGATTGCCAGAGCTAGATCTTCTTCTAGCACTTGTGGTGGTAGTCGAGAAGCTTGCAGGACACATGAACCGAATTGTTGATAAATGGGCCAATAAATACCAAACCTTAGACTGGAAGGAGATTCGGGAGCTCACGTGGAAAGGACAACCATTATTCATGGAAGTGTTCTCAACAAATACAGCTAAACTAGGAGAGACAACCCTTCTTAGAGAAACTGTCGCTCCTCCCCTACGAGAGTTCATTAGAGAGGGACCCTCAACATCAAAGTGGACCATTGCAAGTAGCCCAACTCTAGCACCAAAATATTATCCTACACCAAAAGTGCGCCCACAGATCACACCACAAACAACGTTTCTCTCACTATGACAATCGGAGGGTAGGTGAGCCAACTCGGCCTCCCATAAATGTACCTCCTGAAATGAGGGTAACAAGATCTTTGGAGGGGGTTGGTGAGGTAGGTAATAGGATACCCACACCAATTTGGGATGCATGTGGATGATCTTACCAAAGAGAGGAACAATTCCCACTGAGAGTGAGAGATCGTAGGCCCTATAATGAGTATTCAAGACAAGTAAGGCCATCAACTCTTCAGAAACTAGTAAAGAAGTACGAAGGGTCGGGAGATCCATATGACCATGTAGCAGCATTTAGGCAAGCAGTTCGAGCTGAGCAAGTGACTGACAAGCATACTCAAATTGAAGGATTTGGGCTCACTCTTGAGGGAAAGGCCCTTGCTTGGTTTTAGGCACTAGAGGCTTCGGACAAATCTTCTTTACGAGTTCTAGAAGAGAGATTCATTGCTGCTTTTTCCTTGATGGGGATTCAACATGACACGGTAGCAAACATCTACTGATCTTTCAAGCAAGGCGAGACAGAGAGTGTTACAGATTGTGTAAATAGGATGAAGCAGTACATTAATCGTTGCCCAGAAGATGAGAAGCCCACCCAGAGTCGATTAATTTCTCTCTTCTTAAAAGGACTCAAAAATTTAACACTGCATACACATCTCTATGCAAAGAAGCATACAAATTTCACTGAGTGTTGCCATGATGCTATGGATTTCACCGATAACTTCAAATTCCAAGATGGTACTGGCCCTGAGGTGAAACCTAGAGATCAGTGGGGTGATGACCAAAGTTCAGGGTCTAGTGCGCTAGTAAATCCAGATAGCTAACCTAGTACTAAGGAGATTGGGACAAACCTATCGCCCACCCATGCAGCCACAACAACAGCAGCAACGAATGAGGAGTGTACTACCTACAGGTCCTCATCTTTGTGGAGCATGTGGCGGTAACCATAAAACCGAAGAATGTAATACCTTTTCTCCTCTAGTCACAAACCAACCCACAAAGAAGTGGTGCCAGGCCTGTGCTTGGAACTTTACCCACACCACACAGGAATGTACTCGCATTGTAAGAATGAGATAGGAGCGTGAGCAGCAAAGGGGTGGAGTGGCTCCACAAATGCATCAATAGTATACTAATTTTGAACGTAAGCCACCGATGGCACAAGAGCAAGCACGACCTATTCTTGGAGCTCAACCTCCTGCTCCTGGGACTGCTCCTGTGAGGGTTGTTGACTACGATAATTCAAATATGTGTAGAGACTTGGTAAACCTAGACTATGTGGAGGAGGAATATGCATCATATTCATCAAAGGAAAATCTCTTTGAAAGTCTCGCATATCCAAGCCAAGCACTGGGGAGGCTCAACCAGGGGAACAAAATTCTTTGATGTTGCTAGGCGGCTACCAACCTAGGACTCCAGACCCCTCAGGCCAATGGCACCAAAGGAAAGTAGAAGCCAAACTAATGGGTCCCTGTTATGAGTGTGGAGAACCCCATTGGGCTCGTGATTGTCCACATCGCTCAAGGCAAGTAGCTCGATCCAATACAGCAATACCACAGTTTCCACCAATTGAAAGATATTGTCTAGGGTGTTGTGTAGGACACTTCCCAAAGGATTGTTTGCTGAAACCACATGAGGAAGGCACCTCTCAACCAAAGGTCTCACTCAACCTTGTAGGGGCAGTTCCGTCACCACCTTCATCAGAGAATGAGGATGTCGTGCCACTTAGAGTCATGAGTAGATCACAGACACAAAATGCCGAAATGCAGACTGATGAGACACCTCGAACTAGGGATGCAAAGGCAAATCTAGTGGACAAGACCCTATATTCCAATAGAAAAAGGACCACTAGGAGGAAAAAGAACCGCAAAACAGGCGAACTAAAAGTGCATCCACTAGTTCTCAAGAGGCCTCTAAACAAAACATGAGGGATCAAGCTTTTACATCCCAAGAAGTGCATGAGGAGCATCAACCTCAACCTGGGCCTAGTGCTAAACAAGATGAGGCTAGTACGACCGAGGATAGTTCTGGGGGTTCTGTTTTTGTGGATAAGGTGAACGAGACTCTAGATGCCATCATTGATGCTCATAGAAGTCGCATTGCAGCTTTATTTGAGCTACCCAAGAAGCTTCAAGAATACCCAAACCCTCGTGAGATCCATCTCACTGTACATCAGCAACTCATTAGGGAAGCTCAATCAATACTTGAGGGACCACCTCCACCTATCCCTTGGGGCCTAACCTCTCTTAAGCCAACATTAGAAACCATACCAGAAGTGTCATCAAGTCGGGAAAGGAAAAGTGAGCTCATCTCACAATCTCATAGCGAGAGGTCTGCACCAATTGCCACCCCATTGAAAGAAGGTATTCTGCCACCACCTAGCCTTGCCTTCCCATGCAATGATGAAGTTATTGATGCTAACGAGGACATGGCAAATGAGATGTGGGCAGCAGTTCATGAGAAAGTTAATGAGAATATGTCCTCTATTAGTTCACCTCCATTCTCTGAGGTGGATTTTACTAGGGGCACAGAAAATAACTTTAGATGCCCAAGCATCCAGGAGGAAGTTCAAACAATTGTTTCTCCTAGAAGTAAGCATACCCTCTATGCATAAAAGGTTGACAAAGGAGATGGATATGGGTATCGTGCAAGCTATTTTGTCAGCACCAGTGGCTTGTACCATACCTTTGCTTGATTTGATAAAGCTTCGACCTGAGTTGTGGAATGATATTGCCACATGTTTGTTAAAGCAGGTATTGGTACAAAAGGGTCACCATCATTGTACTATACACCCGGAGACAAAGCATGTTATACCAGTTCCTATCGAAAAATTTTGTGAGGACGATCAGGGAAATGCTACCCTCCCATTAGAAGTGCGAAAAGTAGCTTCAACTGCAATACTTGATAGTGGTGCAGGAGTGGGCATTGTGACAAGGTCCATTTGGGAAAAGTGGGGCAAACCAGCTATTAGGAGTACCAGGATGCGCTTGCAGTAGCAGATGGAAGCTTAGAACATCCCCTTGGGCTGCTTGAGAACATATTGGTCACCACATATGGGATTGAATATGAGCACACCTTTGCAGTAGTGGATTTTGGAAAACATCCAAACTATGAAGTGATATTGGGTAGACCATTCATGCGACAATTTCAAATGATTCAAAATTGGGGATACAATTATTTGTACCTCCGACGACATGATTCTGTCATCACAAGGGTCAACCTAAAGAATCACTCATATCGTGATGTAACAAGGTCTCCAATAGATGAGTTTGATTCTGCTTCATCTGAGGGCTCAAGAGTTACATTGTCAGATGGGCGAGAAGATCTATGGATGTGTGGAGCCTCATGTAGGGATTTCAACACTGAGAGACTTAAGGGTAATCGAAGTGTATCAGATGAGGCATACATTCCACAACCCTTCCTTGAGCACTTAATTGATCCACTAGAATGGAGTCATGTCCTTGCAACATTATCGACATGTGCTTTACCTAAGCCAATTCAATTTTGACTCAGATGGATATGACATTATTCCTATACGAATGGTACAACCACGTGACCTTCTAGATGTTTTGTACTATGGGGATGCATCCACAACAGCACTGCATGTAGAGGAAGTCTCAGTGGAGGATTTAACACTCGAATCTGCTAATAATGCTGATAAGGAAGATGGATGGGACTCTGATTTTGATAAGGATGTGATAATCCCTGAGGAAGAGTTAGGAAAGTCACGCCTACTCTTGAGAGGAAGGGAGGTTCAAGTAGAGATCCCTCGAAGCCGACCTAAACGTAAATGCTGTAAGAGCCATAAGAGAATCCGTAAACAAGATGAGAGGGAACGACGTGAGAGAATACAAAAAGAAAAGGAGGAGGTTAAGAATGAACACTATCGACCACCACCTCATTTCTCAGGAAAGAATGGATATCTATACTATGTCCAAGCACAAGATAGTATCAAAGACCAAGTAAAATGATCAGATGGATTCCAGGCAGGAGAAAAGCTAAAAACTATTAGCAAAAATCGAAAAAAAACGAAGAAGCAAAAACCAAAACTCAAGTCTAAAATCGATTCAAAAGAGAGTGTCGGAAGTGCAAAGATAACGAGCAATTGAACAAAAAAATCTGATACAAGATTGCAAAGGAGAGCTCAAAACCGCATGGTCTTCAATTAGTGATGACTCAAGTGGACAAGAACAAGGTCTCAATGTTCCCCCCAACTTCACACAGTACACTCTTCAAGATCAGAAGATTGTTCTTCAACATCCCATGCGACAAAAGCCAAGCATGCCAGGGGTTTCATATGATGGTTCAAAAGATGCAAAAAAGATTGATATCGCTAAGCCAGGAGAAGAGCCTCGCTATGTGTGGATTGCCACAGACTTGTCCCTAGATGAGGAGAAGTTATTAATTCAAACAATAAAGGAGTATCGCGATGTTTTTGCTTGGAGTTATAAAGACCTCAAAGGAGTTGATCCAAGCATATGTCAGCATACAATTCCATTGCGAGAGGATGCAAAGCCTTCCAAGCAACGTCCTTATACTTACAATGAGAATTTTGCACGAAAGATAAAGGAAGAAATAGACAAGCTCTTAGAGGCAGAATTTATCTATGAGATTGAACACACTGAATGGGTCTTCCCTATTGTAGTGGTTCCCAAGAAAAAAGAAAAACTCCGAGTATGTGTAAACCTCAAGAAGGTAAATACAGCTATTGTACGTGATCATTACCCACTTCCAATCACGGATCATGTTCTGGAATGAGTTGCAGGGAAAAAGGCATATAGTTTCTTGGATGGATTCTCCGATTACAATCAAGTGTCAATTGATCTAAAGGATCAACACAAGACAGCCTTTGCTACTGAAGATAGCATCTTTGCCTATCGTGTTATGCCATTTGGTCTAACAAATGCACCAGCAACCTTTTAGCGGTTAATGAGTCATGTATTCAAGGAGTACCTTAGGCAATTTCTTGAGATCTTCATGGATGATTTATGTGTTCACTCACAAGAGCGTGATGATCATATAGAACACCTCAGACTTGTGTTTCAAAAGTGTCAACTTTATCGTATATGCTTGAATCCTGACAAGTGCAAATTCATGGTAAGACAAGGGAAAATTTTGGGCCATATTGTTTCTCGCAATGGGATTTCAACAGATATGGATAAAATTGATGTCATTTTCTCATTACCTTGGCCTATCAACCCTAAAGGGGTACAAACATTCATGGAACATTGTGGCTATTATCGTCGATTCATCTACATGTACGTTGTCCTAGCTAGACCATTATATGCTCTTCTTGTAAAGTTTAATTGGACTGATGAGTGTGAGGAATCCTTTGAAAAGTTGAAGCAAGCATTAGTGACTGCACCCATCTTACGGGCACCAGATTGGAACCAAATCTTTCATGTCCATATTCATGCTTCAAACTTTGCAATTGGATGTATTTTGGCTCAATCGGGAGAACATAATAAGGATTTTCCAATCTCATATGCTAGTCGACAGTTGAACAATGCTGAGAAGAATTATACCACAACAGAAAGAGAAGGTTTGTCCATGATATATGTAGTGAAAAAGTTTCACCATTACCTTTTGGCAAACAAATTCATATTTTTTGTGGACCATCAAGCATTGCTATATTTGGTGAATAAGCCTTGTGCAACCGGAAGGATTGTGAGGTGGTTTATCATCCTTCTTGAGTTTGATTTCAAAGTGGCAGTCTGAAAAGGAACAACTCATCTTAGGGCAGATCATTTGTCGCGAATCACCTCTGGTGAAGCTCCAGTGGGTGTGGATGATGATATGTTAGATTCAACACTTTTCCTTGTAGAGACAGCTCCTAAATGGTCTGAATCCATCTTATAAATTTTGACAAGTGGGCAGATACAACTAGCGGGTCCTAATGTGGACCTATGGCGACCATTCAAGTTAATCTCAGGGAGATTATATCGTCAGGGTAATGATGGAGTGTTGCGGCTTATACCTAACCCTGACCAATATGAGGAGATCTTGGAATGGGCACATGCGGGTATCGGTGGAATCCATGCATCAGCTACTACTTGTGTGCGATGTATATCTCAGGATGGGCAATGGTGGCCTACCATGCATGCGGATGCTTAAAAATTTGTTCGCAACTGTGCTTCATGTCAAATTCAACAGCCAATTCATAATGTCACATTATTCCAAATTTCAACTACACCAAGTTGGAGTAAGTATATTGTGGACTATCTTTAGCATGGTCATATTGATCAAAAAATTCCTAAATATCAAAAGCATGCTATTGAAGTTGAAGCGGCAAACTATATGATGCTGATAGAGGGCCAACTCTATAGGAGGGGCAAGGATGGCAACTTACGCATGTGTGTATGTGAAACTGACTACTTGAAAATCTTGACTCATGCACATGCAGGTGTTGGGGGTGGACACTTTTCGACAATACCATAGCTAAGTTGATTAGGTGGTCTGGGCTTTAGTGGCCAACCTTACAAATCGATGCCAAAGAATATGTAAAACATTGTGACGATTGTCAAAGGACCAAACCTCCCATCACAAAAGACAATATGCCATTGCGGCCTATGTTAAGCACACGTGCTTTTGCAAAATGGGGTATTGATTTTGTCGGTCCCATTCAAACTCCAGCTCGTCACACGCATGCCGAATATATTATAGTCGCAACTGACTATTTGACCAAATGGGTAGAGGCAAAGGCTATAGTTAAAAATGATGCCAGAACCACAGCCAAGTTCTTGTATGAGTACGTGTTTACACGCTATGGCTTACCTATTGAAATCGTTAGTGATCAAGGTGTGCACTTTGTGAATGAGGTCATAGAGTTTTTGCTTCAAGAATTTATGATAATTCACAAGCGTTCTGCACCCTATGACCAATGGACAAGCTGAGAGTACTAACAAGATTCTCTGCACAGCACTCACAAAGATTGTTGAGGGACATAGGATGGATTGGGAGCAAAAGTTGCACTCAGTTCTTTGGGCATATAGGACAGCCTATAAAACATCTGTGGGCACAACCCCATTTGAGCTTGCTTTTGGGCTAGATGCAATTCTTCCCATTGAATTTCTTGTACCTACTCTATGAGTAGCTAAACAATTGGATTAGACTGGTCATGAGCTTTCACAACGCATTGATGAATTGGAAAAGCTTGATGAGACCCGCTTATTGGCGATAATGGGGATGTATGCTGAGAAGAGGAGACAAAAGCAATGGTATGATAGAAATGTAACAACTGGCCGATTCAACAAAGGGGACCTTGTGCTCTTGTACACACTTAAGAAGCATAAGAGAAAGCTCAAAAAACATGGCCTAGGACCGTTTGTGATTAATGAGCTTACTCCAAGTGGTGCAGTGCGTTTAGAGACACTAGAAGGTGAGCAAATGCCTAACTTCATTAATGGAAGTCGTCTCAAGAAATACAATGAACCATTAACTGAAGCCATGCTTCAACAAATGCATGCTGCACACACAAGGAAAGGAGCACTTGACCTACTTAAACGTCAGGCTCAAGAAGAGGCTAAAGCTAGAGTTGCAAAAGCCAAGGAGCGTCACAAGGCTTCTATGTTGGCCTTACAGTTGGCTACTGATGAACCATATGTCGATCCTTTCAATATTCAAGTGTGTCTTCATCTTCATAAGACTACCTACTTTGTCTCTGCCTTAATTGACCTTGGTGCAGATTATAATGTTCTCTCATTTGACACATGGATAGCCTTGGGACAACCAACACTTGTGCACATTCCTATTGACTTACGAAGCTTCTCAGGTGAAGATAACCCTATAGAAGAAAAATGTATCATTATGATGTCTATTCAGGATCACCAGATGTCAGTTCCCTTTTATGTGGCAAAGTCCAAGGCAGTGGTAGAGGCTGTTCTCAGTCGATCATGGTTAAGTGCTACCAATTGTTCATTAGATTGGAAGAATAGACAATACAAATTGTAAATTGATACTGATTGCATCTTGGGATCTGCTACTCCACGAGCTTTATCAGGTCAAAAGGGTGGTGTTTCTACCTTACACAACCCACTTTCAAAATCTGCTCTTGAAGCTCCAACACAAATGATGTGGATAATCGATGAGTCCTCAAGTGAGGGCTATGGCTGGCATGTTTCAACTACTCTAGTCAATGCTCAAAGAAGGCCAGGCAAGAAGGAATTATCAATTTGGCTACCCAAAGATGCGTACAAACTTCAACCATCTAGCCTAGTTGCTAAGCCTCCTAAAAAGCACATCTTTTCCAAGCCTTAACCTCAGATTGTTACTCGTTGGGTCCCAAAGCATGTTCTTAAAGCACAAGGCTATTATGAGGGTGCAACAGCACTTTGGCTTCCCAAATGCCATGGTTTGCTAGGGGTAAAAGAGTGTATCAATAAGATTCCAAAAGCCACCCTTGGTTTTCCATATCAGTGGGTGCAAAGGAAATCAACACAACCTCTTCAAGATAGGATAGGTGGTTGTGATAGCACCTACAAATCTCCTTGTGTTGATCTTCCCAAAACATGTATTGAATCACCAGTTGTCCCAATTTCTCCTTGTTACATAATTCCACCATCAACTTGTGTACCTAAGACAAGGCCAACTTCACATGAGTCTCCTTTGAGCATAGATTCTAGCACTTCAATGCCTAAATCCTCTTATCTTGCTCAAATTCCTTGATAATTGCTAAAATTCCCACCTCTTAAGAAGGACATACCCAAAACCAAAGATAAGGCATTAACACTATAATTGAAGCTCTTTGATAGATCAGTGTTTGAATAGTCTCACATTTACTAATGTGGTTCCTTATGCCTTTAGAGGATTATGTTCTTTTTGAGATGATCTTGTCTACAATGTTTTTGATTGGGATTATAATGATGGATATGAGTGTTTTAAATTTCATTGTTCTACGCCCAGATACCTCCTGATGGATACTTGGTGCGATACATGTCCACCATGCATTGACCCTGATAGTACTCGACCTGAACATCGCGGGGGTTATAGTGCTCCTCCTTTTCAAACTCATTCTAGGTACTTTTATGCTCCCTTAGGTGAAAATTGTTGTGGGCATCACTTTGTCACGTTATTCTATCAACAGCATCAACCATTTCCACTTTGTCAAGAGTGTGCACGACTCGTATTAGGAGAAGCTTCACACATTTGTTGGATATGACACTCTTACTTTAGACGATATGACGCTCTTACTTTAGACGATATGGCACGGGCTTAATGAAACAAATTGTGGGAATTACACCCCAACGCCATAACCTTCTTAATGTGAGAATACCTGAGAGAGGACCAAATCTACGTAGATTACCTGAGGAGGTTCAAGCACAACAATGGAGGGATACATGCTTAAATGACTTGCAACCACCTATCTTGCAAGCCCTCCTTCCCCAAGCCTCAACATGTCAATTTCGGATCACTATGAGTACCTATATTGTGCAGTTCCAAAATCAAAATTGTCTGCTTAACCTTCCCATAGAACTAATGCCATATTTTAGTGAGGAAGCACTCCTTCCTCTACCACCTTCTCCAGAGGCAGGTGTGCGCTTTTGCCGCACAGGTCGTAGCTGGGGACTTGCCGAACACCGTATGCGAGCCACGAATGGCTGCAAGCATACAACCAGGAAGCAAGCTCAAATAGAATGCAAAAGGTGTGTCACTCAAATAGAATGCAAAAGGTGTGTCACTCACTGCTTAACCACCGCCTTGAAGGATTCCCACGTCGCAATGAAGAAGGAGCCGCCGTCGCCGCTCTACCGCCTCTCCGCCGCCGTGCCGCTACACAGTGCTCGATCGCTCTCTCACTCTCTCTCTCTCTCTCTCTCTCTCTCACACGCAGGAGAAGGAAACCAAGGAGATAAGGCAAGAGCACTCTTGTATTCACAACACATGAGAATGAGGATTTTAGGGTTACATTTGACTCTTATAGGTGACTTGGCCGTTCACACTTGGGCGCCCATACATGGCCGGCCGATCCTAACCCTTATCCTACTGATATTCAAGGTGCGCCTCTCATCGGCGATCACCCAATCCCTTCATCCTTAACATATGGTGCCGACAAGCCCGGCCCATGACTCAGAATATTTAAATTAATGACGTAAAATATAGTACGTCTCAATGTCCGTCATGGGTTAACATGCCCCCCTTCCTGATGTAGATTCCGTCCTCGGAAGCTATGGTATGGTAAGCTCGGTAGGGTTGTTGTGGTGGACCATCTGCAAAACAGGGAAGTAGAGTGAAAGTATGCTGGAATTCAAAAGATATAAAGTGTATAAATTCAAGCATGTTAGACCACAATGGATGTTGTTTTGAGAACTTAGTTTAAGGGTCACATGAATGAGCTAGTGTAGCAAATTAACAAGAGTTTAAAATTATTGACAGTAAATCAAGAGTTAGCAAGGTGTCAAAGGTTAATCAAGGTTTATAACTGGCTTAAGTCAAGGAAAATAACCAAGCTTAATAAATAAACAGATGACCACACTGTGTCTACTCTAAGAACAAGTTAATACCACGAGCCTAGGGACACAAGAAACATCAGAGTTACAGGAGCCTTTTGCCTTTATTTTTTTATGCACGTGACAATTTTTACACACAATGGCAACCTTCCTAAGGCAAACTAACATCGATCCTGGTACCATGTTTAACACAAGGCATTATCCAGGAATCTATTAGCTCACTTTAGGCAAGGCTACCCCCTATCAACCAAGGCATCGGTGTGGAGTAGAATACTCCTCGCCTACTAAGTATCAATAAGGCGATAGGCCAACATTAAAGCACATCATAGACTTGTATTGCCATTTATTGTAGGATTTTTTTTTAAATGATTTCTTTTGATCTTCGCTCCTGAACTATAATTTGTCTTGCATCCTTTCGACAAAGGGGTAAAAGCTATGTCCTAGAGGTCAACACACACATGGCCAGGTGTCAAACATTAAGATGGTTTGACCCTAGACCTAAGACAATCGTATTCCAAGGTTAACTAAGGACGTCATGCATTCTCAGGAATATATCCAATAAGGTTAAGCTCATTAATGATTTACACTAGCACGTCAAGCAACTTCACAAACTAAGTATTACAATGACAATTTCCATGTGGTTATGCATTATAGTTCATGCAATTAATTGAACAGAAAAAACGAAAGAGAGTGGGCATGGAAGAATTACACCTGAAATTGGAGATCTCCTTGATGCGATGAGAGAAATGCCCGCAATTTGATGAGATATTTATGTATGAGCGTTGCGGCTATCTAAGGACTTGAAAGCGAACCCACCTCAAACTTTTTAACCTGTACAATCAACTAACAAGCACTATACCTCGAGAGGCACATCAGTGTGAAAAATTAAAGACTCGTTTAAGGAATCCAAACTAGAAAAAACTTGAAAACACTAACCTACCTACCAGTCACCACACTACTAATGAGGATACGGTAAGAGGATGTTGTAGAGTCGTGGCTCTAGCCCTAAGGCTAAGCCTCTATCCGCATCATCCAAATAAATAAAGTCAACCTCAGTAGTGCCATGAGTTTCATCCGTCCATTCATCATTGTCAGATATTTCCTTTTCATTTTCCCATCCACAAACTCATCAAGAATGTAACCATGCGAGGATAGTCATCTTGTGGAAAAGGAAAGCATTGGGCTATCGGGGATATTTCCTCTACGGAGTAGGGGTCAGTCATGGTCAATAGGCAAATTAGCCATTCTAATTCCTCAACATTTTCCTCTCTGGCTAGTACATCTATATGATCCCATTCAGTTTCAATTACAGGATAGCACATGTGAAATATCTGAGAAAGGTACAGATGATACCTCTCACCAAAGGTGGGAGTGGATGAAGTGTATGATGATCGTGCATCTGCCATATCTGCAAACACAGATATAGCATCAGTAGGTTTGTGACAGGTCAATCTAGTTCTTGATTGTATACGGATATTTATCCTCTTTTTGTGCTCTTGCTCTTTTTACTATTTTTTGTTTTTCTTTTCTTTATTTTTTTTAAAAAAAATGCATGAAGCTATATATATACATCCCCTTGAATTTGGCGATTACATGGTCAGGGGAGAAGGTTAAGGAGGAAGCATTAGAATGTCGAGCGTGAGTACATGCTCCCCCTTTCCTTGGGTAGATCATATTATTTGCAATGATGTTGCAGCCTCTTGGAACCAATTTGTCCAGCGGGTCATAGGTTGTGATGTGGGCAGATAGCTTTTTATGACCCTTGTGGCCACATCCAATTGTAGAGATGGTAGTGTACGCTCCCATTGACGAATGGAGGAAATGGTTTCCGACGATACTATTACAAGGGGAGACATAGACTCATTGGTTTTTTGTTGGGTGTTGATGACAAGAGTAGGTGTAGAGCATGTAGAAACTTCTATATGAGTGTGTGCCTAGCATGAGGAGCTAGAAGCTTCATGTGGCTCCCCCCTTCCTGAGCTAGGTGGTGATGATCTATATCGTTTGGGAATCCAAACTAACTCTAGAAGAAGTGGTGCGGAGCACTCTATTACCTTTCCCTTACCACGGTCTTGAATTGTCATTGGGGTGGCAATAATTGGTTTGCAAGGTTTTACAGGTGATGTAGAGGGATTCAGCTTATGTTTAGGGACCCAAATCTGGTCATTCCCTTCGTAGTATCCTTGGGCTACTAATAATTTTTTAGGGATCCATCGTGATGTTACATTGCTCTTTCTCGGGTGGGTAGCTGCTTTCCGCCTACGAGGCTTCTTGTCTGAACGAGATTGAGCAGGGGAAGTAGCTGTTGACGAAGCTTTTGGGACCCATTTGTATATACTCTTTGGCATAGTAAGCGGAACCTTAGAGACCACCTTGCCTGTTTCCACTCTTGGCATTGAAGCGTTAGAGGGATGGCAAACAATCAAAGATGGTTTTGCCAGTGGACTTTGTGATTTTTCATTATGTAATATTTGAGTGGATGACTTAGGTGCGGGATTTTGAGCGGTCAGACCTAGTGTTGGTTCTTGCGTTGTGACTCGTCTAGTTGCCCAATCGATATTGCACTTGGTGGCCATCATCCATTTGCGCCCTAAGTTTACAGTCCCTTCCATGGTACCCGTAGGCATAACCAAAAAGCTTTGAATTACGCTCCCCTTGTCATAGGCAACCGGAGTGTGCAGAACTCCTGAGACAGGGGTTTTTTTCTTGTTGATTCCTTGAACTTGGATAGCACTCTTGGATAAAGGTGGTTTTCCAAGTTGACACCACACGCCATATGATAGCAAATTGTGTTGAGCTCCTGTATCCAATAATGCATTATACAGCACCTCCCCGTAAGGACTCTGTAACTCAATTGGGTATCTTAGAGGTGGGTCAGATTCCAGTGCATCCTCCTCTGCTTCCTCGAAAAATACTTGCGTAATTCCCAAGTTGGCTTCTCGTTGTCGCCTAGCACACTGTTGACGTTCTTTGGCTTCGACTCTTGCTTGTATCTTTTTAAGCTCAGCTTGTTCTTTAGCTGCCTTCTTTTGATGGATTGCATATAACTCCTCTTGGCTCAGGGGGTCATAGTATCTTTTGAATTTACTCCCATTAAGGAATCCAATGGTTTCAACTCCGTCGAGAGTCTCCACTCTAATGGTACCTTGCGGGGTAATTTCACATACTCTATACGGTCCCTTACCAGCATATTTGAGCTTCTTCTTTTCGTTACGCACTCCATACATCAGGACTTTATCCCCAACCTTGATGTCCTTGTCCTTTAGGTGGCGATCAAACCATTTTTTCCTTCTATCCTTCTCCACAAGGGCATTGTACACAGCCAATTGTCTTTCTTCGTTTAGTCGCTCAAGGATATACAGTCGCTCTACTAAGGGATTACCATCCCAACCCTCTTGAGTAGCAACACGAAGACTAGGAATGACAAATTCCCACGGCATGACTGCTTCTTGGCCATATACCATTTTGAATGGTGTGCAATTAATAGTAGCCACTTTGTATGCAGTACGATAGGCCCATAAAGCTGTCGTAAGCTTTAGATCCCAATCCGTGCGATGATCTTCAATTGTCTTTGTCAAAATAGAGATTAATGTCTTGTTTGTACTCTCGGCTTGGCCATTCACTTGCGGATAATAAGGAGTAGATTTATGATGGGATATCATGAAATTTGTTGTAAGCTTCTTAATCACGTCATTTATAAAATGCGTCCCATTATCGCTCACAAGTTCAAAAGGACAACCGAAGTGTGTGATTATATTTTCAAAGAGGAACTTAGCTGTTGTCCTCGCATCTGTCTTACGTGTCACTTTCGCTTCAGCCCATTTGGTCATATAGTCAGTGGCCACAATAATATAGCGAGATTGTGTGTTTCGGCCGTTGGGCTAATTGGACCTACAAAGTCTAAACCCCACTTTTCAAATGGTTGGTTTACTTTGATTGGATGTAGGGGCATCTGATCTTTCCGTTGGGGTTTCTTGTATCGTTGGCATTCATCGCAACCCTTCACAAAGAGTGATGCATCTTGGAACATAGTGGGCCACCAATACCCTGATTGTAAGATCTTTCGCGCAGTTAAGTCTCCTGAGAAGTGACCACCGGCTACGCCCATATGTGCCTCTTGCAAAATGTATAGATACTCATCCTCTCGGGCACAACGCCTAAGAACGTCATCCTTTCCTCTTTTATAAAGAGTCCCGGCTATCAGGCAATAGGGTTCGCATTCTTTGATTAGCTTTCGAGCTAGATCTTTACGAAGCTCCTTGGGTGGAAAGCCATTAACCAAAAAGTTAACAATCTTCTCACTCCATTCAGGCATTATCTCCACCATGAACAGGGAAGTGTTAGGAAAGTCATCATCAACCCCCGTAGGAGACTCACCATTAGGTATGGGAGACAAATGATCAGCCATAACATGTTTTTTGCCAGGTCTCACAATAATAGTGAAATCAAACTCAAGAAGAATCAATAGCCATCGTGTGATTCTTCCTGTGGAGCATGGTTTGTTTACCAGATACAACAATGCTTGATGATCCACATAGAAAACAAACTTGGTGGCAAGGAGGTAATAACGAAATTTCCTTACTGCATATATCATTGCCAACCCTTCTCGCTCCGTAGTGGTGTAGTTCATCTCAGTATCGTTCAACTGGTGACTGGCAAAGCTAATGGGGTAGTCTAGCTTGTGTTCTCTAGGTTGAGTTAACACACACCCAATAGCAAAGTTTGATGCATCAATATGCACATGGAAGAGTAAATCCCACTTAGGCATTCTCAAGATTGGAGCACTTGCCAAGGCCTTCTTTAATAGCTCATAGGCACGGTCACATTCTTCGGTCCAAATAAACTCGATGAGAAGCTTATACAATGGTCGAGCTATCTCAGCGAAGAAGAGAATAAACCTTCGATAATAACCAATGTGGCCCATAAAGCGTTGGACTCCCTTGTAGTTGGTGGGTGGTGGCAATTCCAAAATGACCTTGATTTTACTCTCCTCCGTTAAAATCCCATTTTTGGACACTATATGCCCTAAGATAACTCCGTGTTTAACCCAGAATTGGCATTTGAAAGGATTCAAGGAGATGCGATATAATCTACACCTTTCAAATATTTTTCGTAAACACATCAAGTGCTCATCCCAAGAGGAATGAACACAAAGATCATCTAAGAAAGCTTCAAAGAAGTCCCTTAGATATTCCTTAAAAGCCGTGTTTATCAATCGTTGGAATGTTCCAGGTGCATTGTTCAAGCCAAAAGCCATGACGCGAAAGGCAAACACTCCAAACTCCGTGATAAATGCTGTTTTAGCTTGGTCCTCGACTGCAATTGTGATCTGATTGTAACCCGAGTACCCATCTAAAAAGCTATATGCCTCCTTGCCTGCCACTCTTTCAAGCACATGTTCAGAATATGGCAAGGGATAATGATCCCTTTTGGTGGCTGCATTAACCTTTTTGAGATCAACGCACACTCTGAGTTTCCCATTCTTCTTTGGTACGATGACTAAACCCATTCTGAGTGCTCAATAGGGTATATGAATCCACATTTTACAAGCTTTTCAATTTTCTCTTGTATAATCTTTGCGTACTTAGGATTCATTGGGTAGCGACGTTGCTGGACTGGTTTACCAGTGCTAATCATTGGAATCCTGTGTTGCACCACCGAGGGTGGAACACCCTTCATATCATGATATGTCCAAGCAAATATGTCCTTGAATTCTTTAAGAAGCTTCGTAAGTGCAGCTTCTTCCGCCTTGGTGAGGTCTTGAGCAATAAAAACTGGTTTAGACTCCTCACCCGGATCTACTAAGTCTATCTCCTTAACTACCGCAGGGCCATCGTAGACACCGCTACTCCCATTGGTAGGCGTTCGTTGGGCTTTTGTGTAGACCACTTTATGTTCCCCTGTGGTAAATGATTTGAAATGCTCTTGTGCGGGGTGTAAGTCTAGTGGTTCTTGTTGTGCCAGGCTTTTTTCTTTCAATTCTGCTTCCTTTTGTTGTTGCTGAGCCAACTCTTGGTTTTGCCGCCTTCTTGCAGTACGACTTAGTTTCGGCTTCTCTTCGATTTCTAATTGGGCGACGTCATGAGGTTGCGGAATACACCACATGACACTTTGGAGGTATTGTCCCCAATTATCCGCTAACTTCCGATGAGCATCAATGGCTCCTACATAACTAAGCCATTCTGCAGTGGATCTTTCCTTGTTTATTGCAGTGCATACATTAGCTCGATAGCGTTGGCGCTTATGTCTCGTTTTCTTCTTACTAAGTTTTTGATTTTTGTTTCTGTCAGATTTGGACTCACTTGGTCGATCTTCACTTGTTTCCCCCTCACTTTCGGATGAACTGTAGGAGGTCACTGTCCCAGGCCTTGAGCACCTTGCTTCCACATTTGGGTGAATATTTGATTCATTCCCCCCATCAGGCTCAGAGTCAGTTTCTTCCTGAGATTCATACTCAGAGTTACATGGGTCAGAGTCTTCGCTACTTTTAGTGTCAGCGGAGTTTGTCGCTTTCTCGCCATCAGGAGTCAAGTGCATAACACCTATCATGTTTATTGGCACTAATGGTGGCATATCTTGCCTCTCAGGTGTTACCCAACTTGTGCCTCTATTTCCCCATGTGTCTATGGTTGTCGCTAGGTGTACCCAATCCACGTTATCCGACTCAGTCATACCCGGTAGGACATCCATATAAGGAGAATCTTTCCCATCATCAGTCTCTTTTTTGCATGTATAGCAATACCTTAATGGGACGGAGTGAATAGTGGTATCCGATCGATTATCAATGATAACCTTGCTTCCTAAAGGATGTGCACGACCATTCTCAAGATCAACTCGAATGACCGAATCCTGGAATTGTAGGTAGACATGGTTTTTCGACCAGTCATGCACCATTTGTGCTTCCCTCATGAAAGGATGTCCTAAGATCATTTGATATGACATAGGATGCTTGGAGAAATCCATTACAATGAAGGTATGTTTTACCTTGTATCCCAGGACCTTGATCTTAAGGTCCCTTAACATTCCAATAGGTTTAGCTATGGTTCCGTTTGCCATCTTAACCACTATGTTTGTGACTTCGAGGTGAGGTCTTCCCATAGATTCCCAACAGTTTTTAGTCACAATGCTCACTCTAGCACCACTATCAAGGATTCCCTTTAGAGTTAATCCCTTGGTAGTAATGGGGAGGGTTGCATTAGATTTGTCTCACCTTCAAAGTACTGTCCCAACTTGTTAACAGGTATTTCAACGACTGAATCTTCATCTAAGTTGGGTTGTAGATCCCAATGTTCCCCTTCATCTTGAAGTGTGTCGGGTCTATCCATATTTGCAAATTGTGGTAGCCCCGCCTTTAGTTCTCCATTGAGAAATGCCCGAAGAGCTAAGAATAGCTCAGGATCTCCGTATAATTTGGATATGATCGTGGTTCTGATTTCTTCAGAGGACATGAAATCCATTAGCTTGGACACATTCAACGGTACTTTTCGAGACATCGCCCCTTGACTAGGGATTTGTGAAGATGGAATCACTTCCTCTTCGATGGGGTCAAGCATTCCCTCACTAAACATTCTTTCAAGAAAAAAGGGTGTTTGTCCACTTCCTAATGTTCTATCCTCACTTTTTTCCCAAATGATACTAGGTATAGCTAACGGTTTATGGTTCCTCTGAGGCTGAACTTGCGTAGGAAACACTGTGTCTGGAATTTTGATTTTTCTCGGGTTTGGCTCCAGTTCTCTTTGTATTTCTTCCACCAAACCCCTTAAGTGTTGCACTTGTTAAATCTCCTCAACTGGGTTTGGGTAAGTTCCAATCTTTTTCTTGAGGGTTTTTGGCCCACGTGGCTTGTCTTGGGGAGTCTCTGTCAGTTTGGGTGGTCGAGAGGGCATTAACTGACTTGGTTGTGGGACCGAGGAAGTTTCCTTCTGTTTTCCCTTATTTATGTACTCGCTTGATTCTCCTTCATTGAGCTCCTGAGTGGGTTCCTCCCTTAAGGTAGTGGCTTTGGTCCCCATGATTTCTATTGAATCAGAATCATCTTCAGGATCATTCATATACACGGGGTCGTCTCCTGTCCCTATGTTAGTCTTTGAACTGGGCTTGGAGCTCGTGGCATTAAGCGATATCTTCTGCCGTGTTTTCTTTTTCTTTGCCTGAGCGATTGATGCAGTATCCCTCTCTTCAAGAATGTAGTTTTGATTTTGAAGCATTGACCGTGTAACTACATTCGCGGGTACAACGGGTGTGGTTCCTCGTGCTTGGTTGGTGACCTCAACCAAATTCAATGGCGTAATCTTGGGTGCATTAGGATTATGTGGACATTGAGCAATCAAATGATCTATGCCACTATGATTACATATAAGTACCGGCATTCCCGATGTGCTCCCTTGATTTGGTTGTATATGAGTAGCGATCTTCTATAGCCTATTAGGGCACTCCGCTACACGATGCGGTCCACCACACTCGTAGCATTGAAGAGGTGGTCTCCTCGCCAAGGTATTAAGGTTTTGTCCTCTTGTGGCGAGAGAGCAGCCGCTTGATATACAGGCTTGACTTGCCCGAAATGATCCTCCATGTAGTACTGGGGAATCATTTCAAATGTATCAATCCCATATGGAGCAGTGGGGTCTATCTCCTCTTCATAATCCCCACACGCACTATGTGACTCACAACCCATCTGGTTTATTGGGGTAATCCTTGGATGTGGAGGTTGTGGTCCTAGCACTGGCGGTGGTAACGGCACAAACTAGACTACATTCGGATTCCTTGGAACTATGTGTTGTGACGGTTGCTCGACAGGTTGTGCAGGCATTAGTGCGGGTACTTGAGGTGTGTTTGACCAGGCTAGTGGTTCCTGATTTGCCAACATTCGCTTAAGTACTAGGCAATCTTTAGATTGATGGCCATACTTACCACACGCATTGCAATTCCCATTGAATTTGACTCTGAATGTGGGACATTCACTCGTGCTATGTGGTCCTAAGCAAACTGAACACCATTGTTGCTCTCTTCTTGGGTACATATGGCTATTTTGAGGAGCTCGATTACCCCTAAAGTATTCTTGGAGAGCCTTAGTAAGGTCGGTCTCACAGACATTTTGGATATCTTGGGATCCTTGGCAATAGGTTTTACTATCATTGGCTCGTGCCCAGATACTTGCGAACTAACGGATTTTGTCTCCGAAGACACCTTTTTACCTGTAATCATCAAGTTGTCTTCTAACTGGATTGCATTGGCAGTGACTGCTTCCCACGTTGTAAGACCTCTAATGACTAGGCCATTGTATATGTCCTCGTGGCGCAATCCTCGGATGAATCTATCGAGCAGTTGGTTATTATTGAAGCGCTCATCGGGAGTGCAGCGAGAATTTAGATGCTTCAATCAACTTATAAAGTCTCTCACTGACTCCCCTTCCTCGCGTTCAGCTTTTTGGAGTTGAGATGCTACTCCCCAAAGCACACCCTCACGTATGTATTCTTTCAAGAACAATCTCTTGAGAGTGGGGTAGTGAGTGCGATCTTCAACCCTTAAGGTTCGATACCAATCTCCGGCCTTCCCACTCAAGGTTAAGCCTAAGGCTTTACACTTATGCAACTCATTGTGCTCTTCCAAGGAATCACACACGTGTTCGAAGACTTCAATGTGCTTCCTAACATCCTCGCTACCATTGAAGTTTTGAGTGAGCTTAGCCACTTGTACTGCCTTGCTTCTAGGTTCTCTCTCAGGCATACCCCGCATGTTTTCCGCAATAGATCGTCCGATCGTCTGAGCAAACGCTGCGAGATCACCTAGGTGAGCAGGCATAGCTGGTGGAGGCACTTCTGGGATAGCTTGGCTGATAGGAGTTGGCATTGGTCTGAGTATGTTGGCAAATGACGTAGGATATGATATGTGGCTAGGCCTAGCTCCTCTTGGATAAGGGTTGTGATAAGGCGGTCGTGGAGCATACGCCATTGGCATACTAAGAGGCATAGGAGCTACATGAGCATGAGTAGCGATAGGTACATAGGGTCGATAGGCACTGGCACGCACTGTTATAGGTACTGTTCCACTAGGTAGCGGTGTCGTACTAACTACAGTGGTAACAGGTGCGCTTTCTGTCATGCTCATCATTGGGGTAGGCATTGTGGATTCCTTAATGGAAAGTTGAGCCAAGGTTGGAAAGCTAAACTTACTGCTCGTTCGTGGGCTCAACTTGCATTGAGACTCCAGGCGAAACAACATACAAAGGGTCTATGGGACTCACCGAGAGAGTCTTCAATTGTGATAGGGTTGGTTGTTTGGCCTTGTCCGTATCCAAAAATCTCATAGGGCCAGTGGAAACTAAGTTCACTCCCCTATTTTGCCTTTCTATTTGGATAATTCTATGAATAACCTCACATATCATTTGTTGTTGCTCCTCTAGATTAGTGGCGCTAGATGTAGATCGTAGGACTTCTAACCAACCTACATGGTATGTGTAACCCGTGTATAGGTCAGTTAGAGTCTCTGTGTGCAGATCATATTCCCAATTTTCATTGAGAAATATCCCATCCAGACTTGGTGTGCCAAACGGTTCTCTTGAAGTGGACGCAATGTCACTTCTTATGGATTGGCTTCTAGGGACCTCTACTTTAGGAAGAGCATAGGAAGCTGGTAGCTCAGTAGGGCCCTCATTAAACGAAGTGGGTAGAATATCCACATGGACACTCTTTGGGAGGGTAGGGTCTACATAAGATGTGAATGGGGAATCTAATACCGGGTTATGGGGCCCACACTGGCATGTTTTGGCTTGTCTCCTCAGGGTTCTTGGTAGGGTGCCCTTCCATGGCTTCTGAGTCAGAGGACGAGTCACTATCCACTATTCGTGGATCTTGGGTTGCACTCCCTTGGGTTCCAACCGAAGGCCAAGATGCCAACGTGGAGGGATGGTGTGAGCCTGCGTAAACTGAAACACTTTCTAGTGGCTCAGGCTCTAGCACCCGACCAGAACGTAGATGCATGTGACGTGGGTACCCTACGTGCGTTGGTAACTACCCTTGAAACTCACACAAGTGATTTCTTAGGTGTTTCGTACCCCGTTTTTACTTGTTTTTAGATTGTTTTTAACTCGTTTTTGATCCCCTTACTTACGGTCGAACTTGGACTAGAGTGTGTGATAGCTTGAAACGAGCGTATCATTTAAAGGGTCCTAGCGTGCTTTACAGCACCGTGTTCGCCTATCCAGAGCACTTGTGGTCCTCAAAACAGTCCGGGGAAGGGGCAAAAGTCTATTTGCTTGTGGAGGAAAGGGTGAGGGCTTTATCCCACATGCTCACTTTACTCCTTGGGGAGTGGGCTACATATAGGGCACAACTTCCCATAAGCTCTCACTTGAAAGAAAGCTATGGAGGCTCACTCTCCTATATATATATATCAAAAGACCAAGACCGAGAGGCCGGGGTCGGGGTCGGGGTAAATTGGGGGTTTTTCTTTTCAATTTTTTTTCTCCAATTAAAAAATCTTTCCTCTCCACATGTTTGGTTTTTTCTTTAGAAATAAAATTTAATTTTTTATTTTTTGATATTAATTTTTTTTGAGATAAGTTTTCTAGGGTTCAGCCTTGGCCGCGGCGCAGTTCGCACACAGCACTGGTCTGGGGATTCAGAAATCCCTCCCTCACACGCAGAAAACCAGATAACAGAACACACGCTGTCGTGACGTGGGCGGTGTCGCTGGGAAAGCGCGAGGCTTCTGGCTGTGAGAGTAAGTGGTTGAACTTCAAAGGACTTCACCAGCAAAGGCTAGAACCATCATTAATTTAAGACTCAGCCATACATGGGTAGTCAAAGCAAACGAAAGCCTCATGATCCAAGCCAAAAACTGGCATTAACATAGCTTGATTCATAAAACTCATCACATCAAACCCCAGAAAAACATCTCATAGGTATATACATCCAAAATTCACGGCCAGCATTGGCACCATAGTCCATGTCAAAGGCAAGGCTGACATCATCATAACATGTCATAACATAGGACCTCAACTTTATGATCCATCACATCATATTCACATTACTGAGCCTTCAAGGCTTATGCATTCACTTTGCATTGCTTGGATCATAGACACATCAACAATATTTGCCACATGGAGGACCCGCATCAACCTCACAACTTTGCACCACTGTGGCTTTGACATCTGCATATAAGAACATTCCAATAATTCTAATGTACTCCTTCAAGCTAGGGATAAGGAAGCCTGTACAGTCAAAAGTCGACCGGCAGCTTCCACATCGTTGCAGACCTTCAGCCCGTCAGCTGCACACGCACTTCACAGCCTCCTTTTGCTTTGTCTTGCAGCTGCGCCAGAGGGAGCCCAGGCGACTATCTCTGCAGTCCTTCAGAACCTCAGCTCTACCTTCAAAAACAGCTTAATGTCCTTGCCCAGCACCACCTCATGGAGCATGCTTATAAGCCAATTTGTTTCATCTTTCAAGATCGTAGCCACATGGATCGCTCTGTCCGCGTCTCTGCAGCAAGCGGTCCCTTCTCTACACACCAGCCACTCTCACCAGTGCCCTTCATGTTACACCAGCCCGTCGATTTCAGTGCCCTTCACGCGTGCGCTCCACGCTTGCCTTAGCTCAACGAGGCCCCCCCTACGCATCCCAGCTGCGAGTCACCTCAAGGCCTGCCTCTGCTCTCCACTGTCGCCAGCTTCTGCAGCTACCCAAGGGACCTTCTCTCTCGGCTGTTTCCAGTCCGCTCTGCAGTCTCCAGTCGCCCAACCTATCCGTCTTCTCACTATTCCCACGATCACCAAGGCCTCCTCTTACCAAGCGGCTTCCCGCCTCTGGTCCCTGAGAATCACCAAGCGGCCTCCTCTTACCAAGCGGCTTCCCGCCTCTGGTCCCTGAGAATCACCAAGCGGCCTCCTCTTACCAAGCGGCTCCCCGCCTCTGGTCCCTGAGAATCACCAAGCGGCCTCCTCTTACCAAGCGGCTCCCCGCCTCTGGTCCCTGAGAATCACCAAGCGGCCACCTTCCTTTCTGCAGCAGCTGCTGCGCCCTTCCTCCTAGAATTCCCCTGGCCCAGCCTGTTTTTCCACGAGGCGGTATCCCTTTCTCCCTGCAGCCCGCGGTTCACCCCACCACTCTCCTTCACGTAACTTCTCTTCACGTGCTGGCCAGCTACCCTTGCAGTAGTTCTACTTCCACGTATCTGCTTTTTGGGCCACGTTTTTATCATTTATTTCTTGCATTTGTTTAAAACCTAATGAATGGCCACCATCCCTCTTATCCTTTTCACACCAAATGTTCAAAGCAACCTTGGCCCCTCTAATCATTTATTGCTCCCCATGCCATACCTCTTCAAGACGCAGCATACAAGTGCCCGCTCATTTCTTTGGGGACGCGTACACACTGAGACGGCCATCAAGCAGCTAAAGTCACCCCTACTGACCTTACTCCAGACAGGCTTGTAACAAGCTCAGCACCAAACCATTTCACCTGTACACCTGGCGACGCCCTCAAAAGCAAAACTCTCCACACACCATACATCCCGTATGTACACAGACACTTAATCCCATGCATCTGGATTTGCATTTGATGGCCTCACATGCATGGTTTCACACCATAGACGTGCCGTGGCACGACATCCACCCCCTCTAAACCTGCACATCCTCTGGTATGTGCCACACAGGTCCTGGAATTCAGTGTCCATGCATTATTTGCACACCAACATTGGTATATGTACAAGCCTCAGCAATCACATCTGAATGGTTCTGCTTTCCCACCTGGATCAAATACCAATCGCTTTTGGCATATGTGGCATATTCTTTGCTCATATGAAGCCCTATCCTCGCTTAGATTCCCTGCATATGCATAATTACCCTCATCATTCAAAGTGGGATGCTCTTCAAAATGATTTGCTTCAAAATTTTCCTCAGGCCATGTTTGAAGCCTTTGCACTACATATTGTATGGCCACACCAAGTAACAACTGCATTAACAGCATGGAACACACACTTGGTAACATCCCATCCAAATCTACCTTGCCTGGATCCAGCTCACCCACTGATAAACATTCATTCTTCTCATCCAAAGACGGAAAAGCTTCAACACATACAAAGTCCAACAAGGCATCATCGAGAATAGCCTCCAGATCTGAATCAATCTCATCACAATCATTTGGCTTACATAACACCTGCACATCCTCACTTGCAACCAACAGTTGACTAGCATCAAGCATAGAAGAGCCCAAGGCTGATGGGGATCTATTATATACCATGAAATCATCCAATGCATCATCTAGGATAGCATCCAATCCAGGATCAATCACATTGAAGCCATTATCATCTTGCAATCCCACATGTTGATTATCATGAACATTCATACCCCCATAACTATAACCATTTGGTTGCTCATATGCAGCCTCTTGAGGCTCTGTGACCACACTTTGCATATCATGCATGTAATCTCCCAGTATTTCTTGATACCTGTCTGCAGATGGGCTTAGAATTATGGGTCCCTCACCCGTGTACCCTTGAATCTGTATATCATTGAACCCTGTATGATCCAAAAAGACAGATTCAATTTCCCTCTCCAAATCATCATCATAAACAGGCTTCCAAGCTCGAGATTGTTGCTCACAAATGTGGTTGCAAGGTAACCCTGACACTGATGACATAGCATCACCCTGTTTATTGTTGGAACACCCTGTTAGCATTCCAGAATAACCCAAATCCAAAGAACCTTGGCAACCAGCTTCAGAAGCAACATCACTGTTGGAATCACCCATATCACTCACCCCCTCTAAATCAATCACACATACTTGTGGCCCGTCTGCATATTCATGTACATCATCCTGCTTATAAGCATCATAACCAGATAAGAATGCAGTAATAATAGCATCTTCTTCTTGTCTTAGATCTTCAAACTCTGCAATCATGCTTTCAGCAAGAAGCATTGGTTCCTGCTGTTCTTCACACATATGATACGACCCCTGAGGAATACCCTTCAAATGTGTCTCCTCAAGCATAGGCATACATACATCATGTGGTATGATTATAGGACCCTGTATGTCTGCACCCAAGGAAATCAGATTATACTTGCACAGTTCACCCATTGCATCTTTTTGAGTCTGTAGCAAAGCATCACTTTTGGCATTGTAAAGGCCTTGTTGCTCACTAATGGCTTTTTGCGGTCCCAATTTAGCATAAACAGCCTCCACAATCTCTGTATCAGCCTTGAATAGCAATTGATTATCCTCCATAAGACATGCATCAACAACCGCTTCTAAATTGGCTCTGATTGTTGCTGGAACACTATCACAACTCACATTATACCTGGAACTCGCATAAATAAGTGCATCAGCAAAATCACTCCATCGTTTGGAGTGATACTCTGCTAGTTCCAGCACTTCATCTTTTAAATCAGGACTTACAAGGTATGCAAAAGATGCAATCATCATATTTTCTGGAACCCCTTGATTCTTCATCTCTGTCTCGTAACACCTTAGATAGCTTTCTGGATCGTAACCATCAAATATATTGACCCTGTCATATACCAATTGCACTGCAATTTCCACCGCTTCTTCCTGAATTTGCTTTTCTTCTTCAATCTTCCTGAACCGCTCTTCAAGCTCTTTCATCTCTGCATATAAATGCTCCATTTTGCTAGCCATCTCTACGTACTCTCACCCCAGCGGGTTCACCAAAAAGCTGTCGTGACGTGGGCGGTGTCGCTGGGAAAGCGCGAGGCTTCTGGCTGTGAGAGTAAGTGGTTGAACTTCAAAGGACTTCACCAGCAAAGGCTAGAACCATCATTAATTTAAGACTCAGCCATACATGGGTAGTCAAAGCAAACGAAAGCCTCATGATCCAAGCCAAAAACTGGCATTAACATAGCTTGATTCATAAAACTCATCACATCAAACCCCAGAAAAACATCTCATAGGTATATACATCCAAAATTCACGGCCAGCATTGGCACCATAGTCCATGTCAAAGGCAAGGCTGACATCATCATAACATGTCATAACATAGGACCTCAACTTTATGATCCATCACATCATATTCACATTACTGAGCCTTCAAGGCTTATGCATTCACTTTGCATTCCTTGGATCATAGACACATCAACAATATTTGCCACATGGAGGACCCGCATCAACCTCACAACTTTGCACCACTGTGGCTTTGACATCTGCATATAAGAACATTCCAATAATTCTAATGTACTCCTTCAAGCTAGGGATAAGGAAGCCTGTACAGTCAAAAGTCGACCGGCAGCTTCCACATCGTTGCAGACCTTCAGCCCGTCAGCTGCACACGCACTTCACAGCCTCCTTTTGCTTTGTCTTGCAGCTGCGCCAGAGGGAGCCCAGGCGACTATCTCTGCAGTCCTTCAGAACCTCAGCTCTACCTTCAAAAACAGCTTAATGTCCTTGCCCAGCACCACCTCATGGAGCATGCTTATAAGCCAATTTGTTTCATCTTTCAAGATCGCAGCCACATGGATCGCTCTGTCCGCGTCTCTGCAGCAAGCGGTCCCTTCTCTACACACCAGCCACTCTCACCAGTGCCCTTCACGTTACACCAGCCCGTCGATTTCAGTGCCCTTCACGCGTGCGCTCCACGCTTGCCTTAGCTCAACGAGGCCCCCCCTACGCATCCAGCTGCGAGTCACCTCAAGGCCTGCCTCTGCTCTCCACTATCGCCAGCTGCTGCAGCTACCCAAGGGACCTTCTCTCTCGGCTGTTTCCAGTCCGCTCTGCAGTCTCCAGTCGCCCAACCTATCCGTCTTCTCACTATTCCCACGATCACCAAGGCCTCCTCTTACCAAGCGGCTTCCCGCCTCTGGTCCCTGAGAATCACCAAGCGGCCTCCTCTTACCAAGCGGCTTCCCGCCTCTGGTCCCTGAGAATCACCAAGCGGCCTCCTCTTACCAAGCGGCTCCCCGCCTCTGGTCCCTGAGAATCACCAAGCGGCCTCCTCTTACCAAGCGGCTCCCCGCCTCTGGTCCCTGAGAATCACCAAGCGGCCACCTTCCTTTCTGCAGCAGCTGCTGCGCCCTTCCTCCTAGAATTCCCCTGGCCCAGCCTGTTTTTCCACGAGGCGGTATCCCTTTCTCCCTGCAGCCCGCGGTTCACCCCACCACTCTCCTTCACGTAACTTCTCTTCACGTGCTGGCCAGCTACGCTTGCAGTAGTTCTACTTCCACGTGTCTGCTTTTTGGGCCACGTTTTTATCATTTATTTCTTGCATTTGTTTAAAACCTAATGAATGGCCACCATCCCTCTTATCCTTTTCACACCAAATGTTCAAAGCAACCTTGGCCCCTCTAATCATTAATTGCTCCCCATGCCATACCTCTTCAAGACGCAGCATACAAGTGCCCGCTCATTTCTTTGGGGACGCGTACACACTGAGACGGCCATCAAGCAGCTAAAGTCACCCCTACTGACCTTACTCCAGACAGGCTTGTAACAAGCTCAGCACCAAACCATTTCACCTGTACACCTGGCGACGCCCTCAAAAGCAAAACTCTCCACACACCATACATCCCGTATGTACACAGACACTTAATCCCATGCATCTGGATTTGCATTTGATGGCCTCACATGCATGGTTTCACACCATAGACGTGCCGTGGCACGACAACGCCCACACGCGGAGTGGAAAAATAACAAAAGAAACAGAAATGCAGAAGACAAATTGCAGAAATAGATTGCAAAACACGGAAACACCTCAACAACAAACACACAGTCGCTTTCCTACAGTGTAAATTAAACTTCACGTAGCAGCCCGAGCTGCAAACTGGAGCTTAGTGCAGGGCAACTCCCCGGCCAGCGGCGCCAAAAATGCGCGCTTTTGCCGCACAGGTCGTAGCTGGGGACACCGTATGCGAGCCACGAATGGCTGCAAGCATACAACCAGGAAGCAAGCTCAAACAGAATGCAAAAGGTGTGTCACTCACTGCTCAACCACCGCCTTGAAGGATTCCCGCGTCGCAGCGAAGAAGGAGCCGCCGTCGCCGCTCTACCGCCTCTCTGCCGCCGTGCCGCTACATAGTGCTCGATCGCTCTCTCACTCTCTCTCTCTCTCTCTCTCACATGCAGGAGAAGGAAACCAAGGAGATAAGGCAAGAGCACTCTTGTATTCACAACACATGAGAATGAGGATTTTAGGGTTACATTTGACTCTTATAGGTGACTTGGTCGTTCACACTTGGGCACCCATACATGGCCGGCCGATCCTAACCCTTATCCTACTGATATTCAAGGTGCGCTCCTTAACATATGGTGCCGACAAGCCCGGCCCATGACTCAGAATATTTAAATTAATGACGTAAAACATAGTACGTCTCAATGTCCGTCATGGATTAACAGCCGGTTTTTGTTCAGGGTTGTCCCTGCATCCTGAGGTCATTGATACCATCTTTCCAGCAGAAGTGGACACGGATCCACCACTAGTACAAGGGTAAGCTCAGTGACTCCACAATAAGATCAACAAGCCAGGGCACTTTTCTCCCACTGGGTTTTTCCCCTCGGCTATATTCGGTGATTGGCACCAATAACAAATTTTATTCCATTCTTTTCTTTTCTTGTTTGTTAATAAACATTTTGCAGAGATCTCAGCTAAACAAGAGCATCAACCATGCCCCAATAGTCCACCTACCATGCAAACAAATTAGGAAGGGGGGAGACATGCAATGCCTACAAAGAGCAAAGAGAAGCAATCTGCACAACATTAGCAATGCATCAATGCAAACGCACAACATCAACGAGCACTACAAAAGGTGTATTCAAATCATAATCTTTTGTTCTTTATGTGCTTTTAACTTTTGGATACATTATTTGCATGTTCACACACAGTTGGCTGGTTTAAGTTTTAGATTAGTTGTTAAAATGTGGTGAGTAATTTCTAGATTCCTAGAGGACTTAGTAGAAGGTATTTCTATGTGAACATAGTGTAGGATATATACCAACGGAGTATGCCAAGTTCTTATGCTCTCGAAGTATATTAGTTATCCCTAGTGGTAGCTACCTCTTAGGTATGGGCTAGGTGCTAGGATTAATAAAAAATTTACAAAATCATGCCCTAAAAAATATATACAAGTGAATCGAGACATGACGTGTCTACAGCCATGTGGAATGCTTGGTAGGACCTGGAGTTGTCTTAGCACCTTGGGGCCGATACCTTGGTTTCCATGGGGTGAACACTGACGTCTAGGAGATTAAGAAAAAAACCTTCAAGGACTCTATCGCCTTGATAGATGTTGGTAGGAGTCTGGGGTACATTATGGGCCCTCGAGACCGATGCCCTCATCTTCATGGGGTACTCCTTATGTCAAAAAGAAAGAAAAGGGTCTGTCACCCTTGAGATACTTAGCGGCCTTTAGATTCTCTTGGCGGAGGTCTCTTTGCCATTGCTTGGGTCTCATTGGGATGGAACCTTCCTCGTTATTCAACTTTTACACACACACCCAAAAAAAAAAGTTGTCCAATCACCATTGCTCATATTTAGGAGTAGGTTTGCCACTTAGGAATAACTTAAATACTTGTAGGACATTGAGACTACGGTCATAACCTACGGTGTACAAGCACACTTGCCTTTGCATAGCACTATCTACTACTTAGTCTCACTTTGACTAGTCTTTACTCATCTATTTTAGCACTCTTTAAAACTCTAATTAGCCTTTCACTTGTATGTCACGTGTGAGATTGTCATTGTTGTTTTTTTTTTCTTTTCTTTTCTTTTCTTCAATAAAAGGCTTTACTTGTATCCATTGTTTTTTTGCAGCTTTTGCTTCTACCACGCTCGAGGACGTGCACAAAATAGGAAGGGGGGAGTGTTGCGTGACGGGCTTATTTAGGGCTCTTGTAAAGAGTTCCAAGTTGTAGATGAGTGTGGGAGTGGGCTTGACAATAATCCCACATGGGAACTTTTGGGAGTTTTAGAGTTTTTGTATAAAAAGTGGCTCATTTGAGAGCTTAAGGACACATTGGGCTAAACTCATGTTTGAGCTCTCTTGAGACTAGCTCTCCCTCTTTTTCCATAGAGGTGCAAGCTCTTCTCTCTCCCCATCTACATTATTGTAAGTTCTTTTTTTTGTTAATGCAATGCAATGAGTTGATGTTTGTCTCTCTTCTCATGTCAATTCTCTAGTGTGCATGTTTCTTGTTGATAGCTTCAAGGTTTGTGTGCATGCTAGGGAAGTGAGTGTTTGAGAATGAAGAATTCTTTGATCTTGTGTATGCAATAGCTTAGCTTTCTTCTTGTTTTGGATGCATGAATGAGTGGGATGATGAGTGAGTGAGCAATATCAAGATTGAGCTTGTGTGTGTGTTAAGTCTATGTCAATGGTAGTAGTATTCTTAGCATTCTCTCCATCAAATGGATAAGCTTTTGTGCACCAGTACGGGTTGAATCCCTAGCTCCGAAAGGGATGCAAATCCCGTTGGATTGAGCTACATGTGGATCATACTACTCTTGCTACAAGTGAGAGAGTTTTCCGTCTCTCCAATTGAGGTTTTTAAAATAAATAAATGCATCTCATTAGCTAGAATTAGTGAATCTATAGTAGACATGTGTGGCTTCGTCGACAGGCACACAGTTTGACTTGTGGCTAGAACCATCCTATGCAGAAGAGGCATCATGTGGCTGTCACAACAGCTTACATAAATGTGACTCTTTTTCTTTGTCTTGTCCATGGATTGCTGGCTTAGAGTAATGGTGATGGTCACCTCCTTAGTCTCTTAGGCAGAGAGCCTTTTTCTTCATAGTTTACACCACAAATTTCATTGTCTAAGGGTTCTCTCTACTCCTTATGCACACCAAGATTGGCAACTTTCATAATCTTTGAATCTACAATTGGTCACCTCCTTTTAACTCAACACTGCACACGATAAAGATGCTGACGATATTGATACTCCTCCAACATTAATTTTTCAGTTTGCACTGATTTTTAGAGTCCATGACGCATCTTCTTCCTCTCTTATGCTTCACAAATTCTCAATAATGGAATGAAGATAGAGTAGGCTCCTAATGTGTTCTTAATTTTTGTATCATCATCTCAATGAATTGAAGCACATCATCCTTATAGATTGCATGTTGTTATCTGTGTCGTATACCACGTGATTTGTCTTTGAATATCTTTCATATATTTTTTGATACCAACCTTCTCTCGGAAAATGGACCAATGAGCAACTACCTTCTAATAAGCACCAAATGGATCACCAAAATTTGGTAAGAGAGGTCGCAACAAGTACACTTTCATGGCCAACAAAAACAAGAAAAATAATTGTCGTAACAATTCAAGGCACACAAAACATATCATCTTCCTCACTCTCACCCTCTCCCTCCATAGATAGGAAGATTGAACCCAAATAGAAACGCATGAACAAAAGTTTGTGCCAATGCAAGAGATAGAAAAGGACATTGAGATTGTTTGATAAAGGAAATAGGAAGTTGTAACCTCCCTTGACACACTTTAGCAATGGTTATATGACTTACGAGCCTTCTATTTTGCCACGCCAATTTACATTTCATTTTACATTGAAATCTCATGAAATAATACGATTTTATAGCCAAAATACTAGAAATTTGTCCATGAAGAGCCCATAAATAAATGTGCCAAATTTAGCACAAATTTGGAGGCCAACACTCTAACATGAGTAGATCCTTGTCTTTTTACTAAGATAGTAAAATAAAACTCTAGAAGAAGGAATAACTACCTTGCCTGACCCCATTGTGCATGGTTTGTTCACGACAAATTAAGGCTTAATGGGGTCACTAGAGAATACAAATTTATTTACCAAAGTTGTATTGGTGAAACTTCCTTATTGCATTGGTTGTATAGTTCATTTTGGGCTCATTCAATTGTCTATTAGCATAATAGATAGGAAATCCCATGTTCCTTTCTCTTGGTTCAGCTAATACACATATTATTGCATAGGCAGATGAATTGATATGCACATGGAAGATTACATTCCACCTTGGTGATCTTAAGATTATTGCAGTTACACTGCTACTAAGAGTAATACTTGATTTAGCTTGTGGAATGCTTCCTCACATTTGTGAGATCCCTGTTCCCACCGCGCAACGGATTCGGGGTACTAGCAGCGGAAGTAGCACTTCTTATGCGAGGCAGGGTCCCACACTCGGGGCCTCGTCCACGGATATCCGGACAAAAGACTAATCCGTCGGTTTTTCCAAAACCAGACCCGGAAAAACTTCCCTTATCCGGAAAGCACGGGCGATTCCACCAGGATAATTTTTACTCTAACGTAGTCAAAACCCTTACTGATCAAAGAGATCCGACTGCATCTATAAAGATACTTGGTCAGATCAAGGAAGAAACTTGCACTTGGATCATTGGGATCAACGCTTTTTTCCCCACCAAGGAGGCACAGCCGTTGATTCCTATCCATAGAACAATTACTATCCGGGATTTACTTTATCTATCGTAATAACAAAAATTGAGTCTCGATTTACGGATCCATCAGTCCAGCCTAACCCCATCCGATCCCATGGGTTAGCCAACCGCCCAACCACTGTAGTGATGGGATCCAATTTGGAATTTGGTTAGGTTTTGTCCCGGGTACCAAGGAAAAGAGTTCCAAGGCCCCCTAGCCGGAATTTCATGCAAACATAAAACTAGCCACACCACTTACACACCCAATATGAAAATTGCCTTTTTCTTAGCATCAGCTAACTTTAAAACAATCCTTTAATGAAACCATAGTACCACTGATCACAATCTCCCAATTTATCCAGTTGATTCATAATTTCCCATCATTCCTTCATCAGAGTATCTATGGCATCATTGGCAACTAGAACGCTCACCACCTGTCCACACAGGGGCCGTTTCAATATTTCCTAGCCCATAATACTCAACAATATAATCACTTATCAAGATGGACTCTCGTTGAAGATCAGCAAGATCAACCAACAGATCCATATAAAAGAGCCATGGACTCATCCGTTGAGGACCAGCAAGGTCAGTCAACCAGATCCATGCCCGGTTCCAGAAAACAACTCTTACTCCTTGTTCCAATATCTTCCTCGACGCACGAGTGGGTATCCTGGGTGACCCAGAGCCCGAGCACCGTATGGTCAGCACCCTCTAGGATCCTTCGCAGGTGACCTAGCGCTTCACTCATAGGCCGCTTCCTTGGTCCCTCATCCACCGTACCGGAAGCTCACCATTTTAATCGAACCGAGGCTGGTCAAGACCTCGGCCGACCTTGCTACGCGAGACGTCCTCCATTGACTCTCCGTCAGCAGTTGCAACTTTATCAGTTAGGTCTCCACGACCTTAATCACAAGACGGTCAAAATGCTTTCCCAGCATTCTTGACATAAAACAGCCATTTACAAACAGCATTTACAAACAGTTTACAAATACAATTTCTATATTAACTCTCATTTTTCCACATTATCCCTCATACAATCCTCATTACTTATTCCACATTTCATTTATATGTGTACTCATCCAATCATATCATTACTTATTCCACATTTCATTTATATGTGTACTCATCCAATCATATCATTTTCCATCTCTTCACTTCAGATTCCTTCACATCACATATCATATATTCACATCCATACATCCACATCCACATCCACATTCACATCCATACATCCACATCTACATGCTTAACTCCATTTTCACATCCTCATTTATACATCCACATCCCATATCCACATTCATACATACACATCCATATCCACATCCATATCCGCATTCATACATACACATCCATATCCACATCCACATGCATACATTCATTATCATGTCCTCATTCATACATCCACATCCACATACATACATACATACATCCACATCCACATCCACATTCCCATTCACATCTATACATCCATATCTACATGCACATTTCATCCATACATCCACATCTATATCCTCATTCACATCCATACATCCACATTCATGCATCCACATCTACATGCTTATCTCCATTTTCACGTCCTCATTTATACATCCACATCCCATATCCACATTCATACATACGCATCCATATCCACATCCACATGCATACATATATCCACATCCACATTCCCATTCACATATATACATCCATATCTACATGCACATTCACATCCATACATCCACATCTATATGCTCATTCACATCCATACATCCACATTCATGCATCCACATCTACATGCATACATCCATACATCCACATCCACATTTACATCCATGCATCCACATCTACATGCTTAACTCCATTTTCACATCCTCATTTATACATCCACATCCCATATCCACATTCATACATACGCATCCATATCCACATCCACATGCATACATATATCCACATCCACATTCCCATTCACATATATACATCCATATCTACATGCACATTCACATCCATACATCCACATCTATATGCTCATTCACATCCATACATCCACATTCATGCATCCACATCTACATGCATACATCTATACATACACATCCACATTTACATCCATGCATCCACATCTACATGCTTAACTCCATTTTCACATCCTCATTTATACATCCACATCCCATATCCACATTCATACATACGCATCCATATCCACATCCACATGCATACATATATCCACATCCACATTCCCATTCACATATATACATCCATATCTACATGCACATTCACATCCATACATCCACATCTATATGCTCATTCACATCCATACATCCACATTCATGCATCCACATCTACATGCATACATCCATACATACACAACCACATTTACATCCATGCATCCACATCTACATCCTCATTCACATCCATACATCCACTTTCATACATCCATACATCCACATTCATACATCCACATCCACATCCACATTCACATCCATACATCCACATCTACAAGCTTATCTCCATTTTCACATCCTCATTTATACATCCACATCCCATATCCACATTCATACATACACATCCATATCCACATCCACATGCATCTTATCTTATTTTATCACTTCCCATATCTTTTATGCATACCTCTATGAATGAAATTCAATTATGCTAAAAGTAACACTTTTATAATAAAATATTCAACTTTTATGCATACCTCTATGCATGAAATCCAATATGATAAAAGTAACACTTTTGATATAAAAAAAATTATCCTTTATGCATACTTCTATGCATGAAAATTAAAAAAGATAAAAGTAACACTTTTGATATAAAAAAAATTATCCTTTATGCATGATATTAAAATTCAATTTCTCCATGATTATAATGAAATTCTTTCAATTAATCTAGGATGATAATTCCTAGAATATGGTAGGAAGTCCTCTTTTTATGCTTTGAATGAAATTATTTTATGCATAATTTTTATAAAAATTTTGCCATAGCTCCGCTGCTATGACTGATAAATCTCAATTTTTTCTAAGGGATAAAGCTTATCATTAAGGAAATAATTAAAATGATCTCTAATTGGATCATTAATCTATAATGGATTGAATCATCAATATGCATAAACTAAAAGCATAGAAAAAAGCCATTAATTTGGCCTCAAGCATAGCTTAATCTTGGATTAAGGAAAAGCTTTATGAAAAGCTTCATTTGGATTGAGAATGGGTCATGAGTATGACCATTTCTTGAGTGAGAGAGAGAAATTACATAAAAACCATTAGAATTTAAACATAAATAAAAATTAACTTCAATAGCATTTATTAAATTATGTAACTCTTCACTACTATTCACCAATTAACTTTAATAGCATTTAAAAAAACCATACCAATTAAGCTTCTCAAGCTTGAGAGGGGTTGAGAAGAGAGAAACATTGAGAAATTATAGAAAAGATCAATATTCACTAATTACCTTACAAATTGCTTGATTCTTTGTTCACGGTAGAGGCCCCCAACCAATCAATTGGTTAAGTATGTTGATGGAGCCACTAATGGGGATTGAAGAAAGAGGGAAGCTCCAAAAACTAGTGAATTATTAAATGAATTCACAGTTCTTGGCTTAGGTGGAGTAGAGTAACGATGCATAAACACTATATATTTTTCAACAAGGGGGAGGCTTCTATTTATAGGAAAAATTGAGCTCCTAACCAAACAAACTGATTCTAGAATTTTCTAAATCAGTTTGGTCAATATTTGACCATTTTTAGGTCAGTTAAGCTAACTTTTTGGAACTAGACTTGAATGAGGAGAGAGGAGAGATGAAATATCTCAATTTTTATGAGTTTAAAACTCATTCAAGCATGTGAAATATGCACCTCCTTTAAAGAACTCCCCTTCCTTACATATGTGTCATAATGGAATCATTTTAATATTGCTCATAGTTTTTTTACTAATAAACCTTGTACATTTTCAACTCTTCA
This sequence comes from Cibotium barometz, assembly GCF_041138505.1. Classification (NCBI taxonomy): domain Eukaryota; kingdom Viridiplantae; phylum Streptophyta; class Polypodiopsida; order Cyatheales; family Cibotiaceae; genus Cibotium; species Cibotium barometz. The sequence continues at coordinate 31,493,350 of NC_141102.1, read as the reverse complement.
TCTTATGTGAAATATGCACCTCCTTTAAAGAACTCCCCTTTCTTACATATGTGTCATAATGGAATCATTTTAATATTGCTCATAGTTTTTTACTAATAAACCTTGTACATTTTCAACTCTTCATCTTATGTGAGCATTTACTCATTTTTGGATACCCAAAATATCTCATATTTTTAATATTGCTCATAGTTTTTTACTAATAAACCTTGTACATTTTCAACTCTTCATCTTATGTGAGCATTTAAGGGACTCCCCTTCCTTACATATGTGTCATAATAAAATCATTATACCCAAAATATCTCATATTTTTAATATTGCACATAGTTTTTTACTAATAAACCTTGTACATTTTCAACTCTTCACCTCATGTGAGCATTTACTCATTTTTGGGTATTTTCTTTTTACAAGTTGGATTTATCTCCTCCCTACACATGGATTGATGCTATTGGTCCATAGGAACCTTAATTGGACCATAGTCTAAAGATTTCTGAAAATCTAGACCCTTAGGCTAAGGTTCTTTATACCTATTTTCAATTAATTCCAATTGCACATTGGAAAATTCTTTTTGAATTTCTGTTTCAGGGGAACTCATTTGAATTAGAAGAGATATTTTTCTATCCAAAAATATTCAAAATCTGAATATTCTCTCTCTAGAATATTTTTCTCTCTCTAGGCTAAAACAGATAGAAACAAGGTCTTTATATTTCTGAAGAGGGATTGATTACAGGGAAAGATAATAGACATCAAAAAGGGGGTGGGGGAGGAATCTTACATTGTACCCCACTTAAAAAATGGGAGATGTCCTCATCTCGCAAACTGGGATAATTTCGCAAGATGCACGAATATGAGACTTAGAGAAAAATTTTAATCAAGATTAACCACCAAGAAACGTCTTAAAGAGAGAAAGATTCAAAATAAGAACAAGATTTAAACTTTATTCATTCTCGGAACTTATACAGTAAAGATAGAAGAACTCTTTACACTTCCATAAGCCCGTCCATCATATGATCACAAAAGCAGTCCTCACAAGCTGCACAAGTATAAGGTAACTCATCTATGGGAATAATTCTGTTGGTTATTGCTGCACATATCTCAGTGGTATGAGGTGATCTAACAAAAGGACCTCTGAGAGGCAAGCCAAAAACGGGATAAAGGCATATCTTCTCATGAGGAAGAAAACATGCCAGTAAGAAGACCCGCTCAGAAAACCCAAGATGCCTTGATCTCATGACACAGTAGTATCGGGGACCCAAACCCAAAGCTTCAATAACCATGGCCAAGCGGACATTGTTACGAAAGTGCTGCTAACCCCAGGGTGTTACCCTAGTTATGTTTTGATAGGTCCGCCATTTGGTTTGCGCTACAGAAGTTCCCAAGTGAGGGAAAAGTGAGCGCTCATACTGCTCTATAAAATCCTTCTTCACAGATTCACTTGCGTCTTGAAGGTGAGGAATCATTATGGATAAAACTAGTTCTTGTTGGCAAGCCATGAAGGAGATTAAGAAAGAAAGGAGATCGATGGAAGTAAGATTACTGTGAGCGACAAGTAAAAGTTACGACTTATATAAAGGAAGGAGCTAGCGTAACTTAGAAGCCAACGGTAACTTGTCACTGAAGTTTTACCATCTTTCCATGATTTGGGTTTGACACATTTTTCTATAGAAGGCATTAAGAATTTTGAGATGAAGAGATAAAAGAAGCTTGTAGGCTAAGTCACCTACTTTCATTGAATTCACATATAAGGCTCACAATATCTGGGAGATAACTTCATATACTCCCCAAGAGATAAAGAACTTCTTTTGGGCCGTACTCGAATGAAGACCAAAACCTTGATATCCAAAACATCGATTCTCACTTCTGAACTCATTGTTCTGAATCCTTAAAACAGGTGGGACTCTTGAGAAGTATTCTAGGAAAAGGGTCTTCCTTTGTTAAACAGAACTTTCTTTTATTTTAGAGAGGGAATAATTATAAGATCAGAAAGGGAGATTCTTACTCCTGTATACCTCGAAGGTTGGGGAGGAATCTTACATTCTACCCCACTTAAAAAGTGCGAGATGTCCTCATCTCGCAAGGTAGAGGACAACTCTTTTTCTTAACATCCAATTTTATTTTGGGGTTCCTTATATTCTGGTCAACCCAACAGAACACTGGGATAAATATCCCTTATATAGAACTCATCATTAATATTCAGATCATATCATTCATATCTTTAACATGATAATGGTCCATTAGACCGAAAAATTTCCTTCTGAACATTCCTCCACGGGAATTTCAGTCAAGCAAGTTCTCAATTTGTCATCCCTTAACTTGATCTACTGATCAAGTGTTAACAGTAACAATTTGACAGCACAACCCACTAATCTCATAGTGATTTGCTGAATTCATTATCATCATTCCAGTTATGAATATCATCACTGGGACTCGTCCCATTCATCCTCATTGTGGTTTTGTTCAGATTTTTATATTTCAACTAATTTCAGAAATCATCATTTTTCAATCAGAATTTTCAATTAGAATCCAATTCAATTCATCAATTCTCAAACAGAATTAAAAATCATACCAACCACATTCAAATTCATCATCTGGATAGCATTAACACTTATAATTTCAAGTCTTAGATTTACTCGTATATACTGTCAGTAAAGAGCTGCAGTATACTCTCGGTATATACGGGTAGTCGTGGCTCTTGGAATTATAAGGTAAATACCATCATGTCTAGGCCTCAAGCAAGTCAGGGATTCTATATAATTGCGGTACTTCCATCTGAAGACCCAATTACCAAATTACGAATTTCAGTTTGAATATCAAATTGTATAAATTATATCACACAATTACAACCTTTTTGTGTTTTTACATAAATTTTTGACATATTTGTCTTCTCAGTTGATCTTTATTAACCAATTCGCTCTGATACCAGAATGCTTCCTCACATTTGTGAGATCCCTGTTCCCACCGCGCAACGGATTCGGGGTACTAGCAGCGGAAGTAGCACTTCTTATGCGAGGCAGGGTCCCACACTCGGGGCCTCGTCCACGGATATCCGGACAAAAGACTAATCCGTCGGTTTTTCCAAAACCAGACCCGGAAAAACTTCCCTTATCCGGAAAGCACGGGCGATTCCACCAGGATAATTTTTACTCTAACGTAGTCAAAACCCTTACTGATCAAAGAGATCCGACTGCATCTATAAAGATACTTGGTCAGATCAAGGAAGAAACTTGCACTTGGATCATTGGGATCAACGCTTTTTTCCCCACCAAGGAGGCACAGCCGTTGATTCCTATCCATAGAACAATTACTATCCGAGATTTACTTTATCTATCGTAATAACAAAAATTGAGTCTCGATTTACGGATCCATCAGTCCAGCCTAACCCCATCCGATCCCATGGGTTAGCCAACCGCCCAACCACTGTAGTGATGGGATCCAATTTGGAATTTGGTTAGGTTTTGTCCCGGGTACCAAGGAAAAGAGTTCCAAGGCCCCCTAGCCGGAATTTCATGCAAACATAAAACTAGCCACACCACTTACACACCCAATATGAAAATTGCCTTTTTCTTAGCATCAGCTAACTTTAAAACAATCCTTTAATGAAACCATAGTACCACTGATCACAATCTCCCAATTTATCCAGTTGATTCATAATTTCCCATCATTCCTTCATCAGAGTATCTATGGCATCATTGGCAACTAGAACGCTCACCACCTGTCCACACAGGGGCCGTTTCAATATTTCCTAGCCCATAATACTCAACAATATAATCACTTATCAAGATGGACTCTCGTTGAAGATCAGCAAGATCAACCAACAGATCCATATAAAAGAGCCATGGACTCATCCGTTGAGGACCAGCAAGGTCAGTCAACCAGATCCATGCCCGGTTCCAGAAAACAACTCTTACTCCTTGTTCCAATATCTTCCTCGATGCACGAGTGGGTATCCTGGGCGACCCAGAGCCCGAGCACCGTATGGTCAGCACCCTCTAGGATCCTTCGCAGGTGACCTAGCGCTTCACTCATAGGCCGCTTCCTTGGTCCCTCATCCACCGTACCGGAAGCTCACCATTTTAATCGAACCGAGGCTGGTCAAGACCTCGGCCGACCTTGCTACGCCAGACGTCCTCCATTGACTCTCCGTCAGCAGTTGCAACTTTATCAGTTAGGTCTCCACGACCTTAATCACAAGACGGTCAAAATGCTTTCCCAGCATTCTTGACATAAAACAGCCATTTACAAACAGCATTTACAAACAGTTTACAAATACAATTTCTATATTAACTCTCATTTTTCCACATTATCCCTCATACAATCCTCATTACTTATTCCACATTTCATTTATATGTGTACTCATCCAATCATATCATTTTCCATCTCTTCACTTCAGATTCCTTCACATCACATATCATATATTCACATCCATACATCCACATCCACATCCACATTCACATCCATACATCCACATCTACATGCTTAACTCCATTTTCACATCCTCATTTATACATCCACATCCCATATCCACATTCATACATACACATCCATATCCACATCCATATCCGCATTCATACATACACATCCATATCCACATCCACATGCATACATTCATTATCATGTCCTCATTCATACATCCACATCCACATACATACATACATACATCCACATCCACATCCACATTCCCATTCACATCTATACATCCATATCTACATGCACATTTCATCCATACATCCACATCTATATCCTCATTCACATCCATACATCCACATTCATGCATCCACATCTACATGCTTATCTCCATTTTCACGTCCTCATTTATACATCCACATCCCATATCCACATTCATACATACGCATCCATATCCACATCCACATGCATACATATATCCACATCCACATTCCCATTCACATATATACATCCATATCTACATGCACATTCACATCCATACATCCACATCTATATGCTCATTCACATCCATACATCCACATTCATGCATCCACATCTACATGCATACATCCATACATCCACATCCACATTTACATCCATGCATCCACATCTACATGCTTAACTCCATTTTCACATCCTCATTTATACATCCACATCCCATATCCACATTCATACATACGCATCCATATCCACATCCACATGCATACATATATCCACATCCACATTCCCATTCACATATATACATCCATATCTACATGCACATTCACATCCATACATCCACATCTATATGCTCATTCACATCCATACATCCACATTCATGCATCCACATCTACATGCATACATCTATACATACACATCCACATTTACATCCATGCATCCACATCTACATGCTTAACTCCATTTTCACATCCTCATTTATACATCCACATCCCATATCCACATTCATACATACGCATCCATATCCACATCCACATGCATACATATATCCACATCCACATTCCCATTCACATATATACATCCATATCTACATGCACATTCACATCCATACATCCACATCTATATGCTCATTCACATCCATACATCCACATTCATGCATCCACATCTACATGCATACATCCATACATACACATCCACATTTACATCCATGCATCCACATCTACATCCTCATTCACATCCATACATCCACATTCATACATCCATACATCCACATTCATACATCCACATCCACATCCACATTCACATCCATACATCCACATCTACAAGCTTATCTCCATTTTCACATCCTCATTTATACATCCACATCCCATATCCACATTCATACATACACATCCATATCCACATCCACATGCATCTTATCATATTTTATCACTTCCCATATCTTTTATGCATACCTCTATGAATGAAATTCAATTATGCTAAAAGTAACACTTTTATAATAAAATATTCAACTTTTATGCATACCTCTATGCATGAAATCCAATATGATAAAAGTAACACTTTTGATATAAAAAAATTATCCTTTATGCATACTTCTATGCATGAAAATTAAAAAAGATAAAAGTAACACTTTTGATATAAAAAAAATTATCCTTTATGCATGATATTAAAATTCAATTTCTCCATGATTATAATGAAATTCTTTCAATTAATCTAGGATGATAATTCCTAGAATATGGTAGGAAGTCCTCTTTTTATGCTTTGAATGAAATTATTTTATGCATAATTTTTATAAAAATTTTGCCATAGCTCCGCTGCTATGACTGATAAATCTCAATTTTTTCTAAGGGATAAAGCTTATCATTAAGGAAATAATTAAAATGATCTCTAATTGGATCATTAATCTATAATGGATTGAATCATCAATATGCATAAACTAAAAGCATAGAAAAAAGCCATTAATTTGGCCTCAAGCATAGCTTAATCTTGGATTAAGGAAAAGCTTTATGAAAAGCTTCATTTGGATTGAGAATGGGTCATGAGTATGACCATTTCTTGAGTGAGAGAGAGAAATTACATAAAAACCATTAGAATTTAAACATAAATAAAAATTAACTTCAATAGCATTTATTAAATTATGTAACTCTTCACTACTATTCACCAATTAACTTTAATAGCATTTAAAAAAACTATACCAATTAAGCTTCTCAAGCTTGAGAGGGGTTGAGAAGAGAGAAACATTGAGAAATTATAGAAAAGATCAATATTCACTAATTACCTTACAAATTGCTTGATTCTTTGTTCACGGTAGAGGCCCCCAACCAATCAATTGGTTAAGTATGTTGATGGAGCCACTAATGGGGATTGAAGAAAGAGGGAAGCTCCAAAAACTAGTGAATTATTAAATGAATTCACAGTTCTTGGCTTAGGTGGAGTAGAGTAACGATGCATAAACACTATATATTTTTCAACAAGGGGGAGGCTTCTATTTATAGGAAAAATTGAGCTCCTAACCAAACAAACTGATTCTAGAATTTTCTAAATCAGTTTGGTCAATATTTGACCATTTTTAGGTCAGTTAAGCTAACTTTTTGGAACTAGACTTGAATGAGGAGAGAGGAGAGATGAAATATCTCAATTTTTATGAGTTTAAAACTCATTCAAGCATGTGAAATATGCACCTCCTTTAAAGAACTCCCCTTCCTTACATATGTGTCATAATGGAATCATTTTAATATTGCTCATAGTTTTTTTACTAATAAACCTTGTACATTTTCAACTCTTCATCTTATGTGAAATATGCACCTCCTTTAAAGAACTCCCCTTCCTTACATATGTGTCATAATGGAATCATTTTAATATTGCTCATAGTTTTTTACTAATAAACCTTGTACATTTTCAACTCTTCATCTTATGTGAGCATTTACTCATTTTTGGATACCCAAAATATCTCATATTTTTAATATTGCTCATAGTTTTTTACTAATAAACCTTGTACATTTTCAACTCTTCATCTTATGTGAGCATTTAAGGGACTCCCCTTCCTTACATATGTGTCATAATAAAATCATTATACCCAAAATATCTCATATTTTTAATATTGCACATAGTTTTTTACTAATAAACCTTGTACATTTTCAACTCTTCACCTCATGTGAGCATTTACTCATTTTTGGGTATTTTCTTTTTACAAGTTGGATTTATCTCCTCCCTACACATGGATTGATGCTATTGGTCCATAGGAACCTTAATTGGACCATAGTCTAAAGATTTCTGAAAATCTAGACCCTTAGGCTAAGGTTCTTTATACCTATTTTCAATTAATTCCAATTGCACATTGGAAAATTCTTTTTGAATTTCTGTTTCAGGGGAACTCATTTGAATTAGAAGAGATATTTTTCTATCCAAAAATATTCAAAATCTGAATATTCTCTCTCTAGAATATTTTTCTCTCTCTAGGCTAAAACAGATAGAAACAAGGTCTTTATATTTCTGAAGAGGGATTGATTACAGGGAAAGATACTAGACATCAAAAAGGGGGTGGGGGAGGAATCTTACAACATTATTCTCTCAAAATAAAGATCTAGCGGTCTTTTGATTTCTGTGTACATGAAGATGAATATCCTATAATACCCCATGTGTCCCATAAATCTTTGGATAGATTTCTCTAGCTTTCTAGTCTTTTGAGTTCTAGGATGACTCAGATATTTCCTTCATCAGTGGGTGATCCCATTCTTGGATATGCCACATTCCCTAGGATTCTCCCATGCCTAACCTCCAATGAATTTGCATTTTTCTAGGTTTAGGCATAGCCTATAGTGTCCACATCTTTCAAATGCCTTGGTAATATGACCTTTTCTCAACTTTAAGTTCACGTAGAGGTCTTCGGTGAAGACCTCTAAGAGTTTCTACAAGAAATACTTGTATGTGGTGGTGGACATCAATCATTGGATTGTAACCAATGTGTTTATGAAACCAAACAACATTACTCTATATGCAAATCTTTCTCATTATGTTTGGAAATGCGGTCTTATGCTAATATTTTTAATCGATGGACGCTTGATTGGGACTTATATATACTCCTCTTGTTTATCACTCTCCTTAGAACTATCTTCTTGATAAAATTCCTTGATTCTTGCCTCTTGTGGTATAGCTCTGTTGCATCATTCCATCATGACTTGGATGTCATTTTGGAGTTCACTGAGGTTGAGGTTGAATCAATAGACTCATCCTCCTCTATTAAGGCTTTAGCAATCTCATTATTAATTTTCAATGTGTCTAAGCTTGGTATTGCTCTCAAGGCATCTATGTACTACAAATAATAATTCTCTTCATATTTTGAGGCTCGATCTGGGTCTCTTCTTTTGATCTGGATGGGTTTAGGGTTTTCTTAAAAGGGATTCCCTTATTTTAAGGAATTATCTAAGGATTTATTAATGTTCCCCTCACACTTCCTTGTCCTTCATTGGTGTTGAGTGATAGCTACGCACGAAGCATGTGCTAAAACATAGGCTAAAACATAGGCTAAAACATATGAGTGGTACTACTCTGTCCTCCTTGGAAGACATTATTTCTCCTTATGATTTTCTTTTAACTTTATTGTTTCTTGGTGATGCACTACAAGGAAATGGTCGGTTACCGATGACTATTATGGGCACCGGTATAAGTGGTGGTATAAGCGCTTATATAGACATCAGTATAAATGTCATTTGATGGCAATCACTGGTATAAGCGCCGGTATAGATGCCGATATATGCGCCAATAATGAAAAAGAATAACTTTTTTTTAAAATTTATCTAAAAGACTTCAAGAAAAAATCATTGCTCATATTTACAAATTCAAAGTTCATTGCTCATATTTATAATCGAAGTGACAAAGTCATAGATCATCATTTATTCTATCATCCTTGGCTAGATCCATGTCCCCAAAAAGGTCCATTTCAAGAAATGTTTTTGTATACTCTTTAATGTCACCAAAACAGTGTTTAACGAAATGGATTGGTCTTATATAGGATCAAGGTCATCTATGCGCTCCCTGTCTGATCAGATGTACTTGGCTCTCCATCAGCACTCGATGACCTTTATTCCATATGCTCTTGAGTCCATCCCTCAGGCTGCGTAGGTTCCGCAAACTAATATACTCAAGGAAATTGACTCTTAGATTTCAACATCAACTCTATTTTTTGTCTCTTGTGTTTCAATAACATGAACTTCATCACCTTCAAAAATGTGTTTGCTACAAGGATCAACTTGGACTACAAACACCCACCTTGGATCCTTTGGAGATGACTTGCTGACAATGTTGTGCTAGGACAAATGTATCCCTTTGGTTGGTTTAAAACTTTGTGGCGTCAACCTGGACAGACCCACTCTTATGCTTCCTTACAAATTCATTTGCTCCATTTTTTATGACCTTGAATAATCAAACATGCCAACTTAAACATTCAAGTCAATTGTACTTGATTGGATTTCTTGCACGAAGTTAGCTTTGATGTTGCTATTAACAGTTATTCTTTTATGATCTATTCGTTCCACTAAAAAATACACCCTTGACCAAAGTGCACCATATTTACGATATTGCAAGCACAATAAGAACCAACATGTAAGGTCATGCATGATAAATAATTATGCATGATAAATAATTATTAGTTTTATTAATGAGATAGTAGTCAAGGAGAATGCTTTTTTGCATGCCAATCACAACCTTTTGCAAGCTCATCCTCCTCCTTAATGATAGTCTCACCATTATACCTTTCTTGTGTTATTGTTGTGCATCAAGACATCTACTTAAAGGATAGGTGAGAGTAGTGCAAGCTCCTGGGGGTATGGTAGTGTTCTCTTGTCTGACTCCTCCTAAAGTTTAGTTGGACTAGGATACGTTCAAAGAGAATGTGGGTGAGAGAGAGAGAGCTTGAGTCACTTGCACAAAACACACACACACACAAGAGAGTGCAAGACACAAGAGAGAGATGTATGGCTGAATTTTCTTCTATATTCTTCTCGTCTATATAACCATATAACTAAAAGATAAGAGTACATACATAAAGGGAAAGTACTCTCCTACAACATACAAAGTGGTCGTGAACCCAACTATATGAGCTGGCGTTAAAACTATGCCATAACTCTAGTACTCCAAAGTGGTCACACAACCTGCCATGTACTGGTGGTGGCATATCAACCATAATCTTACCAATCATGCTAGTGACATAAGTACAGAAGCTATCACCCAGGCGGGTCATCAATGTCCGTCATATCACTACTTAAGCTAGATATCTCAACACTCCCCCTTGAGCTCAACTCCACACATTGCACTCCAAGTACGCTCCTAAACCTCTAGAGCTTCTTTGTGCCCAATGCCTTCGTGAAGACGTCAGCCACATGATACTCTATGTTGACATATACCAGATCTACATCACCTGCTAGAACCTTCTCCCTCAGAAAGTGATACTGCACCTTATGTGCTTCGTTCTAGCATGGTATAATGGGTTACTGGCCAACTATATGCTACTCATGGTGTAACAATAAATGATAACTACCCTATCCACGGGCTCATCCATATCACCAAGTATCTTATGAAACCAAGCTACGTCACAAGCTATCATAGCAGCACCATTGTACTCTGCCTGTATACTCCACAAGGCAACTATTGGCTACTTCTTACTGCTCCAATTCACAATAGCACTCCCAAATGAGAACATAAAACTACTAGTAGATCTCCTCTGTCTGCAACACTACCAACCCAATCAGCATTTATGTACCCATGTAGCTGTATCTCTATACTAACCTCATAGAGAAAAGTCCATAATCAACTGTGCACTTTATGTACCTAAGAATCCATCTAGCCACATCCAAGTGTGGCTTCCTAGGGGCCTCCATAAATTGACTCACAAGTCCAACAACATGACTCAAGTCTGCTGGACTAGTAATGGTCATGTAGATCAAGCTACCCGCTATGTGCGTGTATGTAATGGGGTCCTCCAAAAACTCACTTGTATCTGCAAAAAGCTTTGCATTCTTCTCCAATGGAACTAAGATAGGCTTATAGTCTATCATACCATTCTTGGACAACATGTCCAAGCCATATTGTCTCTGCAATAACAAAATGCCATGAGGTGATCTCACCTCCTCTATGCCCAAAAAATACCGCAGTTCACCAAATTCCTTTATCTCAAACTTTTGCTTCAAAAGCCTCCGGACATGATGTATGTCAACATCACTATCACTAGTGATAATTAAGTCATCCACATAGATGACTAATAGCATGATCCCTTTATCTATCTTTTTCACATAGTGAAAAATTTGCATTGAATATTTGAAATCCAATGGTAACAAGATACTCCTTGATCTTGTTTGTGAAAAGATAGATAAAGGGTTGTCACAAGCTGTCATAGCAGCACCCCTGTACTCTGCCTGTATACTCTACAAGGCTTCCTTCAACCTGCAGACATGCTCGGGGTGACTCACATCCTCATAACCAAGTGGCTCCAACATATACACCTCTTCCTGCAAATCCCATGCAAGAATGTATTCTTTACATCCATCTGATGTAAAGACCATTGCTTTGACAGAGCCACTGCTATCACAACTCTCACTATTGCCATCTTGGCAACTGGGCTGAAAGTTTACTCATAATCAATGCCATATGTGTGTGCATATCCTTTGGCTACCAATCTAACCTTGTACCTACATATGCTTCCATCACTGTTATGTTTTACTTTGTACACCCACTTACATCCAATGTCTTTCTTGCCTTCAGGCAATTGCACTAAATCCCAAGTCTCATATAGTGCATCCATCTCCTCATCCATAGCTTTCTCCCAACACACATTTCTTCCAACAGCCTCATCAATGCATGTGGGCTTTACAACTTGTACAACTTTTGCTATGTATGCATAGTGATGTGCCACATAACCATCATAGGTAAACCTCTGCACAGGATTCTTCACTCTCCCAAATCTTTGTAGCTTTGCATTCATGGCTTTCATAGCCTTCTTTACACGAGGTGTTCTCATAGCTGGTATCCCAAGATCCTCATCAAGGCTCGTCTCTGAGCCACTAGCACCCAATGGCAACTGTTGACCTCCTTGCAGCAAACACAATGTCTGCACAACCAATCTGTCTTTCGGAAGTTCTTAAAACAGAGTTTTGCATAGAATTGATGACTTACCCAACCACAGTGCTCAAAATCGCCTACTTTCCAAAAAATGGAGGTCCTAAATCACTCGAAACGCGTTTTCGGCACCTAAATTTATGTCCAATAGGATATTATAGTTTCCCTATAGCTTTACTCCCGCAACGACGAGGAAAGCTCCTCAATCAGAGATTGTTTGCCGGTGCCTCCCGTAGAGCTCCCGACAAGGGTGTAGTCGCCAGCACAAATAGGGAAGAGTAGATGAAGCTCTTACCCTCGTACCGCTTCCTGTGCTTCTCTTGCTTACACAGCTCAGCCCTTAGCATGAACCAGGCTTTGATACCATGAAAAGATACATGGGAGAAGAGAGCTTGAGCTCTTGCAAGTACACACACACTCACAAAACCCTAAAGGAGAACACACAAGTTGAGAGGCTGAAAATCTTCTTCTTCTTCACACAACACTCAACACACCATATACAAAGATAAGAGTACTCACACTATGAAAAGGTACTCAACCAAATACATACTAGGGTTCTCTATAGTGTAAACCCAGCTAAATGAGGTGGCACTATAACTATGCCAGTCTCTAGAATGGCTGTCACACAGTGTGTCATCCCACTGGCCGCATATCACCCATGATCTCACCAACCATGCCAGTGGTGTAAGTGTGGGGCCTATCCCCTAGGTGGGTCATCATCAGTGTCCACCCCTCACTAGATATCTCAACAGTTTGACCATGCTCAAGGTGCGTGCTTTAAGCCATACAAGGCTTTGCGTAACCTGCACACAAAATCTGGGTGTGCATCACTCTCATAATATGGTGGTTTCATCATGTAAACTTCTTCTTGCAAATCGCCATGCAAGAAGGCATTCTTTACATCCATCTGATGTAAAGACAAATCTTTTGCTATAGCCATAGCAATGATAGCTCTCACGGTTTCCATTCTTGCAATTGAGCTAAATGTCTCTTCATGCCATAAGTCTGTGCATAGCCCTTGGCCCACCAATCTTGCCTTATACCTACTCTATGAACCATAAATGTTATGCTTGACTTCATACACCCACTTACATCCAATTGTCTTCTTTTCCTTAGGGAAAGGCTCTAACTCCCATATGTTGCATTTGTATCCAATGTTGCCATCTCCTCATTCATGGCATCTTTCCATTTCTTATTTCCAATTGCTTGCTCAAAACAAGTGGGCTCGAATTCATGTATTTCTTTAACCATGTCAGCATAATGATGGGTTGTAGATCCATCATATCTCAACCTTTCATTGACAGGGCACCTAACCCTTGTAGACCTGCATACACCTAGATCACTTCCACGTGTCCTCAAAACATCCCTCATTCTCCTTACACGAGGAGTAACTAGAAATGGATTACCGAGATCTCGTCAAGACTCTACTCAGAGCCACTAGAGTCACCATCCACATTTGCGTGACCTACTGACAGATTAGGCACAAAGATTTGATCTACCTTTTCCTTCCGTTTGGTGATACAGGTGTACCTACATCCGTTTTCAACTTGCGTGGCCATTGGATCCACTGCTAGAGAACTCTGCAGGTCCACTAAAGCACCAACATCAATGCTTCTTACATCTGCATCTTATGTTGCCTTCACCTGGTGCATACCAACTACTCATCTTTTTCAAGGACAATATCTCTGCTTATTTGCATCTCATGAGTGGTAGGATTATAACATCTAAAACCTTTCTAATCCATACCATAACCAAAGAAAGAGGCATTTCTCTACCTTTGGATCCAACTTTGTTCTCACTTCATGAGGAACATGCACATATGCAATATACCCAAACACTTTCAAGTGAGACACATCCGGTCTTATGCGTGCAAACTTCTGCTCATGCATCATACCATGAATAGCTGCAGTGGGTGTCCTATTCACAATATACACAATAGTTGCTACTGATTCTGTCAAAAAATGGTGACATATTCTTTTCAGCCACAATAGAGGCACATGCCACTTTTGTAATATTCTTGTTTTTTCTTTCTACAACACCATTCTATTATGGAGTGTACTTGCATGTAAACTGTCTCTTGATTCCCTGCTTCCTCAGGAAATCGTTGAACTCATTGGAGAAATATTCTCTGCCACCATCTGATCTTAGGAATTTTATTTACATGCCTTTTTCCTTCTCAACCAAGGCTTTAAATCTCTGAAAGTGAGAAAACACCTCACTTTTCTCCTTCATGAAGTAAACCCACACTTTCCTAGTGTGGTATTAATGAATGTAACATAATACCTGCAACCTGCAATTGTTGCAGTCTTGGTCCGTCCCCATACATCTGAATGGATGACATATAATGGGCTTTCATTGACATGCTTTTCATGTGGGAAAGCATGTTTGGCCTGCTTACCAAGCTATCATGTTTCACATACTTTGTGCATACCATCAACCTTAAACTCTAGCAAACCTACAATAATATTTTGGGCTTGCATAGACTTCAGTAGTTGGTGTACATTCACATGACCAATGCGCTTGTGTCATATTTCAATATCGATAATGACACTTGTTCCAATGTGCAAACATGGTTGCCTTTACTTTCATAGTCATTTCTAGTACCCTTTGCAACCAAGTGACACTCATTTTTTAAGTCTTCCACAAAACATCCTTCAGGATTAAACCTCTGTTCACTCACGGGAACACGGATTATGGAAGGAGACCGGAAGCAATTAATGCAAGAGAGCAAGATTGTAGCCATGGGAACATAAAGACGTACATAATTTTCCCATATTTTTGTGCCGAAGTGCAATGTAAATCGTTTTAGGCCAATGTGGGTTCTAAATGAGAGTTCTAAGTGTATTAAGCAAGGCTCACTTATGGGGTTGTCCGCCCATGTGTGAAAGAGGTCTAGGGTTAGTGACATCTCTATAAAAGAGATGTTAGCTAAAGAAAGAGGACGTTTTTGGCCATTCTCATAAGCTATTGAGTGAAGCTCTTGAGCTCTCAAGCTATGGCAACTCTCTAACTCTCTCTATTGTACTCTAATGAGCATCAAGCTCTAATGAGTATAGCTCCAATGAGTATAGCTCCACTTCTTTCTCTTAATTTGTTTTAGCATCATTGAAGTAGATTAATCTATGATTAGTTGAATGCTTCTTTCTGTCTCTTGTGTATGTTGCATGTTTGTAGTGTGTGTGTGTGTAGTCTCAATTGATGCAAGCTCTTGCCCACTTCATTTTGGCAATGAGTTATTCATGGATAGACTCTCTCTATGAGCTTGTGGGTTTGTGAATGTTACATTCTATGCTTGCTTAAGCTTGTGGGTTAGTAGATGCACGCTTATGGATTTGCTGGCATTAGGGAAAGCTAAGATTTAATCAATGTTTGAATGGGATTAAGAGATTGCCATGCATTGCTTGTTCTCTTGATTAGTGTAGTGGGTTTAAGGGATTGAGAGATTGATTGAGGTGTTGAATGGTTGAATCGTCAAGTGGTGGTTCGAGTATGTGAGCTCTCCCGCAAGGGATAAGCCTTCGTGCACTAATCGGGTCGAGTCCTCGGATTGACATTGTGTTTCTCAACACATTTGTTGATCGGTAGTACTCTATGAGCACTATATTGCACGGTAGAGAGAACCGCTCTACAATGGTGCCGCTGCCGGGGAACGAGTGCCTACATTAGTTGAGCACCATACACACACTACCACTCCTTGTTAAGCTCCAATCGATTGTAAAACCGTTGGATAGGAGAGCAGGCTTTGGGACTATTTTTGGTACTTATTTAAGACTAATCTGTTGTTAAATTCTCTTTATTGTCTTGCAATTTGAGTGTGATTGGCTAGCTACGCCTCTCCCTTGAGGTCAGGACAAGGATTCAACACACGAGAAGAATTGGAGGTAGGCACTAAACCTGTCAATTTCAATTTGTGTGCAAAAGAGAGAGGCCTGATTTGTATTTCTGTCATTCTGTTTAAGGATAATTTTTGCTGTTTCATTTTTTTGCATGTTCATTTTATTTTTTGTTCTTAGCTTAGTTTAGTTTTCTGCATCTTTAATTTTGTGCATTTTAGTTCTCTGTTAAGCCTGCACCTGTAGAGAAACTAAAATCTGTACACACACATGAAGATTGAACATTTCGAATTTGCTGCAAATCTCACAGAGCTGCACACGCATTGAGTTCCCTGCACAGCACTTTAATCATAATAATAATAATAATAATAAAAGAAGGCAGTTGTGCGTGAACAACGCACCGCGCGGAGAGACCCACACACCACGACTGCACCGGATAAAGGGGTGCCAAAAAAAAAGTATGAAAAATTTTTCATTTTCTGCCGCAAAAAAATGGAAGGTTATCGAACTTTTTGAGAGGAGTTAGAAAACACCCATCGTCGAAATTTTGGTCCCGGAACCATTTTCCCATAGTGAGTTCAGTATGGGAAACTGGTAAATTTTAGGCTATTTTTGATCCTGGAAAATACACTATTTTTTTGGCCTAATGTGTTCGAGGGGGTTCAAAATGGGTTCTGGCAAAGTTTGAGCGAACTTAAAAAATTTTGGATTTTTTTGAAAAAAAAACCTTAAAATTTGACCTTATGCACTTGCGGTCGGGACGTCATATAGACACTGCCATAGGGTCTAGGGCACCTTCTAGAGTGCCTACACAGGAAAGTGGGACCCAATCGGTAGGAAATTTGGCAGATATTGCAGAAACCTTTTCCGAATCCCAATCTGATACCCTTTCGAGGACAACTAGCTCATTGTTTATGGATAATCTAGGGCCGTCAAATAGTCATCCCTTAGTCCCAAATAGGACACCCACAAGATCTTTTAATCCATTTGAAGCCGACATCATGGGGTTACCACTCAATGTGAGACTTCAATATGTTTACACGAATGCTCTGTTGAAATGTAGAGAGAAAGAGACGAGACAAGAGACACATCATGTACGCTCCCAAAGACTGATTCATATTGAGGACAAGATACATATATATAGGTGAGACCAAGTTAGGTAGAGTGAGCCATATATAGAGCTCCAACACCCCCACTCAAATAAAGGTCTCTAGTTATGGATAAAAAAAACCCTTGGGGAGTACAAGGGAAAAACCCAAGCCCCTATACAAATGTGAAAATATGAACCAGAAGTAATGATGTGAAAGTTCATTGTGCATCTATGTACAAATATACAAAAGGACAAAAAGGTCATAGTGTGCAATTGTGAAATGTGCAAAGTGCGTGGTGTTTAGAAGATTACAACGATATATGTACAAAGCTACCATAAGAGTAAAGAGCCTAATCTAGAAAGAGTGAGCCCGAGGCAACTCCAAGCTCTAAGCAAAAGAGAATGAAGTGTGACTCATTGAGACCTTTGGTAAGAATATCTGCAATCATCTGGTCACTTGAACAATATTCAATCATGATAGTACCTTTGCGTACTTCGTATCGAACATAATGGTAATGCACAGCAATATGTTTTGACTTGTTATGTTGGACATAGTCTTTTGTAAGTCTAATAGCACTCTGATTATCACACCGCAAGGGTGTACTAGAAATAGGAGAATGGCCAATATCTGTCAACACTTATCGAAGCCAAATGAGTTCACGAGCTGCAAGTGATGCCGCAACATATTTAGATTCGATTGTAAAAACTGCAACACAACGTTGTTTCTTGCTGGTCCAAGAAATAAGACAACCATTAATGAAGAAACAATTGCCACTAGTAGATAGCATAGATAAATGTGAGCTGGCCCAATCTGCATCTGTGTAACCCAAAAGAGAAAGAGATGGAATGGAGTCAGATGTGAATTGTCGTTGATAAACCAAACCATAATGTTTAGTGCCTTTCAAGTATTTCAACATGCGCTTTGTTGAAGACCAATGCTTAAGAGAAGGACATGAAAGATGTTGCCCGAGATAGTTAGCAATAAACAAAATGTCAGGACGAGTGTTCAAAATGTCAGGACGAGTGTTCAAACCAAAAACTTGAAAACATTCAACCAAATTAGCATATGGTTGATTTGTAACAAGCTGGCCACCACCATCAGAAGTGTTTTTCATGGAACTCGCAAGACAAGGAGTAGTTGCTGAATGTGTAGATTCCAAACCAAACTTCTTAATAGTATCTTCAATAAACTTTGACTGTCAAAGTAATAAAATACCTTTGCTGCGATCCCTTTGAATCTGAATGCCAAGACACGAGTGAAGCTCTCCAAGATCCACCATATCAAATGCCGAAGATAACAACTGCTTAATTTGGTGTAGAAATCCCAAATCATTGGAAACAAGGATTGTATCATCCACATAAAGGGCAAGGATTACAAAACTACCATTTTGGTGTTTGGTAAATAAGTTGGGATCAGAAGAGCAAGAGAGAAAGCCATGGGAGGTAAGAAAAAGATCAAACTTGATGTACCAGGCCCGTGAAGCTTGTTTAAGACCATATAAAGCCCTATGAAGACGAGCAACAAGATCTTCCTTACCTGCAATAACAAATCCTTCTCGTTGCTCCATGTAAATTTCTTCATTTAAATCTTCATTCAAGAAAGCTGTGCACACGTCCATCTGATGAATTTCTAAGTCAAATTGAACAGCAAATGCCAATAAAACCCGAATACTAGTAATGCGAACAACTGGTGAAAAGGTTTTATGATAATCAATGCCAGCAACTTGAGAATAACCTTTGGCAACTAAACGTGCCTTGAATTTGTCAAAGGATCCATATGCTTTAAATTTTGTCTTATATACCCACTTACACTTAATGGCAGTACGGCCATGAGGCAACCTAGTGAGTATCCATGTACCTTTAGAGATAAGAGAATCGTACTCTGCTTCCATAGCCTCTTGCCATTGAACCTTTTGTGGAGAACATATAGCATCACTGTACGTGGCAAGATCTTCAGAAGTAGAGAAAACATTAGCATCAAAATCTTCATCATAAACATGACAAGAAGCATGCTCAAAATCAATAGGTAGATCAATAAAAATGTCAACATCATCAATGACAGCATTCGGAATCAATGGTTGTGAAGAGGAAAGTTGCTCTATAGAAGAAGATTCATCATCACACAAGAATGGAAAAACTTGAAGCAAAGATTTAGTATCATCAGAATCATCCATGGACCATGTACCGCCCATAAGTTGTTCATTGAAAATAGCATCACGATTCACAAGCACTTTCTTGGAGGACGGGTCATAGAATTTGTAGCCTTTGGAAGTGTCAGAATACCCAATAAAAATAACTTTAAGCCCAAGAGCATCAAGATTTGCTCGTGTTTCTTTAGGAACATGAATTTTAGCAATACATCCAAAGGTTCAAAAATGAGATACAGAAGGAATTTCACCTGTCCATGCTGTGATGGGTATCTTACCAGAAGGAGCAGTAGTAGGAAGATGATTCTGAACAAAGACTACTGTCAAGAGAGCTTCACTCCAGAAAACACGAGATAACCCAAAATGAATCAGCATACATCGTATAGCATTGATAATAGTGCGATTCTTACGTTCAGCAACACCGTTCTATTGAGGTGAATATGGAATAGTATGTTCATGATGAATACCATGGTCCATACAATAACTCTCAAACTCACGAGACACATATTCTCCACCATTATCACTGCAAAGTTTCTTGAGGCGACGACCAGTTTGAAGTTCGGCAGCCTTGTGAAATTGCTTAAAAATAGATAACGCCTCAGATTTTTATCGAAGCAAGAAAACAACTGTATACCGTGAGTAATCATCAATAAACGTAATGAAATAACGATGTTGTGTTCTCGATGGAGGCAAAGGTCCACAAATGTCAGTATGAATAAGATCCAACAAATCATGAGAATGAACTGAATTCGAGAGAGGAAAGGGTTTACGATTGTGTTTGCCAAGAGCACAAAACTCACAGATTCCCATATGAGGATGAGCTTTAAGATCCATGCCACGTACAAGACCTTGATGATGAAGATCAAGAAGCTTTGAGAAATCAACATGAACAAAGCGATGATGCCATATCTTGCAATCATGATCACCTCGAGTAGTGACAACATTTGCTACAGCATCATTAAGAGAGAGCTCAAACAAATTACCATTATGAGAAGCAGTTGCAATAGTCTGTCCATCTTTCTCAATGCGACATTTGGTGTGGTCGAATCCAACAAACAAACCAAGATCAACAAGTCTTGCAACTGAAAGAAGATTACGTTGAAGTTCTGGGATAAACCCCTCGTAAAACTCGAGTTGAAGAAGATAAGGTGCCAAGATATAAATCTCCAATGCCCTTGACTTGACAAGTTATATCATCAGTAAGATAAACAACACGCTTAACAGGTAAAGAATGATAGTTATGTAGCCACTTAGATTCATATGTCATATTTCCTGTAGCACCAGAATCAATAATGAAAAGTGAACCATCACATACATGAAGTATTCTGTCTGGGGGAACTGAACATAAAACACAACTTGTTTTAGGCACAACATTATCATGATGCTCGGCTGCATATGCTCGATTTCGATCTACATCAAATCGACGTTTAAAGCACATGGAAGAGGGATGATCAGATTTTCCACAATAATCACAAGAAGAAGAATCTCTAGATAAACGTGGTTGTTTTGTGGTAATGTTATGTTCTTCATCATATTGACGTGCCCAACAGTCATCTTCAATATGACCATTCCTATTGTAGTAAGAACAATGCTTGTTAGGAAATTTGAGACGAGAGAAACTACCACCACCACGACCACCTCTGTGGTTGCCTCGTTGAAAAGAACGCTTTCGCACATAAAGGCCTGTTCCAACTATTGTGACTCAGGGTCCTCTTATTGTGAAAACATAGCTGCATCATGACCAACGCTACGTCATTGTTGACGTTAAGAATACTCAATCAAAGATATGTAAGTTTGGTCAAAATCAAGACTGTCCTTGTTAGAAAGAATGGTAACAATGTTGTCATAAGACGGATCCTTTATCGTATCAAGAAGAATTGTAATAAGTTGCTTTCGTGGAACAGAATCACCCGCAGCAGCAGCAAGTTGATTAATAATAGATTCGAAAGAATCAATATGCCCCGTCATAGCAGTACCAACTTCATACTGTAACTTTGAAACCAAACCTCTCAAATAAAGTGTTTCTGTAAAAACAGACTTTTTTTGAAAATTTGCTATAAGATACTCCCATACGTCATGGGAAGTAGGAAAGTCATACACATCAAGCATGAGAGAATCACTAAGAGCAGAAAGAATGTACCAACGAGCTGCTTTATCACGCCTCTGCCAATCCATATAAGCAAGATGCCATGCATCAAAAACAGGGCCTTTCGTGATAAGAACGTTGTCAGAATCCAAAATAGTAGACTGAGACGGACATAGAGAATCGCCAATAACAACATCTGAGAGCTCATCGCCTTCAAGAATTAACAACATCTTTGCTTTCCAACCGGGAAACCCTTGGCCTTGAAAAGAAGGAATAGAATGTTGGCCATAAGGAAGACCATTGACGAGAATAATCATAGCCATATCTATCTGCGAAAAGACGTGTAAGATAAAATCACAAAATCTGCACACCATAGACAAGGATGACCGCAAGAGATAAGAGACGTCAATAAGAAAAGAGTCCTAAAAATAGAGAGACGTGGGACGCAAGATTCATTGATAGATGCTTGATGAAAAAGCTAGATTGGTCGTTTTGCTAAAAATAGCAAAATAATAAGAGACACTTGATGAAAAAGCTAGATTTGGCGGTTTGCTAAAAAATAGCAAAATAATAAAAGACGCTTGACGAAGACGAAATCTGTGTGCTCACAAAGACGCTTGACGAAGACGAAACCTGTGTGCTCACACAAAGAACGTGTTTGCTTATTCAAAGAACCTGTTTTGCTATTACAGATGCAGTTTGCCTGAACTATCATAACTTTTGACTTACAACTCCGTTTAACAAACTTTTTTGATAGGATTCACCAGCACAATACAATCTACGCACGTTTTGGTTTTAAGGACGTGATTAAGAAACAACTCTAATTACAACAAGTTAAGCTATAAAATCATGTAGACAACACATAATCAAAGAACAATCTTGTAAGACATGAAATTATAATCATGAATTTAACAAGAAGACATAGATGCTTCCCTTATAGATGCTTCCCTTATAGATGCTTCCCTTATAGATGCTCTGATACCATGTTGAAATGTAGAGAGAAAGAGACGAGACAAGAGACACATCATGTACGCTCCCAAAGACTGATTCATATTGAGGACAAGATACATATATATAGGTGAGACCAAGTTAGGTAGAGTGAGCCATATATAGAGCTCCAACATGCTCAAAGAGCTGAGATCTTTAGGGATCCTCCACAACAACGGTATCTCGTTTAAGATTGCAGACTTTTTCTTAGAGCTTGATAGAGCACCTCTATTCAATGACCAGGGTAACATGTACATGGGCGGAGATGGTGTTCGCTTCTACAAAGTCACCTATCATCCAGAGAATGTAGAAAAATTAGGAGGACTCTCTAAGAAGGCGCCCCGAAATCTACCTAGAACCCTCATCCCCATCGCATACACAAAATACATTTCCTTGAAGGCGGCCATGCCAGTGCGACTTATTTTAGGCAAAAAATCATTGTTTTCCTATTTGGCAAGGCTCCGCTGAGCTGGTTGTTGTATAGTTGGATGTTGTCTAGGGAGGAGAGATTGGCGAAGCTCTCTGGCAGTCTACGAAGAAAGAGTTGTCGTTAAATTAAAAAAACCTAAGGTGAGCTTGAGGGAGTCTAGAAAGAGGGGTATTAAACTAGAGAGACTATTTTGGAAAAGATAGAAGTAGGTGAGGTTGGTGAAGGGGGTTATTGATGCTGCTAGAGAGGTGGTTGTAGGAGAGATCTAGGAAGTAGAGGCGGGAAATTTTGGCACAGCTGGTGGGGATTAAACCAAAGAGGCTACAATTTGGAAAGCCAAGGCTTTCTATGTTAACCAGGTTGCCAAGATGAAACAAAAGCTCCTGAGGGTCAAAAAAATTTCCAGAGGTCAAGGCTTTACAAACAGGAGCGATTGCCAAGCTGTGAGACAGTATAGTGCTAGAGATAGTGTTTCTCCATAGTTCGAGCAAGGTTAAGTAGGGAAGGTCTCCAAACTCTGCTGGGTATTGCAATTTGAAGATTTTGGAGATGTTGGACGGTAAACGCCGATAGAACCACTTCTTGATGAGGTACAACAACATGAGGAGGTAGCATCTCTCTAGGAGGAAGTAAGGGAAGCTTTGATTAAAGAGATTGAAGCATAGGTGTAGCTAAGTCAGTTTGGGCCGTTGAGATTGAAATTGGTGAAATGGAGGCCTACCACAATCGCGGAAGAATTCGAGCCCATTGACAGTAGCTGATGGAATACACAAAAACAAATTGTCTTAAAGGAGGCGCAGCGTCGGCGCGGCCTCCTTTAGGGATGTTTGCTTTATCTTTCGGTGCCTCTAAGGTTATGGCATTGTCGGTGTTTTCAAGGCTTTTTTGTGATGAAAAGTCACAAAATCATTGTTTGCTTATCTTTCAATGCCTCTAACGTTATGGCATGGTATGGTATGTGCCTTTATTGTATGTCTCCACCACGAAATTCACAAGTATAAATTGTCTCTAAGGTTATAGCAAGGTAGGTATGCTTATGGAATGTCTCCACCAAAATCATAAGAAACAATTGCCCTGAAGAAGGCTACATCAGCATGGCCTACTTCAGGGAAATTTTTTGTATATGCCATATATGAGGCATGTGAAAACTTCACTTTGTTGGGCTTCCCTACATGGCCATGGTTTATCCACCATATATGGGCATGGATCGATGAAAAGAAATGGCCAAGGGAGGTCATGTAGGCACATCCTCCCTTGGCCATTTCTTTTGTGGATGCAAAGGGCAAGCAAGCACTGTTATAGCTCACCCAAACCCCAACAAGAAGATTACTTAGTGAACCACAACTGTTGTGAGGATCTTTCCATTTGCCAAGCTCGTAACTCCTTGAGAAACAATTCCACTGCACCTCCCATGAGCTTTGTAACACTGTCACGTTGCACTACATATACTTATCCCTCCTCTTACCTTACCTCACCTCACTCACACACAATCACTAACATGAATTATAGGGATATTATCACGAGGACTAGCAAGAGCAAGGCTCTATTGCACAATGGGATAGTTCTTTGTATCATGAGAGATATTCACTTATATACATGGCCATAAATGTTCACACTCACTTAAACTGTAGCCGGAACATTAGGCTCATAAGAGGCCTAATGCTATTACAATGTCCAACCTTGGGGATGTCTTCCAAAA
This sequence comes from Cibotium barometz, assembly GCF_041138505.1. Classification (NCBI taxonomy): domain Eukaryota; kingdom Viridiplantae; phylum Streptophyta; class Polypodiopsida; order Cyatheales; family Cibotiaceae; genus Cibotium; species Cibotium barometz. Next base: position 31,468,592 of record NC_141102.1, on the reverse strand, counting down.
CAAGGCACAATCTCAAGTTGAGCGATCTTTACGTTGCCCTTGTAAGTGAGGCTCAAACTCAAGTTTGACTCTTATGTTATGGTTCCTAATTCATTATGGTACATCATACGAAGTTTAGTAATCTAAGTTTGGATACAAAGTATATGTGTAGATATAAAAATGACTAGTATTGTATTAGCCTTGGTGTATTATTTAAATCCTAAAAGTAATAGCATTTTATTTTAATCTTATAGATATATACAAAGAAGGGAAAGACGAATATAACATTGCTCAACTAGAATATCATCATGAAAGCCCTACTAGAGAGATCAACTCTCATGATTTAAATGCTAGAAATAATGAAGACAACATGGTGGAGGTAGATCACATCGATGATTCAGCTTTGCAAACATCTTCAAGGCCTTCAAGTGATAGGACTAAAGAGACTAAGGACATTCCTAATTTGCAAGTTAATGTTGAGGTTAGTGAGAATAAAGATAAAGTTAATGAAGAGCTTCAAGAGACTTCAGCAACCAAGGAGACACAAGAAGAGATTGTTGAACAAATGGATGAGGCTACATATGCTACAAATAAAGGGAAAATAGTTGAAATCAAGGACTCTGTGGGGCAGAGGGTGTTGAAGAAATTGATGAGGCTACATATGCTACGAATAAAGAGAGAATAGTTGAAATCAAGGACTTTGTGGTGGCAGAGGGTGCCAAGAAAACTAAAGGTATATCTTTTTCAATAGGATGTTATTTAAGATGATTTATACAGCAATTTTGTGTGTTAAAAAGTATGTTTCTCAGCGAGAGTTGTTTTTGCAGGTATAGCTGCTTCTAACAATCACAAGTTAAGTACGCAAGAAATAGAGCAACGTGTTGAGGAGCTACGTTCCGATACACAAAAGAGTAGGACTCTAGGAAGTTTATATTCTTTTGAGAGAGATGGAGATAGATTAGTATTTCAATCTTCACCAATCAATAGGGAAATGCAATCAAGTCTAGGAGCCATCATCATAGATGAATATGGGAGCATGAAACGAAAGTAAACTTGTGGATGTTTTGTTGTAATTAGCTCTCATTGATAATATAGGATCACTTGTTTTAATATTGTTAAGTATGTAAACACATTAAAGTGTTATCATTCTTCTGTATTGTATGCAGAAAATATTCCTCGTGCAATCACCATAAAGAAACATGCACTTATACTTGATCTTAATGGAGTTTTACTCAACAAGGAAGAGAAGAGGCATCCACAAACAAATTGTATTCGAATTGATATTGGTCGCACCACAGTTGTTATTTGCCCCGGGTGTTTTGAATTTTTGGATGAGATTTGCCAGTACTTTCATGTTGGTATTTGGTCCACCATGCTACACAAGAATGTTTGTGCCTATGTAAACACTCTTGAACAGTATGCACATAAGAAATATCATTTCTTTATGGTGTGGGGACAAGAAGAATGTTATATCCATAATCTTCGAAAAGTGTATAGGCCAGATAAGCCTACTGTTGAGGCTATGTTTAAACCTTTACTCAAGGTTTGGAATCAGTTCCAAGATATTTGCAATAAGAAGAATACATTGCTTATTGATGATAGCCCTTTCAAGGGATGTGTTAATCCAAAAGACAACTGTCTCTTCCCTGAAAGTTTTCAAGGAGGGCACGACTACGTACTGTGCAATGACCTTCTACCCTACCTTTTAAATCTAAATAATACAAATGACATTAGGTCTATTATTTTGCTTAATCGGCTAGGTCAATCTTCTATCACACATGGCCATAATTTATTTATCGATTTTCAAGATGTACTGGAAGAATGGCTCCAATTCACCTCCCTATTTTTGCGAGAAGAAGTGGAAAACTCATCTTCTGCATCTTCACACTTACCATTATATGGTGATAAGCTAAAGTATGTCCAATCAAGAGGGGAAAAAAGAGAAGTAGAATCTATAAGCAAGGATCTAGCAATGTTGGCATCCAAAGCTGGAGTACCATTACTATCCAAAGACCAGCTAAGCTTGTTAAAAGTGTGTTACAAAAGAAGGATTTTGAGTGATCAACACGCTATTGCTTATGCTACTCGCTTGGGATATGATCGTGGTCATCTCATAAGTGGAGTTGCAGCAAAAGCATACATATCAAGGCTGCAAAAGGCTTACTTGAGCTTATGGGTAGGATAATGTCTGGTTTCATTAAACATTGAGTGACAGTATAATCAGATTCCAACCTAACCCAAACTAGTTGTTGCTGCAGGTCGAAGGAAACCATTTCTGAGGTCTAAACGTGCAGTTTGAAGTATGGGATCTGCACAAATATCAAGACTTGTTGGGTGCAGAATGTTTGGAGCCATTTTATACCTAAAATCCCATAAGATAGACTTGGCTTTGGCCAAAACAATGTGCTTAGATGGGTTTAATTTTTAGATTGTACAAGCAAAATCTTTACACTATTGTATCAAGAAATCAAATGCCTTCAAACTTACTGTCATTTGATTATCTCTTTTGTCAATATTTGCAATTCGATTGGAATAAAGATGTGTTTGTTTTTTATTGAATATATTGTCTTGTCAAGGTGTAAGGCTATGAATATCATAATAATTTAATTTGGATAAACTCAATTATCTTAATAGTGAAAATCTTTTATACATCATATTCAATAAATTTGATGAAATTTAGCATTGACAATATACTCGCTCTTTTATTTTTTTGGTTGAACTAATGAGGTATTGGAGAATTTGTCTATGAAGGTTTAAGACCATCCATATCATGGATGAATTTATGTTGTTGGCACATAATATATTTATTCAAAATTTTGAATGTACATTAACCAAACATTTTGTTTTCAACAGGATATGTTGAAGCATATAGCTTTGATTTCAAGTGTACAGAAAACTTACTATTGAGGTGGCACCAATCATTGGTGACTTATGTACCTAGAGGCAAAAGAGTTCCACCACCCCCAGATACAATAAGAAAACAAAGAAGAGTATTGATACTTGAACTCAATGGTGTTTTACTTAAGACCATTGAGATGCAACATGGTGATGTATGTCCAGACTGGGCCAAACATATGCATCTTCTGGAAGAGAATACAAGTGTTTGGCATTTGATTCGCAAAGATGCATTCACTTTCCTTGATTTTTGTATGCAATGGTTTGAGGTATGGACCTGGAGTACTAATAGACTACAAAGGACTCGACGCATTCTTGAGTTGTGCTTTCCTCGGCACCATCAAAAGTTTAAGGTCGTAGCAAGGCATGCAGCATGTCAAAAGACGGATCTTCTTATTGGATATTGATTTGTATACCACAAAAACTTAGATGTAGCATGGAGAATTTTTCATGACCTGGATGGAAATAACACACTAATTTTTGATGATACCCTCTACAATGTAATGTGGAATATGCCCGGAACCTACTTGATTTTTCCAAAGATGTGGAATCAAAATATAGAGGAGCTTCAAAGTTTTTTGGAGACAACTATCGGCGCATGGTTACTTGGTTGGATTTATGCAAAGAACAAACGGGAGTATACTTGCAACACTTTAGTAAATGAAGCAGCTTATGATAGAGAAACTTTGTATGTATTGGAGCAATACATGAGAAAACGCTATGTTTGAGATACAATTTGTACTCAATTATTATCTTGACGAAGGGTTTTTGTCTTTGGATAAATTGTAAACTTGAATGTAACAATCTCATTGAATGTAACAAGTGTTCTTTGGCATTATCATCCCATGTTTTTACTTCAATGTCCCTCAAATTTGAGCATATATATCATGATTTATAATCTTGATATAGTGTCTAAGATGGGTTTTTATCTGTGGATCAATCGTAAACTTAGCATATTGTTACTGTCATTGAGATTTACTTTTTGTTTTGTTGTTTCTAACACCACACCCTTTAGAGATCTCTCATTTCTAAGGTTCCTTTTTATAATGATATTTAGAATTCTTTTGGCAAATTAAATAAACCCCATGTTTTTACTTCAATGTCTCAAAGTGGAGATAGTATTTAACATTATCTTCTTCATATGAAAGGTGTTGTATAATCTCAATTAAGTTTAGTGTCACATATGTATCTATACAACTACAAACAAATACGCCAAATAGTTGTGTCAAGATATAATCTATTGGCACAAAGAGTGCACCAACAAATAGATGTTAGCTCAAACTACACAAAAATACCGAGTTTCCAACCAATCCTATAAGAAATGGGACTCGAATAATTCCCAAAATTCCTAAATTTGTCTTAAAAGCTCAAAACATGCATAACCTTCTCAAGTTGGTGATGTAAGTCCAAGGTTGGGGCACTCAGGTTCCTTAACTCCTTCTCATTTTCAAGCACCACCCATGAGTCTAGCATTTGCAAAGACAAGGCGACTCAATTCACCAAGTGGTCTGTTGAGGAGAGAGCTCCTTGTAGCTGAACAGTTTCCAAAAGAACGCCAGGTCATGCCAACAAGGGAAAGGATGTTTAAAGGAAAGCCTCTTCTTGCAACAGAATAGCTTCCATAGGAAAGCCAGCCCACACCATCAAGATGGAAAGGTCATAAAGGTAAACATTTTCAAATGATATGGAGGCTCGTGTGCCCAAGGCTCTTGAACCTAGTGGCAACAAGGGTTCTTTTGAGGGAAAGACTAAAAAATCTAGGTATGGGCATGGTTGGACCTTGACCATAGGAACTCCTGGCCTTCATAAGCAAGTAATTGAGCCTACTTCTCCCTCTTTTCTTGTGACTAAACATAAAGGTTCTTCAAGTGAGGCTAATGAATTTCAACATGGTGGACGTATCATAACTATAATGGAATAGAGATCAAAGAAGACATATTTTCTTGTTGAGTGTGAATCAGAACAATTCCAAGTTGTTATCCTCCTTCTTCAAAAGGACTTTTAGCTACAAGAGGTCAATCCCCTTAGCACATAAAAATTTCTTGAAGATGTGATATGAACAAGAGGCTTGGTAAGCTGAATTTCTCTTCATCTCTCCTAGTTACTCAAATTGTAATTTGCATCTTCTTTTTCTGAGTTTCTATTATTTTGGTGGATTTTAGAGTTTTGGTCAAGCAGTTGTGGAGCACATGGATAGTATTTTTGGTGATCCGGATTCTACAAATAGCTCTAATGAAGATGACATGGAAGAAGATGTGGACACAGAAACACAAAGTGAAGATGAGCCACTTGAAGAAGAAACTATTCTACTTGAACCTCATGTAGAAGATACAAGAAAGAAAGGTCATAAAGGCTCAAAGAAAAATAAGGAGAAGCAATTCTTAAGTGAAGCTGAGATTGTGCCTTCAGGTCCAGGTGCACCCTTACCACTTCCATCGGATAAGACTTCAGATAATGCTATCCGAGAGATGTGCAATAAGACAAAGATGGTTGATCCTTTACCTTGCGAGCTGCCTTTTAGTTGTAATGATCAACCTCCCATTGATCCCCAAACAGGAAAAAGACCACTTCAACTACGAAGTGTCAATGAAGCACATGTTTCTAACCTCACGCTAAAAATGAAATCAAAACCTATAGACATGGTGCTACTGCTACTGCTACTTGTTTTGGTGGACAAGGATCAATGTCCTACCAAGGATTCATGGAAATTCTAGGGTAGATTATTGCAAGTATTATGTTCTAGGCAGAACCCACACATTGCTTGTTGTGCAAAAAAAGAACTTTGCCAAGAATATGATCATATTGAGAGTTACAAGACAGCTCTTTGTTGGGTTTATGCAGGTTTGACTGATTGACGAGTGTACAATTTTATCCATGGATCACAAAATTGAGTCAGATTATCGCTAACAAATGACTTTACTTCAAAAAAATTAGGTTCTTTCATAATGAGTGGATCAAGCAACAAAAAAAGGCCAAAACATTGATTAGAACTTTTGAGTCACACTTTGTAAGAGATGTGGTCTACAAGTACATAAAAAGAGCTCATGTCGTGCTGACCAAAAGCCAAACATCAAGCCTTATGATATATTTTTTTTATTGGCTCTTCATGAGTGATGGGAAAATTTGGGAGATGCAAGAATAGATATTCTCTTTATGGGCATAAGGAAAGTTTAAAGGTCAAAAGATGTTAAATACTCCTTCAAGCTCTCATGGGAAACCTAAGGCAGATGAAGCCATAAAGCCTCTTCCTGAATACATGAAGATAAATCCCTGACGATCACTGCAACAAGGAATTCATGATACATCTCTAATGATGAGATCCATAAAGCCTCTTCCTGAGACATGAAGATAACTCCTTGGCGATCACTGCAAGGGATCCATGATACATCTCTAATAATGAGAATTCTTGCACGTGTGAAGGCCAAAAACATCTCCTTGGAAGAGATGGGAGTAGAATTTGAAAGGTTTATATCTATCATTTTCTCTCATTTTCACTCAACAACTTGTTGTTTTTTTTAAAATGAAAATAACTTTGTCTTTGTAGGCAAAAATCCTATTTGCACATGCACAGAATTATGATAGAAAAGTTGAACAGCAATGATTAGGATGTCCATCTTAAGGTCTCATTGGTCCTCTTTGGATTCTAGAATCCACCTTGTAGTCTCATCAAGACTTACTTTGGTTTCTAGAATCCGGCTTAAGGTCATGTGTGAGCTTCTAAAATCCACATTGGTTTTTAAAGACTTAACATTCTAAATTCTTGTCATATGTTATGCTTTAGATTTTGTAATGTAAATTATTTGATTTTGTTTTAAGTTTCAAGTATCCCGAGTCTTACTTAATATCTCTGGTGTAGAACCGAGACCCTCGTGTTAAGTTGAAGGAAATTCTACAACCCTTTGAACAGTTTTTGTCTTGTTGTTAGGATAGAGAGGAAAAAAAGAGAGCAAGTTTTTGATTATGTGGATGAGCCTCCTTTTCTTTGGACAGTTCATGAAGGACGAGTAGAGGAAATGGATACATTTGTGAGGACAGGTCATCCTTAAACTGTAGCATAAGATGATGCTCCATATGGTTTCAAAGCTCCAAGCTCAATTAATGATGATGTGAAGTATGGAGTAAGTGCTTATAAAAGAATCAATTAAGGTTTTTAGAAAGTGACTTGTAAATCATGGACACTCGTAATTTTTCATGCTAATGATCAAAATCACAGCCGCTCAAAAAGCTCACATATCTAAACATGGAGAATTAGATGATTATATGGTAGTATTTCTATTTTTTGTTCTCCTTTACCCTTTCTTTTCACTCTTATTCTTTTGTGGTATTTTTGAACAATGTCTTACTTGCAGGACCAAACCATCCATGGGTACAAACTCGATCGGCTTTCTTGGGCATGTGAGTTTGCAACGATTGGTTTTCGTTCTCCATTTGGACTAAGAGCTCAATGGACATATAATTTTTCCATGAAACCAAATTGTACAAATGTGTTTGAGAGACTAGGGGTTTGCAAGAAGTTCAGACATACAACTGGTGAATTAATAGGCATGATTAATCCTTATCAAAAGCCTCAGCTTTTGATGATGGATTTAATTGACCTTATTTCAATTAAGGGAGAGTGGATAATGGACTTGTTTGCAGGGACACGCACCACAACTATCAGTTCTCTAAAGAGGGGGAGAAATGTTGTTGCTATTGAGTGTGACCCCTTGTAGAGGTACAATTCATTGGGCATAGAGTGACGCGATGATAAGAGAGTTGCGGATGAGTTCTAAGAGGTGGGGATGAAATCTATGGAGTCTGATCCAAGGTTTCTAAATGCTTCTGGAGATCCTTAGCCTTCCATTGTGATGACTAAGATATTGGGGAGATTGTAGATTTGGTTGATTATGATCCAGATGTTCATAATGACAAGGATGTTGAGATATCGAGCTCTAGTGAGGCGGTGGACACTGATGACCCGCCTGGGGGATAGGCCCCACACTTACACCACTGGCATGGTTGGTGAGATCTTGGGTGATATGCGGCCAGTGGGATGACAGGCTGTGTGTGACAGCCATTCTAGAGACTGGCATAGTTATAGCGCCAGCTCATTTAGTCGGGTTCACACTATAGAGAACCCGTGTATGTATTGGTTGAGTACCTTTCATATTGTGTGTACTCTTATCTTTGTATATGGTGTGTTGAGTGTTGAGTAGAGAAGAAGAAGATTTTCAGCCTCTCACCTTGTGTGTTCTCTATTAGGGTTTTGTGAGTGTGTGTGTGTGCTTGCAAGAGCTCAAGCTCTCTTCCCCCCTGCATCTTTTCATGGTATCAGAGCCTGGTTCATGCTAAGGGCTGAGCTGCAAGCAAGAGAACCACAGGGAAGCGGTACGAGGGTAAGAGCTTCACCTACTCTTCCCTATTGTGTTGGTGACTACACCCTTGTCGGGAGCTCTACGGGAGGCACCGGCAAACGATCTCCGATTGAGGAGCTTTCTTCGCGGGAGTGAAGCTATAGGGCAACTATACAGTCCTTTGGACTGTCCTTTGGACTGAAATTTCCAGGCCGAAAACGTGTTTCGGGCGCGTCTGGACCTCCGTTTTTCAGAAAGCAGGCGATTTCGAGCACTGCGGGTAAGTCATCGATTCTCTGCAGAACTCTGTTTTAAGAACTGCAGGAAGACAGATTGACTGTGCAGACACTGTGGGTGCTGCAAAGAGGTCTACAGTTGCCATTGGGTGTATGTATGCACATTGAAGTCACTGGTTGTGACATTTGAGAGTACTACAGTACCGCTGTGCAGAAAATCCAGCATTTGTGCAGAAAAACCAGAGTGCAGTTTCTGGTAAAATTGTGTGTTTGGCAAGATGTCTAATGATGGCATAACACAGATTGTGGCTGAGAAGCTGGACAAGAATAACTTCCATGCTTGGAGGTTTAGGCTGACTAATTTCCTGATGGGAAAAGGCTATTGGGACTACATTGAAGGTGAGCATGAAGAGGCACCGGAGATACCGGATATAAATCCGACTGCTGCAGATGTGAAAGAGTTTAAAGACTGGAACCAAGGAGCGAGGAAAGTCATGTATTGGCTCTCCATTAGTATACAGGACACCATGATTGGGCACATTCAGGATGCCAAGTCCCCCAAGGAGGCGTGGGACACCTTGGTAAAGCTATATGAAACAAATACCAAGGCACGTAAGATACAATTGAAGAATGAACTTCATACTGTGGAGAAAAAGAGCATGTCTGTGAATGACTATGCGTTGAAGATAAAGGGTATTGTGGAATCCCTTGCATCTATTGGTGTGTCAGTAGATGATGATGACAAGGTGGAAGTCTGTCTACGTGGTCTCGGGCCACAATACAAGGCGTTCAAGACGTCTATTCAGACTCGGGAAAACATTCCCAACTTTACAGATTTGGTGTCTATGCTGATTATCGAAGAGAAGAGCTTGGGTGAAGACCAACAGTCTTCCCAAAGCAAAAACAGTTCAGAGCAACAGGCCTTCTACACGAGTTCAGGAAGAGGACGAGGTAGAGGAGGCCGTGGACGCGGTCAAGGAGGTGGCCGAACAGGTAATCAGAATTATGGCCAGCAGCAGAGCAGCAACAACAACAGTCCCAGAATCAACAACAACAACAACACGCAGGTGGAAGAGGCAAATTCAGAGGCAGGGGGAGTCAAAGAGGCCGTGGAAATTGGCAAAGGCAATATAATGATGCACGTGAATGCTATTATTGTGGTAAGCCTGGACATGTGCAGGCAGAATGTTATAAGAAGCAGGCTGACATGCAAAATGGGAAAGTGCAGCAAAACAACTATGCATCCTCAAGCAGAAACAATGAGGATAATGAAAGGTTGTTTGTTATGCAGCATGTCGTGAATGCCATGTCTGAAAATGTGGATGCAGCACAAAAAGATAATGTATGGTATGTGGATTCAGGCGCTTCGAACCACATGACGAGTCATGGGGAGTGGTTCAAGGAGATGAAGAACCCGGAAAGACCAGGTTTTGTGGAAACAGGGGATGACACGGCTCATCCAATTGCCCACGTTGGAGATGTGCCATTATCTATGCAGGATGGCAAAGTGAAGTACCTTGCAGATGTACTTCATGTACCGAACATAACAAAGAATCTGGTTTCAGTTGGCCAGATGATTGAGCAGGGTTTGCAGGTTCGGTTTAACCCTGATGGATGTTATGTTGAAGATTTTAAAGACAAGTGCAGGTTGGTTGCAAAAGGCAACAGAGTGGGCAGAATGTTTACATTGAATGTAGACATGCCTGAAATGAGTGCTGCGATGTTTGCAAATGGTTCAGGAGTTGTTACAGACACAGACATATGGCATAAAAGAATTGGACATGTAAATGTGCAGAGATTGAAGTCTATGCAGACAAAAGGAATTGTGACAGGGCTGCCAAAATTTAAAGTGGAAGGTATGCAGAAAATCTGTGAAGTATGCCAATTTGGGAAGCAGACAAAGCATGTGTTTCCACGTAACAGATATGTGAGCAGAAATGCACTAGATGTTGTGCATTCAGATGTATGGGGTCCTACAAAGACCGTGTCTATGGGAGGCTGCAGGTACTATGTCACTTTCATTGATGACCACACAAGAAAAGTGTGGGTATATTTCATGAAGGAGAAGAGTGAGGTGTTCACTCACTTTCAGAATTTCAGAGTTTTGGTTGAAAAGCAAACAGGGAAATATGTAAAGTGCCTAAGGTCAGATGGAGGGGGAGAGTACTTCTCCAATGAGTTCTCTGAATTCTTGAAGAAGAATGGTATTCGGAGACAGTTCACATGCAGATATACTCCGCAGCAAAATGGAGTTGCTGAGCGGAAAAACAGGCACATTGCTGAGATTGCGCGAGCATTGATGGAAGAGAAGAATATGCCGCATTGCTATTGGGCTGAGGCTGTTTCTACAGCAGTATACATCATGAACAGGACTCCAACTGCAGCCATACATGATGTAACTCCAGAAGAGAGGTTTACTGGCAGAAAACCAGATTTGTCTCATCTGAAAGTTTTTGGATGCATTGCATATGTGCATGTGCATGTGCATGTGCCAGATGAGCTGAGAACTAAGCTGGATCCGAAAGCTGAAAAATGTGTGTTTATTGGATATTCCCTTGAGCAAAAGGGATACAGGTGTTATAACCCTGCTACACGTGAGTTGAGGGTAAGCAGGGATGTTGTCTTTGATGAGATGAGCAGCTGGTATGCTGCTGAAAAAGAAGCTGTTGGGGCTGATGTGAGTGGAAGTGTGGTTGCACAGAATGTAGGTCAGCAATCACAGTCTTTGAGTGGACCAGGAGAGTCCTCATCTAGTGGGTCTGTTGATAGACCATGGAGTGGCAGGTTGCATCATAATACCAGTCCTGCAAAGGAAAAGAGAAAGTGGTTGAGCCCCTTGGTATGCCTGACATTTCTGCAGGGCATTCTCATGTTGATGGAGAGTCTAGTGGCTCAGATATGAGCCTTGATCAGGAGCTTGGGATCCCAGCTATGAGAACACCTGGTGTAAAGAAGGCTATGGAAGCCATGAATGAAAAGCTGCGAAGATCAGGGAGAGTGAAGAACCCTGTGCAGAGATTTACATATGATGGTTATGTGGCACATCACTATGCATATATGGCAAAGGTTGTGCAGGTTGTTGAGCCCACATGCATTGATGAGGCTATTGGAAATGTGCATTGGGAGAAAGCTATGGATGAGGAGATGGATGCACTATATGGAAATGAAACTTGGAATTTAGTGCAATTGCCTGAAGGCAAGAAAGCCATTGGATGCAAGTGGGTGTACAAAGTTAAACATAACAGTGATGGAAGCATAAACAGGTACAAGGCTAGATTGGTAGCCAAAGGATATGCGCAGACATATGGGATTGATTATGAGGAAACTTTCAGCCCAGTTGCCAAGATGGCAACGGTGAGAGTTGTGATAGCAGTGGCTGCATCAAAGCAATGGTCTTTACATCAGATGGATGTAAAGAATGCATTCTTGCATGGGGATTTGCAAGAAGAGGTGTATATGTTGCAGCCACCTGGATATGAGGATGTGGGTCACCCCGAGCATGTTTGCAGGTTGAAGAAAGCCTTGTATGGCTTAAAGCAAGCACCAAGAGCATGGTCTGACAAGATCTCTGAATATCTTGTCACTATTGGCTTTCATGTAGCCAATGCAGATTTCTCGCTGTATGTGAAACATGGTGATAGAGGAGTTGTGCTTGTTGTCATCTATGTAGATGACTTGATCATTACGGGGGACCATGATGCAGAGATCTTTGATGTAAAGATCTTGCTTAGACAGAAGTTTGAGATGAAGGATCTGGGGGAGCTCAGATATTTCTTGGGCATTGAGGTGATTAGGTCACCACATGGTATTGGATTACTGCAGAGACAGTATGGCTTGGACATGTTGTCCAAGTATGGCATGACAGGCTATAAGCCTATTTCTGTGCCATTGGATCAGAATGGCAAGTTGAGTGCAGATTCAGGAGAGATCTTGGAGGATCCTACTATGTATAGACGCATAGTAGGAAGTTTGATCTACATGACGATCACCAGACCAGATTTGAGCTATGCTGTTGGGTTGGTGAGTCAGTTTATGCAGGTTCCACGGAAACCGCATTTGGATGCAGTGAGACGCATACTGAGGTATGTGAGGTCTACTTTGCATTGTGGACTATTCTATGAGACTGGGACGGAGATATGTGTACATGGGTACACAGATGCTGATTGGGCTGGTAGTATCTCAGATAGAAGATCTACCAGTGGATTCATGTTTTCTTTGGGGAGTGCTGCTGTGACTTGGAGCAGCAAGAAGCAGCCTACGGTTGCTCTATCGAGTACAGAGGCCGAGTACAGAGGAGCTGCTATGGCAGCATGTGAGGTAGCTTGGTTGAGAAAGCTACTTGGAGATTTGGGTCTATCAGTGGATAGACAAGTTGTCATTTTCTGTGACAACATTAGCAGTATACAGTTGGCCAGGAACCCAGTCTTTCATGCTCGTACGAAGCACATAGAGGTCCACTACCACTTCGTCAGAGAGAAGGTCTTGGCAGGAGACCTTGACCTTGTTTATGTCAGCACAGAGGATCAGGTAGCTGACATCTTCACCAAAGCATTGGGTACAGAGAAGCTCCGCAGATTCAGAGCTTCGCTTGGTGTACATGAGATGGAGTTGAGCTCGAGGGGGAGTGTTGAGATATCGAGCTCTAGTGAGGCGGTGGACACTGATGACCCGCCTGGGGGATAGGCCCCACACTTACACCACTGGCATGGTTGGTGAGATCTTGGGTGATATGCGGCCAGTGGGATGACAGGCTGTGTGTGACAGCCATTCTAGAGACTGGCATAGTTATAGCGCCAGCTCATTTAGTCGGGTTCACACTATAGAGAACCCGTGTATGTATTGGTTGAGTACCTTTCATATTGTGTGTACTCTTATCTTTGTATATGGTGTGTTGAGTGTTGAGTAGAGAAGAAGAAGATTTTCAGCCTCTCACCTTGTGTGTTCTCTATTAGGGTTTTGTGAGTGTGTGTGTGTGCTTGCAAGAGCTCAAGCACACACACTCACAAGGGGGGAAGAGAGCTCAAGCTCTCTTCCCCCCTTGTGTGTGTGCTTGCAAGAGCTCAAGCTCTCTTCCCCCCTGCATCTTTTCAAAGGAGGGAAAGGTAATTAGTACTCCTAATCCTGGTCGTACACAAGAAGAGGGGGAGCCACATCAAGAATAAGAACATCCGATGATATAATAGACTTTTATTACCTTTTGTTTCCAGTAGTGATGTTTCTCAAAAATATTTGTATTGTTGATGAGTCTTATTATCTTGATCACAAGATGTTAAAGTATCTTTTATGGGATTAAAAATGTTTACCTTCAAATGATCATCATGTTAGTATAGTTTAAAGTATCTTTTATGGGATCAAAAACATTTACCTTCAAATCAATGTGTACATTTTTTAAAAGAAATTTGAAACTATGCTTATTTTGCAAAATTTCTAAAAACATGTCTCTTCAATGTCTCTAAAAGAGTGTAAAATTGATCAATATTTAGGACTAGTGAAAAATCAAGACAGCTTGTTGCAAATGATAACTCATGACTCATTGTCGTTTTTCATGACTCGCTGTTTTTATTTCATGAGCTTTGTAAAAAACAAATGTAAATTGTCATGGCAAATTAGTCAGTTTGCACAAAGTTTTAAAGCCGTAGTAAAAAAATGTTTGATTGTGAGTCCCTTTTTGGAAGGTTTGAGGATACTTTTTAGTTTCTTTAGTTATAAAAATAAAATTTCCTTGGAAGTTAGGCCAAAAGATGTACTCAACTTTTAATAATATCAAGAAAAGAAAAAGAGGGGAGTCGGTTCAAGAGGTTATGCATGGCTCCTTTATGAGCATGGTTCTTCTTCTTTTTCTCTTCCTTGGTTGGCACAACTCTTGCTCTCCTTTCCTTGTAGTCACATCAAGACTTACTTTGGTTTCTAGAATCCAGCTTAAGGTCATGTGTGAGATTCTAAAATCCACATTGGTTTTTAAAGGCTTATTATTCTAAATTCTTGTCATATGTTATGCTTTAGATTTTGAAATGTAAATTATTTGATTTTGTTTTAAGTTTCAAGTATCTTGAGTCTTACTTAATGTCTCTGGAATGCAGAACCGAGACCCTCGTGTTAAGTTGAAGGAAATTACACAACCCTTTGAACAATTTTTGTCTTATTGTCGGACATAGAGGAAAAAAAGAGAGCAAGAACAAACGATTCAAAATGTTCCTGACCTAAACAAATACATTTCTGATGATGTGGATGAGCCTCCTTTTCTTTGGACAGTTCATGAAGAAGGACAAGTAAAGGAAATGGATACATTTGTGAGACAGGTCGTTCTTACACTTTAGCATTAAATGATGCTCCATATGGTTTCAAAGCTCCAAGCGCAGTTAATGATGATGTGAAGTATGGAGTAAGTGCTTAAAATAATCATTCAAGATTTTCAGAAAGTGACAACTTGTGAATCATGGACACTTGTATTTTTTCATGCTCATGATCAAATCACAATCGCTCAAAAAGATTTCATAGATCTAAACATGGTGAATTAGATGATTATATGGTAGTATTTCAACTTTTTGTTCTCCTTTGGTCTTTCTTTTCACTCTTACTCTTTTGTGGTATTTTTGAACAACGTCTTACTTGTTGCAAGATCAAACCCAACATCCACGGGTACAAATTTGATCAGCTTTCTTGGGCATGTGAATTTGCAACGATTGGTTTTCACTCTCCATTTGGACTAAGAGCTCAACGGACATATAATTTTGCCATGAAACCAAATCGTACAAATGCGTTTGAGAGACCAGGGGTTTGCAAGAAGTTCAGGCATACAATTGGTGAATTAACAGGCATGATTAATCCTTATCAAAAGCCTTAGCTTTTGATGATGGATTTAATTAACCTTATTTCAATTAAGGGAGAGTGGATAATAAACTTGTTTGCGGGGACACGCACCACAACTATCAGTTCTCTAAAGAGGGGGAGAAATGTTGTTGCCGGTTATGAGTGTAACCCCTTGCAGGTACAATTCATTGGGCATAGAGTGACGACGATAAGAGAGTTGCCATATGAGTTCTAGGAGGTGGGGATGAAATCTATGGAGTCTGATCCAAGGTTTCTAAATGCTTCTGGAGATGGATTTAATTGACCTTATTTCAATTAAGGGACAGTGGATAATGGATTTGTTTGCGAGGACACGCAGCACCACAACTATCAGTTCTCAAACTTGATTTTTCACTTAATTTTTTTATTGAAAAACTACTAAAAACCTATTGGAATTCATTACTAAAATCTGTAGCATTGAAAACTTAAGATTATCTTTAATCATAACTTGGTTAATCTCGCAGGTATGTTACATTATGTGCATTTGTTGGCACATTGTTATGGTCTATAATGACACATTTTTACGATTTTGGCTACTCAAATCATTTGTTTGATTATATTTATTGTAAAAATCAAATGTGAATTGTCAATTAGCGGGTCCACATAAAATTTAAAATTTATGCAAATTTATGCAGACTAACAATTTACATTTATTTTTTACAATAAAAATCATCAAATAAATTATTTGAATAGCCAAAATGCCAAAAATGTGTTGATATAGATCATAAAAATGTCCCAAAAAATGCAAAAAAATAATGGTTTTCATTCCCTCTCTCCCTTGTCTTTCACCTTCTGAGGCCTCTCTCTCTCTCTCTCTCTCTCTCCCTCTCTCCCTCTCTCTCTCTATCCTACCCCTTGGCAAACATATATATGGGTAGGCAAACATATATATACATATATATATATATATGTTTGCCAAGGGGTAGGAGAGAGAGAGAGAGAGAGAGAGAGAGAGAGAGGTAGCTCTTTTAATTTTATATTTTAAGGAAAATAAAACCTCCCCCATCAAAGTGGAGAGCTTTCATAGGGGATGGGGCATGGGCTGAGTATTGTCTTTTCTCTCTCTCTCTCTCTCTCTCTCTCTCTCTCTCTCTCTCTCTCTCTCTCTCTCTCTCTCTCTCTCTCTCTCTCTCTTTCGGGTTCTACCATCCTCGGAGCGACTTTTTTCGAGTGAGCCAAAAAAACGAGTGGGGCATGGCATCAACCCCTATCTCACACAACCATGCCATCAAGTTGTATCAACCATACCTCATTAGAGATACGGCCAAGCCACTATCCACATATATAAAAATGTTTAGAAACCTCGCATCATTAGAGATACCTCATTAGAGATACGGCCAAGCCACTATCCACATATATAAAAATGTTTAGAAACCTCGCATCATTAATAAGGCTATATGAACACAACTATGATGTTAACCATAGAGTGGGCCAATACTGTCATTAGAATCCACAACCAAAATCATAACATCCAAAATCATGGGAATCCATAATGGAAACCATCCTAAAAGCCACAACAAGAGAAAGAAAAGGAATCACAAGAAACAACCAAAAAAAAGTATGAATAAGGTACAGATACTCACTAGTCATATGGATTATCTCCCGCATGTGCATTAATCTCATTGTTAGCATCCTTTAAAACTGTTAGACACCCAATGTATTCCCCACTTCCTGGTAAGAAGTAGGGGCTGCACGTATGATTACACAAGTCTCTCATCCTTGTTCATTGAGGTACATACACAGCTTGTCTTCAAACGTGACTTGAGAATAGGGGTTGTACCACATACAAATAAAGGAAAATACAACCATGACATCAAAATAGCTCTAAAAAGTAAGCCATAAATGTAATGATCCTCTCCAAAAGGCACCACTAATCACCTCCTTGGTAAGCTTTCTAATAATGCATGATATCTCTTACAAAATGGTGACAACCTACTGAATCCAAAGGCTACATATGTAGATCCTCAAAGAGTGGCAAACTCTCCAAGCAAAACAATGGCGGCACCATCCCTAGTCTATAAACCACAAAGAGCATAGAGGAAGCATATTGCAAATCAAGAAGGACAAACAATCAAACCAAATACAATGCCTCACTCTAGCATTAAGCACAGAGTTGCAAGAAACATTAATAATACTACCTCTATCTGGAAGCCTCTACTCTCATTATGACCATACGGGGAGTGATGCATGGTAACAATCCATTGCCAGGTCTCCAGATCAGATATATGACAATACTAATTTACCTAACCATTAGGCTCCCCTATAATCCAATGTAAAAATAATCATTTCATTACAACCATATTGCAATTTAAAAAAATCTAAGAAAGAAGGGATAATGATTCCCATGGATGCCATAATAATCAACCTACCTGAGTTAGAGTGTAAAAGCAGGCAAATAAACTCCATATCGCACATGGTCCTCTATGATAGTAATCCAAGGAGGCCTAGATATAGCACTGTGTAGAACACCTCCAAAGAGGAGGTCCAAAAACTCAAAATCTGCCACCCAAGACACAAACTCGGTCGCCTTCCTAGCACACTCCCTACCCTGTGTTTTACACCTCTTTATATGCTCATGAATCTTTGTGTATGTTGAATTTTTCATTCCTCTCAAAAAATCCCTTTGAATAGCAATGTAGTCACCAACAATAACTAGACACTTGGGATCATCCCATAAAAAATCCTCCCCAAAGCGTATAGTCTGACTGATATATGTAATGGTCATTCACTTTGATAAGACCCTCACTATTTTAACACGGATTCCATCTTCAACATAGAATGCCTTATGAAATATTCCAAATAAGACAATAAAGGAAAACAGATTAAACAAGTTATGGAAGGCCATAGATATCATGTCTAGATGTTGTATCTTCAGACACCCCAACATCATCTCCCAAAAGAGTGTCTCTGTCTGCATCTGCATACCTAGGCCACCGTGACCTTAGGACCACAAATAAAGAGATTATTGCCACAAGAAATATCCATAAATTATTAACAACATAAGAGCTAAGCAAGATTTTCTTACCTCCCTCCTATAAAACACTTTCCTTCTCCACCACCTTCTCAACCGGCCTAGGATGTTTTTGTGAAACCTATGCACAAAGCTCCATACATTAGAAAGGCGGAGCTACTAGAGTACCATTAACAAATGTCAAACTAGAGGAGGGGGGACAAATTGTGTGGCTAATATGGACTAGCGAGATAAGTGGAATCTAAATGGGGCATTATTAATTAAACATGATTTTCTTGGTAGGGGATAAGTGGCGTCTAAATTGGGCATTATTAAGCAACCTTTATTTGGAAAATATAGTGGTGATTTGTGCATAGTTTACTTAAGCAACACCAACAAATTGTCTCCTCTAGGCCTAAAACTTAACCTCCCCTTAGTAGGTCCTTTACTATCATTGTAAGATTCCTCCCCCAACCCCTTTTTGATGTCTAGTATCTTCCCCTGTAATCAATCCCTCTTCAGAAATATAAAGACCTTGTTCCTAATTGTTTTAGCCTAGAGAGAGAAAATTATTCTAGAGAGAGAATATTCAGATTTTGAATATTTTTGGATAGAAAAATATCTCATCTTATTAAAATAAGTTCCCCTGAAACACAAATTCAAAAAGAATTTTCCAATGTGCAATTGGAATTAATTAGAAATAGATATAAAGAACCTTAGTCTAAGGGTCTAGATTTTCATAAATCTTTGGATTATGGTCCAATTAAGGTTCCTATGGGCCAATAGCATCAATCCATGTGTAGGGAGGAGATAAATCCAATTTGTAAAAGAAGATACCCAAAAATGAGTAAATGCTCACATAAGATGAAGAGTTGAAAATGTACAAGGTTTATTAGTAAAAAACTATGAGCAATATTAAAATGATTTCATTATGACACATTTGTAAGGAAGGGGAGTTCTTTAAAGGAGGTGCATATTTCACATAAGATGAAGAGTTGAAAATGTACAAGGTTTATTAGTAAAAAAAAAAAACTATGAGCAATATTAAAATGATTTCATTATGACACATATGTAAGGAAGGGGAGTTCTTTAAAGAAGGTGCATATTTCACATAAGATGAAGAGTTGAAAATGTACAAGGTTATTAGTAAAAAAAACTATGAGCAATATTAAAATGATTTCATTATGACACATATGTAAGGAAGGGGAGTTCTTTAAAGAAGGTGCATATTTCACATAAGATGAAGAGTTGAAAATGTACAAGGTTTATTAGTAAAAAAACTATGAGCAATAGAATTTTGACACATATGTAAGGAAGGGGAGTTCTTTAAAGGAGGTGCATATTTCACATGCTTGAATGAGTTTTAAACTCATAAAAATTGAGATATTTCATCTCTCCTCTCTCCTCATTCAAGTCTAGTTCCAAAAAGTTAGCTTAACTGACCTAAAAATGGTCAAAAGTGACCTAACTGACTTGGAAAATTCTAGAATCAGTTTGTTTGGTTAGGAGCTCAAATTTTCCTATAAATAGAAGCCTCCCCTTGTTGAAAAAAATATAGTGTCTTATGCTTTGTTACTCTACTCCACCTAAACCAAAATATATAGTGTCTTATGCTTTGTTACTCTACTCCACCTAAGCCAAAATATATACTCTACTCCACCTAAGCCAAAATATATAGTGTCTTATGCTTTGTTACTCTACTCCACCTAAGCCAAAATATAGAGTGTCTTATGCTTTGTTACTCTACTCCACCTAAGCCAAAATATAGAGTGTCTTATGCATTGTTACTCTACTCTACCTAAGCCAAGAACTGTGAATTCTTTTATAATTCACTAGTTTTTGATACTTCTTTCTTCTTCAATCTCCATTGGTGGCTCCATCAACATACTAAACCAATTGATTGGTTGGGGGCCTCTACCGTGAACAAAGAATCAAGCAAATTATAAGATAAGTATAGTGAATTATGATCTTTTCTATAAATTCTCAATGTTTCTCTCTTCTCAACCCCTCTCAAGCTTGAGAAGCTTAATTGGTATGGTTTTTTTTAAATGCTATTGAAGTTAATTGGTGAATAGTAGTGAAGAGTTACATAATTTAATAAATGCTATTGAAGTTAATTTCCATTTATATTTAATTCTAATGGTTTTTCTCTCTCTCACTTAAGAAAGGATCATACTCATGACCCTTTTTCAATCCAAATGAAGCTTTTCATAAGGCTTTTCCTTAATCCAAGATTAAACTATGCTTGAGGCCAAATTAATGGCTTTTTTCTATGCTTTTAGTTTATGTATATTGATGACTCAATCCATTATGGATTGATGATCCAATTAGAGACCATTCTAATTATTTTCTTAATAATCCAATGGATTGATGATCCAATTAGAGACCATTCTAATTATTTCTTTAATAATGAGCCTTATCCCTTAGAAAAAATTGAGATTTATCAGTCATAGTAGCGGAGCTATGTATGCATGTAGATGTAGATGTATAGATGTGGATGTGGATGTGGAGGTGGATGGATGCATGTAGATGTAGATGTATAGATGTAGATGGGAATGGAGATATGGATGTATGCATGTAGATGTAGATGTATAGATGTAGGTGTGGATGTGGAGGTGGATGGATGCATGTAGATGTAGATGTATAGATGTAGATGTGAATGGAGATGTGGATGTATGCATGTAGATGTAGGTGTATAGATGTAGATGTGGATGTAGAGGTGGATGTATGCATGTAGATGTAGATGTATAGATGTGGATGTGAATGTGGAGGTGGATGTATGCATATAGATGTAGATGTATGGAGGTGAATGTGAATGTGGATATGGATGTATGCATAGAGATGTAGAAGTATGCATGTAGATGTGAACGTACGCATATAGATGTGGATGTATGGATGTGAATATACGATATGTGATGTGAGGGGATCTGAAGTGATGAGATGGAAATGATGTGATGGGATGAGTATACATATAAATGGAATATGGAATAAGTAATGTAGATTGATGAGGGATAATGTCGAAAAATGAAAGTTAAAATAGAAATTGTATTGTAAACTGTTTGTAAATGCTGTTTGTAAATGCTGTTTGTAAAAGATTGTTTTATGTCAAGAATGCTGGGGGGAGCATTTTGACCGTCTTGTGATTAAGGTCGTGATGGTAAAGTTGCAATTGGCTGACGGGGAGTCAATGAAGGACGTCTCGCGTAGCAAGGTCGGCCGAGGTCTTGACCAGCCTCGGTGCGATTAAAATGGTGAGCTTCCGGTACGGTGGATGAGGGGCCAAGGAAGCGGCCTATGCGTGAAGCGCTAGGTCACCTGCGAAGGATCCTAGAGGGTGCTGACCATACGGTGCTCGGGCTCTGGGTCGCCTAGGATACCCACGCGTGCGTCGAGGAAGATATTGGAACAGAGTTGGAGTTGTTTTCTGAAATCGGGCATGGATCTGGTTGATTGACCTTGCTGGTCTTCAATGGATGAGTCCATGGCCCCTTATATGGATCTGTTGGTTGATCTTGCTGATCTTCAACGAGAGTCTATCTTGATAAGGGATTATATTGCCGAGTATTAAGGGCTAGGAACTATCGAAACGGCCCCTGAGCGTTCTAGTTGCCAATGATGCCATATATACTCTGATGCAGGAATGATGGGAAATGGATTATATTGCCGAGTATTAAGGGCTAGGAACTATCGAAACGGCCCCTGAGCGTTCTAGTTGCCAATGATGCCATATATACTCCGATGAAGGAATGATGGGAAATTAAGAATCAATGGGATAAATTGGAAGATTGTGATCAGTGATACTATGGTTTTATTAAAGGATTGTTTTAAACTGGTTGAATCTGGTTGAAAAAGGCAATTTCATATTGGGTGTGTGAGTGGTGTGACTAGTTTTATTTTGCATGAACATCCGGCTAGGGGGCCTTGGAACTCTTTTCCTTGGTACCCGGGACAAAACCTAACCAAATTCTTAATTGGATCCCATCACTACAGTGGTTGGGCGGTTGGCTAACCCATGGGACTGGATGGGGTTAGGCTGGATTGATGGATCCGTAAATCGAGACTCAAACTTTTGTTTTTACGATAGATAAAATAAATCCCGGACAGTAACTGTTCTATGGATAGGAATCAACGGCTGTGCCTCTTGAAAGGGGAAAAAAGCGTTGATCCCAATGATCCAAGTGCAAGTTTCTTCCTTGATCTGACCAAGTATCTTATAGATGCAATTGGATCAGCTCGATCAGAAATGATCTTGACTACGTTAGAGTAAAAAGTTATCCTGGTGGAATCACCCGTGCTTTCCGGTAAAGGAAGTTTTTCCGGGTTCGGTTTTGGAACAACCGACGGATTAGTTTCTTATCCGGATATCCGTGGGTGAGGCCCCGAGTGTGGGACCCTGTCCCGCGCGAGAAGTGCTACTTCCGCTGCTAGTATCCCGAATCTGTTGCTCGGTGGGAACAGGGATCTTACAATCATAACCTCTAGGCCTCAAAGTTAACCTCCCCTTACTAGGTCGACAAAGGGGATGCACCCAAATGGAAACTCATGGAACCTTACTAAAAGGAATATCTAATGTAGATTGGAGAGAGAGAGAGAGAGAGAGAGAGAGAGAGAGAGAGAGAGAGAGAGAGATTGGAGAGCATTTATTATCACCTCTAGGCCTAAAAGTTAACCTCCCCTTACTAGGTCGACAAAGGGGATGCACCCAAATGGAAACTCATGGAACATTACTAAAAGGAATATCTAATGTAGATTGGAGAGAGAGAGAGAGAGATTGGAGAGCAAACAAAAATATTAAGTTTAGGAAGGATTTGCTATAAATTTTTAGCAAAGAAAAGAACACTTCAAAGGAAAAAAATAACACATTAAAGGGAAAAAAATCCTTACTTTCTAGCTGGTGAGGTTCTGATGTTAATAGAAATAGTAGTGGGAACAAGTGGAAGCTGAATTGTTTTGGCTTAAGAATCCTTGAAGACCACCCTTTTTTCTTATTTGTGATGTTCCCATAATTTTTTATTTAGCTTACATTAAGTGGCATCTAAAACCATGCAAAGAAAAATGAGCATTGTAAGCCATGCCAAACCTTCTCAATTTCGAGAATATTTGTTCACAAAAACTATATATCTTGATTGTTGTGACTTTATTAAAAGTTATCTTGAGTGTTGTGACTTTATTAAAAGTTATCTTGAGTGTTGTGACTTTATTAAAAGTTATCTTGAGTGTTGTGAATTTGTTACAATGAATAATCTAGAGAGTGCAAACAATTTATTTTTACATGTGATGGAAGTAAAGTTTTATAATGTATTACAAGCATTCTATTTGCATTTTCCATATCATTTTTATGAAATCTCTAATACTAAGTAAGTTCATGAGTTCAATCCATAAGCTTTTTGAAAATCATCTATTGTATAAGATTCCAATACTTGTGTAAAAAGACAGTTGATTTTAATATTTAAAACCTTATTTTTATTTATTAAACTTGTTTTTGTCTTTATGCCAATGTTTAATATGCCCCCTTAATTAAAGTAATAGAATTATGAACATATCTTTATTTGGACCTTGATAGTGGGATCCCATCATTGAAGATATTATTGAGATTCTATTATAATCACATTAATTATGCAAAACACAATAATAGTAACTATCATTTAAGAGATTATTAAAATTCTATCTTAATCATAGTAATTATGCAAAACATTATATCTCCTGTGAGTTGAATCAACAATTTTATTTTAATATATCCACCCCTCTTGATTCTTGGAACTACTATGATGGAGAAATACTTTAGAATAACCTTCATAATTGAGACTAGATGTTTGATAAATAAAGGTATTTCATCTACAAATGTAACGATCAAGTGAAGCTTGTGTGACTCTTCAATATGAAAGTGGTATGATTAACACGTACATATAATCTCTCTCTCTCTCTCTCCCTCTCTCTCTCTCTCTCTCATCTTGTGTGACTCTTAAATATGAAAATGGTATGCTTAACACATATGTAGACTCTGTCTCTCTCTTTCTCTGATCTCTCTCTCTCTCTCTCTCTCTCTCTCTCTCTCTCTCTATCTCTCTATCTTTCTATCTATCTATCTATCTAAATATCTCATCTTGTGTGACTCTTGAATATGAAAATGGTATGCTTAACACATACGTAGACTCTCTCTCTCTCTCTCTCTCTCTCTCTCTCTCTCTCTCTCTCTCTCTCTCTCTCTATCTATCTCTCTCTATCTATCTATCTATCTATCAATCTATCTATCTCATCTTGTGTGACTCTTGAATATGAAAATGGTATGCTTAACACATGCGTAGACTCTCTCTCTCTCTCTCTCTCTCTCTCTCTCACACACACACACACACACACACACACACACACACAATTAATCAATTGTAGCAAGGGACAAAGAAAATACATAATCACGGTGATATGGATCAACACTAGACATCCAAAACTTTGAACTTATGGCAACAATTCCATTGTGAAACTTATAAACAAGCATGGAGGGATTACAAATTTCAAGTACTTTACTTATATGGCAATTTCATGTACCAATTCATAGGCTCCCAATATTCATGTTTATATGGTGATTTTTTGTACCAATTGATAGGTTCCCAATATTCATGTTTATGTTCTTATAAAGCAAACAAGATTTCCTATATATAATTCATACTTCAATATTTTTTGACATGGCAATTGTCTCAACTTTGATGTGTGCACTTATAATGTGTTTTTTAATATATTTTTTTTCTATCATTTTTGTACTAGTTAAAATAAAATTATCTTACAAATGAAGAAAAAACATGATCCAGATCGACACGAAGAATCTTCACATACATAATCATCATATGTAAACTTTTTCTAGATATTAAAACAAAATATTCCTCTATATTTTTTAATGGAAAGTATTCCAACTCATTAAGAAACAAGAAAAGATCATAATATATTAAGGAAAATGGAAGGAAACTATTCCTAAGACGTAAAAAAACTATATAGTGCTATACAATGGTAACGTATAAACCTACGTGGCTCTACTGTATACATGTACCTACAGTGTCCCTCACATAAAACTTTTAATGTATAAACACCAATATAGCCTTGACAAGTCACTAGAAGAATCCCTACATAGTGATGGATTTGAGTGAGGCTACATCGAATAAAAATTCAAAACCATGCTTTATATGCATTTTAATTTCTTATGAATGGTATATATCATGACTCATATTAAGTAAAATTCCTAAGACGTAAAAAAACTATATAGTGCTATACAATGGTAACGTATAAACCTACGTGGCTCTACTGTATACATGTACCTACAGTGTCCCTCACATAAAACTTTTAATGTATAAACACCAATATAGCCTTGACAAGTCACTAGAAGAATCCCTACATAGTTATGGATTTGAGTGAGGCTACATCGAATAAAAATTCAAAACCATGCTTTATATGCATTTTAATTTCTTATGAATGGTATATATCATGACTCATATTAAGTAAAATTCCTCACCTTAGTTAGCAAAATGGTGATATTCAACGCGGTTCTTAAATCACCCATCTTTTTTATTTGTGTCTAATACAATCTTATTTAGATTTATATAGTGCATATTGTTAAGCCAAATTTTGGGGGCACACAAATGTCTACCCAAGATTCAGAGTGTAGCTGCAAGTAGCTGCAAGTAGCTACACTACTGTGGTGCGCAACTAGACATGGCATAGTTATTTACAGCCCCTTCCCTCTTTTTTACCTAAATAACGTAACTGTTCATGGAGATTGTGATGTTTTAGCTTCATGTTCCATAATAATGTCTTAATGTAAGAGTTGAGACCTTCTTGTTTTTTTAAAAAACATGGAATGGATGATGATTGCCTTGTGTAATACCCCTTTATGATGTCCTTGCTATCTGGAAGCCCTTGTGCATACCCTT
This sequence comes from Cibotium barometz, assembly GCF_041138505.1. Taxonomy (NCBI): domain Eukaryota; kingdom Viridiplantae; phylum Streptophyta; class Polypodiopsida; order Cyatheales; family Cibotiaceae; genus Cibotium; species Cibotium barometz. Next base: position 31,442,434 of record NC_141102.1, on the reverse strand, counting down.
TGGCAGTGTGGTCACGGGATCACCCTAGAATCACCTTTGCAGTGGGGGCCTTGTAAATTACCCTCTATGTTTGCCTTTTGGTAATGGCCCTATGATTGCCTGTTGTGTGTGCAATCACTTCAAAGCCCAATATGTTTTCTAGAACTCAAAGTTATTCTCATTTTCTTCTTTCTAGCTTTTTTTTTATGGTGTTGGTGTTTTTCCTCTCACTCTCTTATCACACTTCTTCCTTAATACTCACTTCCCTCTCACTCCCTTGTTACATCTCTTCCTTGATACTCATTACTCACTCTTCTCCTCTCACTCTTCCAAGTTCTCCTACTCCAATGCCACCTATCCTCCCCTATTTATTGCCTATCCACTCCTATTCATCCAAGATTGTAACAAAAGTGAGGAAGGGTTTTGCTTTCACTCAAGAAACCCTTATACATATGCCCGTGCTTTAGATCCATATAAAAAGCTTAATATTAAGCTGAACACATGCCCACTTACTCAAATGCTACTTAAATAAAACCTAGATCACACACCTACACACACACACACACACACAATGGTGCAAGGAAATCATTCAAAAAATATTCAACAAGAGAAATAAAAATCAACACAAAGTTTTGATCCATAAAAAAGTAGAGAAAAAAGGATTATATATAAATAAATAAGATAAGTGATGCAATTCACAAGTTTCTACCAATGAGTGTATTGACCATTCAGATGCACCTTTTAGTTCATGTCATGGATGAGGTTGAAGTTTTGTAGGGTCTATCCATAGTTGGTGGATATTTTTTCTAAAGAGATTCATGAAAACCTTAAAGAGATTTGTGCGGTAGTGAGCTCGGGTAGAGGGTAGTATGGCTTAAGGATTGTGTGTGCAAGAATCTCTTGTTTACATAACAAAATTTCTCAATACATATGACCCAGAGATGCCTTGGCTATGGAGCCATGTGAAAGATGATAGAGTAGTTGGGGAAGAGCTATAAGGAAATGGGCTCGTACGGGCGACAAAAAATACCTTACGAGATAAGATCAATAAATTTTGTATCTTGAACTCAAATGCCATGGTTAAATGGATTGAAAGATATCAAGAGGTCAAGGCACACCATTGTTGAGATATCGATCTCAACTAGTGCTATGGTAGACATTGAGGACCCGCCTGGGTGATAGCTTTTGCACTTATGTCACTGGCATGGTTGGTGAGATTATGGTCGATATGCCGGTAGTGGATGACAGACTGTGTGACAGCCACTTTGGAGTACTAGAGGTATGGCATAGTTATAGCACAAACTCATATAGTCGGGTTCACACTATAAACCTACCACGTTGTATGTTGTAGGAGAATACTTTCCCTTTATGTATGTACTCTTATCTTTTAATTATATGGTTGTAGAGAAGAGAAGAATATAGAAGACAATTCAACCATCCATCTTTCTCTTGTGTCTTGCACTCTCTTGTGTGTGTGTGTGTGTGTGTGTTTTCCTTGCAAGGAACTTAAGCTTCGTCTCTCCCCCACATTCTCTTTATGGTATCAGAGCTTCGGTTTGCGTGAGAGATAAGGAGGCAAGCAAGAGGCTAGAACAAGCAAGGAAGGAAGAAGTACACGGGTAAGAGCATCACAATCTCTTTCCCTTCTTGGTTTAGGTACAACACCCCTCAGTAGCTCCAGGAGCTACAAGAGCTGTCTTCGTAGGCTTGGAGGTGCCTACACGGGTAAGAGCATCACAATCTCTTTCCCTTCTTGGTTTAGGTACAACACCCCTCAGTAGCTCCAGGAGCTACAAGAGCTGTCTTCGTAGGCTTGGAGGTGCCTATGTGGTACACAATAATTTTTCTTTTGTATTGAGTTTTGCAGTCAGAATCGCATTTTAGATGCATCTCGATCATCATTCTTTCACTGTGATATTTTTGGCACTTTCGGAAAGTTATGGTTGAGAATTGTCTATGGTCGAAATCTAGTTATTGCAAGTGAATTTTGGGAGTGCAGATATGTATGCACATGTATTGTTGACATTGGGTGTATGTACATGTGCTTTGGTCACATATGGTGACCTACAGGTTGTGTTGAAGTACTGCTACAATAGTTACAGAAGATAGTGTTGTGTTACAGGTTGCATACAGAAATTGTCAGTTGTTTTTTGATTATTATAAGAAAACATGTCTGGTGACAGAATCAATGAGATTTCTAGTGAGAACCTAGAAAAAAACAACTTCCATTCATGGAAGTTCATAATGACCAGTTTCCTTATGGATAAAGGATTTTGGGACTATGTCGAAGGAGACAATGAGGAGCCTCCTAAGTTGTCTAAAGAGAATGTGACTCCAGCAGACATAAAGGCATTTAATGATTGGAACTAGGGTGCAAAGAAAGTCATGTATTGGATTTCAATTAGTGTTACAGACACGATGACAAGACACACACAAGATGCAAACACTCCAACAATTGCGTGGCAGAATTTGGTGCAGATGTTCCAGACCAACACAAAGGCAAGGAAATTGTAGCTAAAGCAAGAGCTTCATACTCTGGCAAAGAAAAGCATGTCAATCAATGAGTAATCTTTAAAGATCAAGGACATTGTTGAATCCCTTGGGTCTATCAATCTATCGGTGGAAGATGATGACTTTGTAAGTGTCTGTTTGAATGGGCTTGGCAAAGAGTAGAAGCCATTCAAGACCTCCATTCGAGTTAGGGAGAATATTCCCAACTTTTCGGACTTGGTGTCTATGGTCATCAAAGAAGATAAGTCTTTAGGTGAGGAAGCTACTTCATAAAGCAAGAACACATCAAAATAGGCCTTATACTCCAATTTAGGTAGAGGTCATGGTTGAGGCCAAGGTGGTGGTGGTGGCTGATAAGGAAATAAAATTCAAGACAACAATAGTCCAGTGATTCATAGAGAAGCAATCATACATAGGTGAAAGAAGCCAGTCGTCTAGAGGTAGGGGGAGCCAAAGAGGACAAGGTGGTTGGTAAAGAAATCATAATGCAAATAGCATAGAGTGCTATTATTGTAGCAAAAAAAGGCACATGGCAAAGAACTACTATAAAAAACAGAATGACATTAAAAGTGGAAAGTTGCAACAAGGCAACTATGTATCATCTAGTAAATAGGGAGGTGATGATAGAAGTGAGCATTTGTTTGTGATGCAGCACATGCTCAGTTTCATAATAGGAGATGTGTCAGGATCTCAAGATACATGGTATGTGGATTCTGGAACCTCTAAACCACATGACTAGTCATGCTTAGTGGTTTAGATACATGCAAAATATGGAAAAACCAGGTTATGTAGAAACAAGTGATGATACTGCGCATCCCATTGCACATGTTGGTAAAGTGCCATTGCCTATGCAGAATAGCAAAATGTACTTGAAAGATGTACTTCAAATATTACAAAGAACTTGGTTTCTGTTGGACAAATGGTTGAGCAAGGTCTATAAGTGAGGTTTAATCTTGAAGTATGTCTTGTGAAAGACTTCAAAAATGAGTATCGCTTGGTTGCAAAGGGTAACAAAAAATGATTGTGAACATGTTTGAAGTAAAGGCAACCATGTCTGCGCATTGGAACAGGTGTCATTACCAATATTGACATATGACACAAGCGTATTGGTCATGTGAATGTACACCAATTGAAGTCTATGCAAGCCCAAAATATTGTTATAGGTTTGCCAAAGTTTAAGGTTGATGGTATGCACAAAGTATGTGAAGCATGCTAGCTTGATAATCAAACCAAACATGATTTTCCACATGAAAAGCGTGTCAATGAAAGCCCATTATATGTCATACATTTAGATGTATGGAAACCAACCAGACTGCAACAAATGCAAGTTACATGAAAAGCGTGTCAATGAAAGCCCATTATATGTCATACATTCAGATGTATGGAAACCGACCAAGACTGCAACAATTGCAAGTTGCAACTATTATGTTACATTCATTGATACCACACTAGGAAAGTGTGGCTTTACTTCATGAAGGAGAAAAGTGAGGTGTTTTCTCACTTTAAGAGAAGGAAAAAGGCATGTAAATAAAATCCCCCATGTTGCATTTGTACCCAATGTTCCATCTCCTCATTCGTGGCATCTTTCCATTTATTATTTCCAATTGCCTGGTCAAAACAAGTGGGTTTCAATTATTGTATTTCTTTAACCATGTAACCATAATGATGGGTTGTATATCCATCATATCTCAGCCTTTCAACAGGGTACCTAACCCTTATAGACCTGAGAAATATTCTCCCCCACCATCTGATCTTTACTCAAAGAGTCTATATTACACTTAGTAGTGAGTATGTATACCAAAAGAAGAAGAAGAAAAAGATGGTTCGATGCCAAAAGGTTTAAGAAAAGAGATTTGGCCCTATTCACAATCTTAAGAGAAAAAAAACACAACCCTAGAGGGATGGATCCTTTTAGGATCTATGAGTTGCCTTCACGAGGGGATTTGTAACTAGAAGTATTGGATGGAAACCAAATGGAAGGATTCTTGAATCGAATTAAATTTAGAAGGTTCTACAAATCATTCTCCTATGAACAACTTGAAGCAATCCACCAAGCTTAGGACAACAAAAAGAAAGAAAAAATCTCAACAAGAAGCCAAAGCAAAGTGAAAATATTAGTGGAGGAGATAGAGCTTCAGCTCTTGCAAGCACACACACACACACACACACTCTCTCTCTCTCTCTCATAATAATGGATAAGATATGCACAAAGATGGAAGGTTAAAACCTTCTTCTCCTTGTTCCTCTCAAAAGAGTTCTATAAAAGATATCACCTCCATGGTCGGCTCTCTAATGCATGATATCTCTTGCAAAATGGTGATAGCCTACTGAATCCCAAGGCCACATATGTAGATACTCAAAGAGTGGCAAACTCTCCAAGAAAAACAAACGAGGCACCATCCCTCGCCTATGAACCACAAAGCGCATAAAGGAGGCATATCGCAAATCAAGAAGGACAAACAATCAACATACCAAATACAGTGCCTCACTCTAGCATTAAGCATAGAGTTGCAAGCAACATTGACAATACTATCTCTATCTGGTAGCCTCCACTCTCATATGACCATATGGGAGTGATGCATGATAACAATCTGTCGCCAGATCTCCACATCTAATATATGAAACTAATCTACCTAACCAATAAGCTCCCCTATAATCCAGTTTAAAAATGATCACTCTATTACAACCATATGCAAATTTATAAATTCAAAGCAATGAGGGGGAATGTTTAGGAAATACTTCCCAAGGATGCCATAATCATCAAACTACCCGAATCAGAGTGTCAATGCAGCCAAAGAAACTCCATATCTCACATGGTGATCTGTGATAGTGTCCCAAGGAGGCCTAGAGATAGCACTGTGTATAACACCTCCAAATGGGAGGTCCAAAGTCACAAAATCTGCCACCAAGACACAGAGCTCCCCTTCCTAACACACTCCTAACCTTGTGTTTTACACCTTTACATATGCTCATGAATCTTTGTGTATGTTGGATTTTTCATTCCTCTCAAAAAAATACCTTTTAATAGTGATGTAGTCACCAACAACAAATAGACACTCACTACAAGACAATGCTGCCATACACGCGTTTCATACACGCGATAAATTATGAGCGCATGTATGGTCGCGCATGTATTTGAATAGAATCGGGCGCGTGTATTTTGGCATTTAAATTCGCGTGTATATTTGCATTTATCAGCACGTGTATAAGCGCGTTTATATACACGCAATAATACACGCATCAATACACGTTGCCATACACGCATGAATACACGCTTGGTAAAGAAAAATTGAAAAAAAAAATGAATTCCTTTACAAAATTAAGAACTATTTTCTTTAAACCATCTCATAGTACATTACAGTATATATCATTACACAATCCCATTACATGCATTTACAACAATGAAATATATTCAAAAATAAATCATGCATATGAGATGATAATTAAAAGACAACACATACAATAGAAATGTCATCAATTTAGAACGATACAGTGACGGATTGGTTAGGGTTCGATCTCATCTTCAATAAGATCCATCCTTGCCAAACGATCAACATCAATATCCATTTCATCAATTTGTAAGGCTACGATTAAATTTATTCCACTATCGATATTCTGTACTCCATTGATAATGGTATCGATGTCCTGATCATCCTCATCAACATCACCATCATCCTCAATGGTAGGGTCATTCTCATGATCATGAGAAATGGCATGCTCATCCTCATTATCATGATCATCTCTTATTTCTTGATCATCTCTTATTTCTTGATCATCTCTTATTTCATGATCATCTCTTATTTCTTGATCATCGATCACAACATCTTCATTGGCATGTTTGACATCATCTTCATTGCGGCTTGTTACATCCTCCATATGCTCCATATCAGTGAATGTATTATACATCACTTTGGAACGTGGTGCAATAGGGATGACGTACCACCATTTAATGTCATGCACCATTGGTAGATAGATAACCTACACAAATACACATACTACAGTAATTAATTAGCATATCAAAAGTCAAGGGGTACACGAGCTTAGATATATATGTACATGAAACACATTAGTAAAAAAATGCATACCTGCTCACATTGTTGTGGCAATACGAGCCTATCTTTCTTTGTTTGCCAAAACTTTGTAGAGTCAATAGTTACATAGCCACTTGCATGGCGTTTTATCGTTGCATCAGGCCCTTTTTCCACCACTTTCATTTGCCATTTGACATCCAAAACATACACAAAGAAGCGACGAAAGTCAAGCCTAAATATGTCTTGGATTGTGCCACAATAATCATCCATTTTTCCATTAGCACCCTCAAAGCTACTAATGACACCGCAATCTTGTGTATTCCTCTTTTCATCAATTCTTTATGTTCGAAAATGCTTGCCTTCACACTATGTAGCATTGAACATAGTGCACTGGACCAAAATAGAAGCAATATTTGTGTAAGCAATGTGAATAAATATTAAAAGCAAATCACTTACAACTAATGCAAAACATTAGTTCTATGTACCTTTAACATGCATCCTCGTGCATACTCCCATTCTTCCACCGTGATATGCAGTCCCTCGTCGCTCTCTGCTCTCTCCATTTCCTCATGTAACCAATCAACATGGATATCATTCGAAAGTGTTGCTAGATGCTTAGGGTACGCCTTACGAGAGCCATGTTGCCTCCGAAAGAGAGCTCTTTCTGATTGCCTTTTTGTCTTTGCATCCTCATATCTTGTAACCCATCTGCTCATCACATCACTATTAAGGATGCAAGTGAAATTGAGATCATCAATCAATGTTCTGTCAATTACTTTACTCTGTCCTTTTCCTTGAGGCACAATAGAGGTCATCCTCAAGTCCTCTTCATTGCTCCATAGTCGTGGCAAAGAGCTGTCCACTTGACCAAGAAATTCTGAAATATATACAAGAGACTCTTGTATCAACCAACCCTCAGCCATGCTTCCTTCAGGCCTTGCACTTTGCCTCACAAAGTCTTTTAAGGTCTTCATGAAGCGCTCTAGGAAGAACATCCAACGTGCATGCACAGTACCACATAAAGCGATTTCGTCCACTAAATGCACAATGAGATGTAGTTGACTTGTGAGAATGGTTCGCGGAAAAGTCTCCTCTACCAAACAAACCACCTCCACTGCCATAACACGCACATCATCCAAAGTGGCTGGATCAATTGCTTTGGAACTAACATATCTAAAAAATAAATAAATAGTACGTTATATCTCATGCACGTTCATTTTGCAAGGTATAATGAAGGGTGATCTGACATGGGTTTTACATATCTCACAAGCTCGCCCATCTTATAAATACATTTTTTCAAACTCTTATTTGCACAATGGTCGCTAGTAGATAGTATGAACTGCGCACATAAGAGCACATGTATGTATGGTTTATGGCATTACAAAATTTAATTTCAACGTACAAGACTTGGAAAACACTTACTTGAAGCATCTTGTGCCAATCGTGGGACTTCAACCCATATAGTTGCTCAACGCCTCTTTTCTTAGTGGTTGTAAAGGCTCCCTTCAATGATCTCATGCATCCAGTGGGAGTACGCAAAGTGGTGATGGCCTTCTTTACCTGCTTCTCCTCTTTCTTTGATATAATCCATGGTGCAGGCGGAGGACAAACGTGCCCACCCACCTCTCGTGGCCAAGCTTGACGCATACGTCTTGCGACCCGCAAGTCCTCACGTACGCTAACATTGTCTTGTTTACCAATAATATGTTCCCAAATACTAGATCCCACATTCTTGAAGATGTGCATGGGATCAAGAAGATGTGCATGGGTAGTCTATTTCCCTTTGGAAGCATGTTTGATAATAGCGTGCATCCAATATCATCAATTATAATTAGTCTTAAATCCTAAACCTTAAACCACTAATTCAAATTTGTAAGTTAGAATGCTTACTTCAATAATGCGTCAAGACTTGCATTGCTCCATCCATAAACTGTTTGTATATTAAGTAGTTCAAGTGAAGCACGTAAAATAGAGAATGTGCGCCCTTCAAAAACCGGTGTCGATGAAGCCTTGTAAAGATGCTCTTGTTCCATATCATCGTCGTCCTTTGGGATCATCCTTAAAAAGATTCCACACCATATCCTCCAACACTTCCTCTTCCACAACTTCGTGGGGTGCAGGGCTATTGTCATCCCTTTCCCACTCATCTCTGACAATAGATCCCGAAGCTCCAGCATCATCTTGTCGACGCTTTGCGTGCTCTCGTCGCGCGTAGGGCACCATGTTAGGGTGTGGTACTGCATCCTGCTTCAATTAGAAATTATATATTACAACTCTATTAATTTAATTTGGATACCATGAGTCATTTGAATACCATCAATTTACATCTACTCACCTCTAAACCTGTTTGATTCCATTCTCCATACATGGAGATGTGATTCAAGGTAATTCGACGTGCTCGTACAATGCATCCTTGACATCGATTACACATACATTTGATCCGTTGTCCCAACCACACATCGCGATTACGATGACGCATTGTCTCATCTTCCCCAAAACTGCTTGAGGAGGTTGATGACATCCTATGTACAAACCAGAAAACACAAAATCATAATATGTTTTTAATGAAAGTATAAAAATCGCGTGTATTAACGCGGCTATTTCTTAAAAATTGCATGTATTAACGCGGCTATTTCCTAAAAATTGCGTGTATTAACGCGGGTAATTCGTGCAAAACGCGTGTATAAACGCAGCTAAGTTATCATACACACGAACATACACGCATTTATAAACGCGACGATCTGTTTAAACTAAAAATAGCCCGCCTTCCCCAAATAAAGATTTTGAACTAACATATCTATTCTTTTTCGTTTTCGCCTCTTCCAACAGAAACGAAACCTAAGTGCAAGGAGGGAGCAGAGAAGGAGCACACACGGGAGAAAACCGACCAAGAAAGAAGACTCACTTTTTCAGAGGTGAGTCAGTTTGTCTTTTGCCTTGTCTCCTTCCTCAGATTTGTTTATGCTATTTTCTCTTTGCTTTTTGGGTTTGTCTCCGTCCTTTTGCTTCTGTGCACACGATTTTGGGTGAACGATTCTAACAGGGGCGACAGTGGACCTTTTATAAGGACACATTGTCAGAGGTCGGTCGCTTTCAAAAAAAATTTTGCGCAGGTCGCGTGTAGAAACGCGTGTATAAACGCGTGTATCCTGTCTGCACAGAATATTCACGCAAAGATACACACATTTTTGGACGGGTGTATACACGCGTTTTTTGACGGGTGTATAAACGCGTTTCTGGACGGGTGTATACACGAGACTGCGTTTCCTATTTCTATGGTTTGCAGGCTGATAGGTGACTTGAATGATGATATTTGTGTGAGTCAAGAGACAGCCCATGATGTACACGAGGATTATTTTCGCAGATTCTTTATGGATATTCCAGGTTCTTTATGGATATTCCAGGTTCTTCATCCGATCCATTTGCGTATAGCAATTGGCTGATGGAGATGCTAAAATCCAGGGCACTCCAGTGCTGTCTATGCCTACGAGTCCGACGAGACGGCATGCATCTTGTCCTCTTCCACGTCCATCGAGGAGACATACCTCGTCCCAGACACACTCACGCACACCCTCACAGCCACCATCACGTGCTCCCTCAGAGCCACCGTCACGTTAGGGCTCCCTCAGAGCCACCGTCACGTAGACAATCCCCCAGTCGTGACTCCACCAGCAGCAGTAGGAAGAGTGGGAGTGGAGGATGCGGCGGGTGCTTTGATGGGGGAGGTGGGGGAGGTAGTAGGGCACGCGGTGAGAGAGGAGATAGAGGGAGAAGAGTTAGAGGAGACAGTTCTCGGAAGAGGAGGAGATGAGAGAGGTGGAGGGAGTAATCTGCTATGATGTGACGGATAGGGGCGGGATAGTGATGGATGCGAGGGGGAGGGAGGTAATGGAGTACATGCGTGGGGTAGTATCAAACTTGTATAGAAATTGTTTTATTAAATTTAAAGATCAAAATAGTCAATTAGTTGGGGAGGTGATAGAGGCTGTACATAGTCGGTACCCCAATCCCCCACATGCTACATTCTCGGATGTATGGGGAAGGACGCGAATAAGGGAGATCTTAAGTAATAAAAGATCTCACCTTAAAAAACTCGCGTACGATGATGGGCTAAATGTAGCTGCGGGTGGCTATCCTACCGAGAAACCTGCCACCACTGCGCACAAACGCGAGTGGAAGGAGGCAAAGAAACGAGCAGAGGGTGGCGTGAAGAGCAGGCAGCATGTGGAGGCACGACGGATCCAGATGGAGACCATTGGATCTTCGCATTTCGGATCTGGCGGCGTCGAGTCATGGGAGGCAGAGTTTGTAAGTATCTTGCCACTTTATTTGATTGTTTACTTAATTCATTGATTCTATGATTGTTTTAATCTTACAAATTGTGTTGATTATGATACAGCGAGACGGGTTACGGGGAGGAAGCCCACAACCCACGATACTACGTATGCTCGTCGGCTTAGCAGACGTGACACGTGGGCCATCTTCAGAGCCGAGGGATGTATTACGAACGCGCAGTTTGAGATGGCCATGAGACCATACGGTCGACAGGTACTTGAAAACTTTAAACGAATGATTTTGGTTTATTGAATTACATATATATATACTTATATACTATATATTACTTGAACAGGCACAAGCTGGTGATGATCCACCCGTCGCCACTCCAGAGGGTGGACGTGAGCACTACTCATCGGACATTCCGACCGATGTGAGCTCATCTGAGCATGGAGGGAGCACCGAGTCATCATCTGGGTCTGAGTAGTACTCAGACTTATAGTATCACATTCCATATTGAGGATGTGGTTGTATATATTTTTTTGTAAACTGAAGTCATGGGCTACTTCGAGATATGGACTCCCTTGTATATATGTGTGAAATTTTGATAGTAATATTGAATCGTGAATCGATAGTATTACATTCATGTCTGTCTTGAATCGTGTATTGACAATGTATGCATTCATGTCGTTCTTGTCTTAATCTTCCTCATGGATATGTTCTTCGTGGATGGTCTAATGCACCCAAAAAAAAAAATCCAGAGAGTGTTATTGGGTGCTGGAATGCTGGAACAGCATTCAGGCACCAAATAGCACTCTCTGGATTTTTTTTGCTCTCTATTCGCGTGTATAAACCTGTCAGAACTGCTAAAAGTCGCGTGTATATACGCGGAAAATCTATAAAACGCACGTGTATAAACGCGTCAAATCTAAGAAATACGCGTGTATAAGCGCATCTAAAGTAACAAAACGCGTGTATAGACGCTTGTATCAACGCGTCTAAATGCATCTGAACTGAGAGAATGCGTGTATACGCCCGTGTATGAGTACGTCTGAGCAGCCATATACACACGCTTTTACACGTATGTCTCTGGCCGCGATGATACACGCGTTGATACACGGGCCCGCTACTTTTTTTCACAAGTCATTTTTAGCGGCTAGGAGCGCGGGTATGAGCCCGATCCCTTGTAGTGACTTGGGATCATCCCATAAAAAATCCTCCCCAAGCACATAGTCTGACTAATATACGTAAGTGGTCATTAACTTTGATAGGACCCTCTCTGTATTAACACGGCTCGCTTCTTCAACATAGAATGCCACATGAAATATTGCAAATAAGAGAGTTAAGGAAAAGAGATCAAACAAGTTGTTGAAGGCCATAGATGCCACTTATCATGTCTAGATGTATCTTTAGACACTCTAGCATCATCATCCCCAAAGAGTGTCCTTGTTTGCATCCACATTCCGTGACCACCACAACCTTAGGATAACAAAAAAAGAGATTATTGTCGCAAGAAATATCCATAAAGTATTAACAACAACATAAGAGCTAATGAAGCTTTTCTTACCTCCCTCCTATAAAAATTTTGCCTTCTTCACCACCTTCTCAACCAACCTAGGCTGTTCTTGTGAATCTTGTGCATGGAGCTCCATCTCTCTCTCAAACTCTTGACCCTTCTCCAAGTTTATCCACCATGGAAAATTTTCTAACTCCCCCTCCATATTATGGATAAATGTCCAAAATAACTCCCACTCCCCAGTAAAAGTTTTTCCATAATCTCTTTTTTTTTAAATAAATGTCCAAAGTTTTCTCATCCATATTTGGACACATTTATATTTAAAGAGACACACATTAGGAAAAATATGGACTCTCATTTTTTCCCCTTAAGGATTTCCACACCTCCTTGCTCTAGAAAAATGGGCTCATGGTGTGAATCAACTCAAAAGTGAACAGAGTTTGGACATTTGGAATCTACTCTTCGAGACCTTTCCAATGATATATAGCATGATAAGTAATTTTGAATATTCAAGAAGTCCCCAAATTGGTGATGATGTGGCATGTAACATGCCATGTCATCACAAATTTGGGGACTTCTTGAATAATTAAAATTTTCCATCATAATATATATCATTGGAAAGGTCTCGATGAGTAGATTCCAAATGTGCAATCTCCGCCAACTTTTGATTTAATTTACAAAAATTTCACCATAAGCCCATTTCTCTAGAGAGAGGAGGTGTGGGAATCCTTAAGGGGCAAAAATGAGAGTCCATATTTCACCTAATGAGAGTCCATATTTCACCTAATGAGAAAATGGCCCGTAGACATATTTTTTCATCCATATTTGGACACATTTTATATATAAAGAGGCATAAGAAAATGGCCCATAGATATATTCAAAGAGAGCCAATTTCTATTAAAAGAGCTATTTTTGTATTTTTGATAGTAAAGTCCATAAATACATAAATGAGCAAATAAAAGTTATATACACTAGTTCATATTCTGCAAGCTTGATAGAATTGTAATTTCACTGACTCTTGTCAGATCTATGATAGTACATAAAACACAGTGATGCTTCTCCCTTGTATTTAAAAATATCTCTTTTATTGCTACTTTCCAAGCCACTATTCGCAGTGGTTCCCTTGCCAAACATAAAATAGCCTACTTTATTACAGCTTTCCAAGCCATTGTTTGGTTGTTCCCTTCCCAAACTTAAAATATCCTACTTGCAAGCATGTGCAAATCATGGAATCTCTGAATGTCCTCCTCAAACTCCTTGTTATGTCTTGCCAAATACAATCCCAGTATGCTATTATCTCTTCACTAATCATCGTGCTCTCTCTATCACATGTCCACATGGACACTATTAAGGCACCCTTTTTAGCACATATCCTTCCTTACCAAATTCTATCTTCAAACTTAACACATCATCTCTCAATCCCCTCACCTTTGCATATGGAATAAGCCTCCATAGTGGAATCATTGGACATTGAAAACAACTAAAAATCTTATTTTTTTGCATTATACCTTCCCCATATCCATATAAATCTTGTTCTCATCCTTGTTATCATCACGTGGAGGAATCTAAAATCTCATAACATAAGGAACAATTTGCATGTTAGCTTATTTTGGGGCTAGTTTATCATCCACCGCATGATTGCTGCCTCTAAACAAAACCATCAAAAGTGTGGCTTTCTCAACTTCTTCACCCACACACACTTCTTTGTGGAAATATGTCTCTACCACTCTACTAATATCTTCCAAACTTTTTGAGGGTAGAGGATTATGGTATGTATCCCTTTCCCCTCTTCCCCTTTTCCCATGCTTCCCTCTGCCTCAATTGTATGATGGAAATGTTACATGAACATAATTGAAATTAAAACTAGAATGTTTACAACATGGCATACATATAGCAAACATATCCATCAGAGCATTCCAAGATTATGGCCATAAAACATACATACCACCTAGCATTTCCATTGTCATATTATGTGGCACCCTGGGCAAGACCCCAAAACAAACATATCTTTCAAAGCACTACCATTGCCATGTTACGCTACAACCCGGTCAAGAGGCAATCACTGCTGGCTGTGCAACCCCTCCTATGGCATACAAATCGATCAGAGTTTTCCGCCATATGGCATACATATGGCTTAAATGTCCATGAATTCTTTGTTGTCATATATGGCATACATATGGCTTAAATGTCCATGAATTCTTTGTTGTCATATATGGCACACATAAGGCAATGGTTCGACTAAAAGAATGGCTAAGAGAAGCCACACCAAACATTGTCTCCCTTGGACCTATTTTGTTTTATGCTCTTAACCCATACATGGCCCTGGCCATGAATGCTGAATGGCATTGTTTATGCTAGCATGTAGTATATTTAATTTAATTAGTGTATTGTTAATTCTCATTGAATCATGATGATTCAATTTAATTCTCATTGAATCATGATGATTCAATCACACCATTGAATCATGATGATTCAATGGTATGATTTGATCCTTCTTGGAGCCATCTTTCAAGGAAGTAGGCATGGTACAATAATGGAGCAAGATGAGTGGTGATAGGAGCATGGCGGGTAGCCAAAACCTTCTTTTGTTTGTTGGGGGGTTGTTTGGGGCTTATACGCCCTAGATAGCCACATGAAAATGCCCCCGTCCTTAGGGTAACATTGAAATTCACATGGAAGTTGCATATCAAGAGTGCTTATTAACCCATTCCTAGGGTTAAGAAGATCTAGAGCCATTATCTTATATCAAGGAGAGTCGAGGTAGATACACCAAAATGTCATACATACAAGATATGAAGAAATGGTAAATCTACAACTTGGACGGGCACAAGTAATGATCCAACGGAATACTTATGGTGATTTTCACGTGTGGTAGCAAGTTAGGATGAAGTCCCAAGTGATGTACTTCATGGATATATTATGAGAGTGGACATAAGTGGAGGTATGGTTGAAACTTAAGTTTGAGCCTCACCGCTACACTAGGATATGGAGTAAGTGTAATTTCTTAATAGTAAGTGTGCGTCATCATTTGTATTAGGCTCAAACTTAATTTTGAGCCTCACTGCTACACTAGGATATGGAGTAATTTCTTAATAGTAAGTGTGCATCATCATTTGTACTAGACGTTGGCATGAAATAAAGGATAAATAGAATAGAAATATTCACTTTAATAGAAAAATGTTAAAAGTGAATCCAAAAAAGCTAATGTATTAATAAAAAGACAAATAATTATTTTAACAAATCCACACTTTGAACAAAACCTATGCTAATATTAGTTGTTGATAAGCTCCTTTCAATGATCACCATTCATTGTACATTCATAATAAGCACTATCAATGCACTTTTCTACCTTTCTTTGGTTGAGAGCTTGATGGGCTATGAGCATGGAAAGCCTTGTTGACATCTGTATCCCCAATCTTCTCAACGGCCATAGCAACCCCAACATTTGTAGCTTCCATGGATTTTGCAGAATCCAATATATCATCACCATTCCCACCTTCATCATCATTTTCATGCCTTCCAATATCTTCAAAATTGTCTTCGGCATCCTCATTGAATAGAGCATCATTCCCTTGGTCCTCTGCATTCCTTTGCCCTACATCTTCAAAGTCTATAGCATCCCCAACTTCTTTATCATCATCTGTGTCATTTTTGTTGTCAATATCATCACCTTCCTCTTCATCCTCTGTACTTGGTGGGTCATCAATGTGAAGATTTTGAAGGTTCTCTTTTTCTGCATCATCTAGTGTTTGCTTTTTTGTGCCGCCACTTGCACCACACCACTCTTGCAAGGACGGGTGACCATCTAAAAGAGCAGAGCACTTTGATTCTAATGCCATCGCTTCCAAATCATCTTTGCATAAAGCAATACATCGTCTCTTCTTTAGCAAGCTCTCCTCTAGCACAACTCCACCACAATATATCTCTACAACATAGCTCTGTTCAGGACAAAACCCTGTGATTATTTGATGAGACCATCAAAATAAAGCCTTTGTCGATGAATTCTCTATTTTGGCAACTAGATCCTGAGATGAATACATTTTTTGTGAGAACCTTATCAATGGCCTCAAACTTGTCAACCTTGCTGATGAAAAAAATAACAGTTGCAATCTCAACTGTTCCAGATGTCCAGGCATCATCTTTTTGTGTGTGGATCACACCAAATTCATAATGCACCTTTGTTGACTGGCTAGAAATCCCTTCGATAAGCATTCCAATGGTGATGAAATCAACAAAACACACAAGAATATATTCATATTGTGAGTTTAGTGTGTTCAAAGCAAGTGCCAACTTGGAGAAAAATTTTGACGAGAGCTGCTCCTTTGTACCATGTAGGTCCATGATTGCCAGCTGAAATGGTACATGCTCTTCACTACAGAAGGCTATAATCTTTGTCATATCAAAACCCACCCCCCTAATTTTCCAAGGAATAGACTCTTGTTAAGATACAATACCCATAGATGCTCTATATAGGTGATTCAGTAAAGTTACTACACTTTTTGGAAGTGAAGGATTTTTTTTTGAACGATTGAGAGCATCCCTAACAAAGGACTAGCTGTAGCTCCTCAATTGATTATACTCATACTCCCCTAGCTTATATGTCTCACACACCTGTTCCCAAGTCATCTTTTCCCTTGTTAGATCAAAATAGAAGGCGGTTATTGCATCTTTGAGAACTTGATCTGTTTTTAGCTTCCAAGCCATCTCCTCCATATCCATTCTTTGATGGGTTTGCTTTCCCTTTTTAAGCAGTATTCTCTTGTCAAGAAGTGATGTTTGAATGTCCAAAACTTCACTCTTTTGAAGGCCTAAAATGCACCTAAACAACATTGGGCCTAGTTGGACTGTTCGTGGTGCCTGCTGAATTTGCCCACTCTTCAAAGTTGGAAGTCTGGGATTTTGATCAAGACCTTTAGTTTGAGTTTCGCCCTTTGTATTTGGTAGCAAGCCTTTTGCATAAAGCCTCATAATCTTAACCCAGTTCTGCCATACATCATCATCACATAGAAGCAAGTGTAAATCATTTTTGACAAAGTTCTTATGTAATGTGTGCTCTGTGGTCTCCACAAAGGCCTGCAAAGTTGCAAAGTAAGAAGTTAGCCCCCTCACTATAGATATCACAAAATATTAGGAGGAATTATGCATCTATGGGCTTTCAATCATTTGGAGCTTATGCTCAAACTTGAGTTTGAGCCTCACTTGTAGTGCTAAACTACTAGTATATAATGGTGATGCTCGATCTTAGGTTTGAGCATCACCTCTGTATTCAAATCTAGCACTTGCAAGTGAGGCTCCAACTTAAGTTCGAGCCATAATTAGATATGCAAGTGCTACACCATCACAGAGAGGTGAGGCTTGAAGTTCAATTTCAAACCAAACTATTAAGTTTATGTAGTTTGAGAAGAAACCTTACATGCATCTTTCTTATGCTCTGCTATACTTAAAACTATAGATCTATGAAGAAGTAAAGAAGAAGTAATGTAGGTCTATGATTTACCAAGATATAGCAAAGAATCAAAAGAGTACCTTCCAAGACTCATCCATCTTGGGTTGATTGACACCAGGCAAAGGTCTACTAGGACGACCGTTTGCATGCCATTGTGCTCGAGCTTGTAGAAGTTGATCGAGGAATGGCTCCTTTTGCATTGACTTTGCAACAGATAAATTCGCATCCTTGGAAATGTCACGAGAAATCTTAGGCGGGCAATTTACAATTATCTTAGATCTCCTGAACCTGAATTGCTGACGTAGTGGAGGGGTCACTTTAGCCATATTTAGAGCTTGCAAGCTTTTTGCAGCACTAATGGAGTGTTGACCAGAGATAATCCAATATTCAACTTTATGAATATCTTCTTTTGCGAGTTTATCAAGGGGTTGTTTTGTAGCACGATTACAGGGCATCAAAATTGCAAGTATCTCCTCTTTCTTTGGGTCCTCAATAAAGTCTTGGGTCAAAATACGAACCCAATCCTTATTTAACCTTCTATACACATAGTTTGAAGGAGCAGGATAACATTTCATCACATCAATGCTGAAGACCTCATTTAGACCAAAGGGATAATATCCCTTCTTTATTTCTAATGAGATAATTACTTTGCTGCCCTTGTTTAGAGTCTCAACCTCCATCAGCTCGTCATCAGACGCATCTATCTCCTTTGAACCACTTGCTGGTTTTGTCCTTTGCCTCTTTAAAGAGATTTCTTGAACCTTTGTAGAGTGCTTTGCCTTTCTCTTCTTTGCAAGTGCTTGAACCTGAGAGCCTGCCATGTCTTCAGCTGTTTTACTGTGCTTACATCAAGGACTTTTATTTTGTCACCCTCCTTTTTATGTTTTGAAGAAGTTGCACCAGCATTTGTAGATGCTTCAAGTGCACTCTTCACTATGGCCCTACCTTTTTTCTCCACAATTTTCCTAACTTGAGTGGTTGTTGTCTCCTTTTTAGGTATGGACTTTTTTCGTGAATCCAAAGCCTTCTTTGCATGCCTCACTGCTTTCACCAGGTCCTCCACATTATCCACCCCTGAGTCTTCTTAATTGGAAAAGTCAATGATCTTCAATCCTAACTTTACAATAGAATTGTCCTTTCCTAGTTTACTGCCAGTCATGTCTGCTGGGTGAAAAGTTTCCAATGATAAGCAAAACTTATTTGCTTTTGTAGTTTCTCCTTTTGGCAATACAGTGCATGTGAAGCAAATAAGCAAAACTTATTTGCTTTTGTAGTTTCTCCTTTTGGCAATACAGTGCATGTGAAGCATGGGTTTGCTCTTGCATCCACATCATCCTTAGCGCTTACCACAATCCCCATATCTCCATATGATGTATCACCTTGAGACAAAAACAAATGGAGGACTCCTTTGAAGTTTGCACTAGCATCGTAGCTATCCACAAACCATTTTACTCCTTCTTTGTTACTCAATTCGAAGGTTTTATCCACCTTAATTCTAGGAGTGACACTTTTAGCTTGAGTTGTTGTTTCGAGAGCATCCAGAGTAAAGATTGGTGCACCATGTGGTTGCGAGGTAGCGGGTGCTCTGCTAGCTTCCATTCCTGTGAAGCAAAAAAAAAGTTTCAAAACCTTAGAAAAAAATGGATTTAAATGCTACATATCAAATCAAAACCTATTAAACTTAAGAAACTTAATGCATGCTACAAAAAGTTTTCTTGAATAGCAAGAGCCTCACTTGCATTTACTTAATCTATATAGAAGCTCGACTTAAGCTAGAGCCTAGATCCAAGTTGTGCACTCATATACTAGGGGTACGCTAGCATAGAGAGACAAGGCTCAAACTCAAGTTTGAGCCTTAAGGCGAAGTTCCATGTATGGGAGGCTTGAACTTAAGTTGGAGTCTTAAGAGGCCAGAGTACACTAGCATAGAGAACAAAGGCTCAATCTGAAGTTCGAGCCTTAAGGCCAGTGTACACTAGCATCGAGAGCCAAGGCTCCAACTCTAGTTCGAGCCTTAAGGCCGGTGTCCACTAGCATGGAGAACAAAGGCTCCAACTCAAGTTCGAGCCTTAAGGCCGAGGTGCACTAGCATGGAGAGCAAAGGCTCAAACTTAAGTTCAAGCCTTAAAGGGCCGGGGTGCATTAGCATGGAGAGAAAAGGCTCAATCTCAAGTTCGAGCCTTAAGGGACCGAGATGCACTAGCATGGAGAGCAAAGGCTCAAACTAGAGTTCGAGCCTTAAGGAGTCGGGGTGCACTAGCATGAAGATCAAAGGCTCAATCTGAAGTTCAAACCTTAAGGGACCGGGATGCACTAGCATGGAGAGCAAAGGCTCAATCTGAAGTTCGAGCCTTAAGGGACCGGGATGCACTAGCATGGAGAGCAAAGGCTTAAACTGGAGTTCGAGCCCTAAGGGACCGGGATGCACTAGCATGGAGAGCAAAGGCTCAATCTGAAGTTCGAGCCTTAAGGGGCCGGGGTGCACTAGCATGGAGAGCAAAGGCTCAAACTCAAGTTCGAGCCTTAAAGCCAGAGTACACTAGCATGGAGAACAAAGGCTCAATCTAAAGTTCGAGCTAGTGTACACTAGCATTGAGAGCCAAGGCTCCAACTCAAGTTCGAGCCTTAAGGCCCGTGTACACTAGCATCGAGATCCAAGGCTCCAACTCAAGTTCGAGCCTTAAGACCGGTGTACACTAGCATGGAGAACAAAGGCTCAACCTCAAGTTCGAGCCTTAAGGGGCCAGGGTGCACTAGCATGGAGAGCAAAGGCTCAATCTGAAGTTCGAGCCTTAAAGGACCGGGATGCACTAGCATGGAGAGTAAAGGCTCAAACTCAAGTTCAATCCTTGAGGCCAGAGTACACTAGCATGGAGAGCAAAGGCTCAATCTGAACTTCGAGTCTTAAGGCCGGTGTACACTAGCATCGAGAGCCAAGGCTCCAACTCAAGTTCGAGCCTTAAGATCGGTGTACACTGGCATGGAGAACAAAGGCTCCAAGTCAAGTTGTTCGAGCCTTAAGATCGGTGTACACTGGCATGGAGAACAAAGGCTCCAACTCAAGTTGTTCGAGCCTTAAGGGGCCGAGGTGCACTAGCATGGAGAGCAAAGGCTCAATCTGAAGTTCGAGCCTTAAAGGACCGGGATGCACTAGCATGGAGAGTAAAGGCTCAAACTCAAGTTCAAGCCTTGAGGCCAGAGCAGTGTTCGAAAAAAACTATTTTCCCAAAAAGTAAAAAACCTTCATCTAAAAATTGTGAAATTATTTATAAAGAAAATTTTCAAATTTTGAAGGTTTTTGTTCTACAACCCCTCAAAATATGCAGGTTTTTGTACCCTTAAATTTCAAATTTGAAGGTAATTTTAAAAATTTGCAAGTGCAAATTACACTATACCCGGG
The DNA here is from genome assembly GCF_041138505.1 of Cibotium barometz. Taxonomy (NCBI): domain Eukaryota; kingdom Viridiplantae; phylum Streptophyta; class Polypodiopsida; order Cyatheales; family Cibotiaceae; genus Cibotium; species Cibotium barometz. The sequence continues at coordinate 31,421,276 of NC_141102.1, read as the reverse complement.
TTTTTTTCGAACACTGGGCCAGAGTACACTAGCATGGAGAGAAAAGGCTCAATCTGAAGTTCGAGCCTTAAGGCCGGTGTACACTTGCATCGAGAGCCAAGGCTCCAACTCAAGTTCGAGCCTTAAGGCCGATGTACACTTGCATGGAGAACAAAGGCTCCAACTCAAGTTCGAGCCTTAAGGCCGATGTACACTAGCATGGAGAACAAAGGCTTCAACTCAAGTTCGAGCCTTAAAGCCGGTGTACACTAGCATGGAGAACGAAGGCTCAATCTAAAGTTCGAACCTTAAGGCCGAGATGCACTAGCATGGAGAGCAAAGGCTCAAACTTAAGTTCGAGCCTTAAGGGGCCGGGGTGCACTAGCATGGAGAGCAAAGGCTCAATCTGAAGTTCGAGCCTTAAGGGACCGGGATGCACTAGCATGGAGAGCAAAGGCTCAAACTGGAGTTCGAGCCTTAAGGAGCCGGGGTACACTAGCATGGAGATCAAAGGCTCAATCTCAAGTTCGAGCCTTAAGGGACCGGGATGCACTAGCATGGAGAGCAAGGCTCAAACTGGAGTTCGAGCCTTAAGGGACCGGGATGCACTAGCATGGAGAGCAAAGGCTCAATCTGAAGCTCGAGCCTTAAGGAGCCGGGGTGCACTAGCATGGAGAGCAAAGGCTCAAACTCAAGTTCGAGCCTTAAAGCCAGAGTACACTAGCATGGAGAACAAAGGCTCAATCTGAAGTTCGAGCCTTAAGGCCAGTGTACACTAGCATTGAGAGCCAAGGCTCCAACTCAAGTTCGAGCCTTAAGGCCCGAACTTCCGGTGTACACTAGATTGGAGAACAAAGGCTCCCCAACTCAAGTTCGAGCCTTAAGGCCGGTGTACACTAGCATCGAGAGCCAAGGCTCCAACTCAAGTTCGAGCCTTAAGGCTGGTGAGAGCTAAGGCTCCAACTCAAGTTCGAGCCTAAGACCCCGGTGTACACTAGATTGGAGAACAAAGGCTCCAACTCAAGTTCAAGCCTTAAGGCCGGTGTACGCTAGCATCGAGAGCCAAGGCTCCAACTCAAGTTCGAGCCTTAAGGCCGGTGTACACTAGCATCGAGAGCCAAGGCTCCAACTCAAGTTCGAGCCTTAAGGTCGAACTTGAGATTGGAGAACAAAGGCTCCAACTCAAGTTCGAGCCTTAAGGCCGGTGTATACTAGCATCGAGAGCCAAGGCTCCAACTCAAGTTCGAGCCTTAAGGCTGGCGGGGTACACTAGCATGGAGAGCAAAGGCTCAAACTCAAGTTCGAGCCTTAAGGCCGGTGCACTAGCATGGAGAACAAAGACTCAATCTAGGTCGAGCATTAACACATAAGTTCTATGTAGGGGAGGCTCGAACTTAAGGTGGAGTCTATATCCAAGTTGTGGAGTCTATCTTGGATCAGTTTTACAGGTTCTCGACATATGCGAAGATACAAAAGAGAGCAGCAAGAGGTGCAAACAATCTACGATGAGCAACGATTGACAAATGGCACACTTAGCGTGCAATCAAGTAAGCGTTTATATTAGTGTAGACAATCAATTAAAGAAGGACTTACTTGCTGAAGTCTCCGATGTTGCACAGTCTTGATCTTGACGCGGATGCTTGAGGTATCCGAGGAAAAGAAACTGCTAGAAACGCAGGGCTGCAGAGACACAGGTTGTGGAGATTATTGCTGCGAGAGATCTGCTCCAGGGTGCGCTTGAAACGCAGGGCTGCAGAGGGTGCGCTTGAAATGCAGGGCTGCAGAGACACAGGGAGCGGAGATTATTATTGCGAGAGATTTGCTCGAGGGTGCGCAAGTTTTTGTTTGGGCGAAATGCGAGGTCGGTCGTTTTTTCTTTTTGCGAGGGAAGGCGAAGGCGGGTGCGCAGGTTTTGTTTGTGAGGTCGGTCGATTCTGCTTTTTGCGAGGGAAGGGGAAGGCAATTTTTTTTTGAGAGAGAGAAGGCGAAAAAATTCTAGGGGTCAGCGGGGAATTTCGGGGTGCGGGCGGAATTCCGTTGGGGGGGAATTTCGTTTTTTTGGGGGGGATTTTTGAATTTGAATTCGATTTTTGAATTTGGGGGGGCGACCGTTGGGGGGAATTTTTGAATTTGAATTTGGGGGGGGCGGCCGTTAGGGGGCTGGTTGGCTGGTGCACGCCGACGGAGGAGGAAGGGGGGGGGGGAGGGGCTGGCTGTGCCGACGGAGGAGGGGGGGCTGGTTGGCTGGTGCGCGCCGAACGGAGGAGGAAGGGGGGGAGAGGGGCTGGCTGCGCCAAGAGGAGGAAGGGGGTCCTGCTGCTGCGGTTGCGTCGGGAGAGGGGGGTGTTCTGTTGTGCCGAGAGGAGGAAGGGGGGAGGCTGGCTACGCCGAAGGGGGGGGTTCTGCTGGGAGAGGAGGGAGGGGGCTGCTGGTTGTGCCGGGAGAGGAGAGGAGGGGGCTGCACCGACGCCGGGGTTCGATTCCATTCCCCGGGAGAGGAGGACGTCGACGGAGGAGCGCCGGGACGACCCGGCAGAAAGCCAGGTTTCGGTTTCATTCCCCAAGCCTAAGCCCAAGCCCAAGACCAAGCCCAGGCCCAGGCCCTAAGTCCTAGGTCTTTTGATAATAGTTACTTTCACTTTTGGTTATATACTCATCTTCATCCACACCCCACTTGTTCTATGGGATTAGGCTACTTTCCCTCTCTATTGCTACTTACTTGTGTAATAGACAAGGCTCAAACTCAAGTTCGACCCTTGAGCTTGAGATTTCTTGTTTTCTTCCCTATTTTTCCCATACACCTAAATATACTTAGAAACTATGCGATTAAAAATTCAACTAAAATCTATATAATGCACAATGGCTCATTCCCCAAGCCCAAGCCCAAGCCCAAGCCCAGGTCCCAGGTCTTTTGATTATAGTTACTTTCACTTTTGGTTATATACCCATCTTCACCCACACCCCACTTGTTCTATTGGATTATCCTAGCTTCCCTCTCTATTCTTACTTACTTGTGTAATAGACAAGGCTCAAACTCAAGTTCAAGCCTTGAGCTTGACCTTGAGCTTGAGATTTCTTGTTTTCTTTCCTATTTTTCTCATACACCCAAATATACTTATAAACTATGCGATTAAAAATTCAACTAAAATCTATATAATGCACAATGGCTCATTCCCCAAGCCCAAGCCCAAGCCCAAGCCCAGGTCCCAGGTCTTTTGATTATAGTTACTTTCACTTTTGGTTATATACCCATCTTCACCCACACCCCACTTGTTCTATTGGATTATCCTAGCTTCCCTCTCTATTCCTACTTACTTGTGTAATAGACAAGGCTCAAACTCAAGTTCGAGCCTTGAGCTTGAGATTTCTTGTTTTCTTCCCTCTTTCCCCATACACCCAAATATACTTATGAACTATGCGATTAAAAATTCAACTAAAATCTATATAATGCACAATGGCTCAAACTTGAGTTTGAGTCTCATGAAGGAGAAGAGTCTCAAATCCAATATCCATTTGCTCATTTCCATGTCACATTCTCTTCACTAGCATATCGTTTCTCTCTATTGCTTTCTCTTTGTCTTTTCTGATGTTGTAACCACTCACCTTTGCCTTTTGTAGCTATGAAACATTGATGGCTAATTGACACCATATCTTGACTCAATATCCCAATGAAACGGTGTGGCCAGATGCAGAGGGTGATGAAGCCTACCTCTTGGGAAACTAGCATATACATGAGGTGAGGATTATCACTTCAATTGGGACCTCTTAATAGCAAACTAGCATATGAAGGTGAGGCTCAAACTTTGGTTGGAGCCTCCAAGCAAACTAGCATCTGTGGGTCAGGTTCAAACTTTACTTGCAGCTTCCTAGAAGCGAACTAGCATCCGCAGGTGAGGCTTTAACTTTTGTTGGAGGAGCCTACCATTCTAGCTAACATATGCAAACTAATATATGATGCAAGTGAGGATGATAACTTTAACTGGAGCCTCCTAGCAAACTAACATATGATGGTGAGCCTCATGGAGCCTCCTACTAACAAGCTAGTATATGCAGGCAAAGGCTCAAGCTTTAGATGGAGCCTAGCCTCCTAGCAAATTAGCATTGATAGGTGAGATTCAAACTTTGGTTGGAGCCTGAACTCATGTTGAGATTGAATTACATTTATAGTTTTGTGTACTACCGCAAAAACATCGCTTCAGTCTTTCTGATTGATATTTTGATTTTCTCAGGGATTGGATGGTCTAAAACAAGGTGCTTCAGTGTTTCTCATTGATGGTTCTGCAAGGAAGGCACGCGGGGTTATTCATTCCATTGATGCATCTCAAACATGTGGTTTTCAATTCATTGGTGAGACATGTGCAGCAATACATGTTCAACAAAGCTTTGATGACACATTTCTCATTCCATTTGCCACAATGGATGCAAGAACAATGTCTCAAGCAGTTGGAAGCATCATCAAATGGCCATTGGTCAACCTTGTTATGGATAGAGACATTACTAATACCAAAGAGGATAATTTTGCAAAACTTCTTGTTGATCAAGAAGATCACTTTATAGATAGGAAGAGCTGGAAAGAGAAAAGTGTCATCCTCTAGGATGACAACAGATCTACAAAACTTGGCAATGGAGTAGTATTGTTGGTCCACCCATACGAGGCTATAAATTGTAGAGAACTAGGGGAGAGTAGCTTGGGTGTCATTATAGAAGGATCTTTGCATCCAAGTTCAACTTGTGTTTCAGGTTTGAATTTGGTTAGTTGGCCGATCAGGCAACTCACATTTGAGAATGGTGAACCATTAGTGAAGGACACAAAATCTTCTTCTATTGATGAGGGTATTCAAGATCACTTCATGCAAAAAATATTGACAACCTAAACAATTCAAGTGATGAAAAAGAGGATGATGATGTAGAGGGCAATGATGGCGATAGTTTTGATGACAAACACCATGATGCCATGATCACTGACTATGATATCATTGAAGGGACAAATAAGAAAAGGAGCTATGTCCATAGGGTAAGGGTAATGAAAAATTACGATAAAACCCATGGAGCTGGCAAAAAATGTGATGTTGCAAACATTCACAACGTCGCAACCATTGATTGTTGCGAGAACCGATGTTGTCAAATTGGAGATAGATCCAAAATCATGCAAGCCAGGGTACACTTTTGGGGACAGAGCTATAGTACATGATACACATTTGTACTAGATTGCATGGGCATGGCCTATAGACAAGGTCAAGATGACGAGTGCTTTGAGTTCACGTTTGATGGGAAGAAGGTTTGTAGTAAAGCATGGTATGTAATGCATGGCATCGGTAAGTCAACGTTCTATAGGCTCAGAAAGAAGTTCTTGAATGGTGCATGTAATGTCAGCCATGGCAACAGTGGGATAATACAGAAGGGCATGACACGCCAATCAAATGCCACATAGGTCAAGGACAACTATGCATGGAGCCTGCGAGACCCAACGTGTTCTACCAACAATGTACAAACAGGTGGACATATTGCGTGAAGTGAATGACACACTTGTCTCGTTCGAATACAGGCCACTGTCACAACCATCATTCTCAAGATTGTGGAACACAGAGTTCAAGATAGTTAGTTTATCAAAAACCAGCACCTTCTCAAAATGCGACATTTGTACGGCAATCAAGGTCAAGTTGGAATCAACAAAAAATCAAGAGGAGCGTGCCAGATACATGGCACAAAGAAGGGCACACATGTTGAAACAAATGAGTTGTAGAAATCTATACTATGCTTGGAGGAGCTCTTCCAAAATGAACCCAAACAGGTATTTGTGTATTATACATGATAAGATGGACCAGAGCAAGACTGCCATACCACAAATTAAACCAGTTCCTAAATCTCTCAATGGGGTTGAGAGGCTTCTAGTATCCTTAACAGGAATGCTCACTCATGGACATGGACAAACAGCTTATGGTCACTTTGCCTTGGGGTTATGGCCAAGTGATCCCAACTTCACAATTTCATCTCTCTCAAAATGTTTAAGAAACTTAGAAAGAGGAGAGCAACACATGTATGGTGACTTGAGCTCACAAAACTCAGATGCTGAACCACGAACAGATCTTTTTGATTGTGTTTTGTCTACTATGGCCCTGTATCAGCATATGGAAGTACTGAAGGAGAGAAATGCATATTGCAAGCAGAGCATTGAGGATGTAGATGCAGAGACAGAAACAAATGTGGATATAGAGGGAAATTGTTCTTCACATATGCAGTCAGTCTTTCATACTAACACACATGTGCAAGATAGGGGCAATGGAAATGCGTCAAGTTTAATGCCATCAAATTCAAGGACATTTTTTAAGAGATTGCCAAGGACGTTGTTGTTGCAACTTGACAATTGTGGTTCTGAAAATAAGAACCGTTATGTATTTGCCTATCTATCCCTATTGGTTGCACGAGGAGTGTTTGACATGGTGCAGCTTGGTTTTCTTATGGTTGGTCATACTCATGAAGATATTGATGCATTGTTCAGTTGCTTCTCTGAGAAGTTAAGGAAACAAACCATTTTCACATTTCCACATTTGATGAAGATCTTTAATGAGTGTGTTAGCATGCATCCAGCACCCTTTCTCCTACAAAAGGTGGCAGACTTCAAAGGCTTTGTCAAGGGATGCTTACATGATGGAGCTGATAGCTTGATTGGACATTCAAAGCCATTGTAATTCAGGTTTTATATGAGTGATGGAATACCTTTGATGCAATACAAAGTACACCCCAAAAATGTTGATTGGTTACCAGAAAGCGGTATAGAGTTATGGAAGAGAAATGACCAGGGAGGACCCAAGCTTCCTGAAGGTTTTCCAAAAGTATTGCCACCCTTTGAGTATGTTAAGGAAAATGAGAAGGTTGTGGAGGGCTTAAAAAAACATGTCAATTGGTGGAAAGAGCACTTGCAAGAGAAAGGAGACCAAAGTGATTATGCTAGGTGGATCAATCCGGTCCTTGCCTGTTGGGAGAATCTTATGCTAAACATGCAAACCCCTAGTGCAAGGGAAGACATTGGATTTTATGACTTTTGGCCAAGGAGTGTATGCGAAAAAGCTAAGACTCTTAACCTTCAAGTGGAGGATAATGTAGATGAAGGGTTTGATGTAAAGGAGGACCATTATTGTGGTCCAATGCGCAACAAAACCTGCTGAAGAGTTCAACCCGACTCTTGATGTGTCTAAAGGAGATTTTGCGCTTGTACAACCTTGTGATGCAAATTACCCAATATGGTTGGGAGTGACAACAAGTGATGTTGATCAAAACAACAACTCGATAAACTACCTACAAGTTCAGATACAATATTGGGCACCAATTTCAAAGAAGAAGAATGTAAGTGATGTGGAGGTTTATAAGGATTGCTGGAACAAGTATTGGCGAGAGAACAGAAATGATCCTCAGCGCTGGGAAGATACTAGCTGCATCATTTGGGCATGGAAGCCCAAGGGTGGACGACTTCCAGAGAAAATCAAGATTTCAAAGGCTATAATACTGAAGGCCAAACAGAATCAATTGAATCAACATGTCAGTGCAGTTGAGCAAGAATGATTTGTTAGCATATGGGCAACTAGCTTCGTAATCTTTTAGCAATGTTGTATGAAGCTACCAAACTCATAGTTCGATCATTATTCAGATTGTAAGGCTTTCTTAAGCTTTTAGATTTATGGTTCACCCATTGTTCAAGAATTTTGATTCAATACAGATAGTGATCTTTTTAATTCTATCACCTAGACTTTCTTACAACTTAAAGTTACATTGAATATCCTTTCTTTGTTAAAGTTTCTGTGTTTGATGGTCAACTGGAGGCTATGTGATATAAACAAGCTTAATTCCTGGTGTGCATGTGTGTGTGTGTGTGCAGGCAAATTTACATCCCACCACCAACATCATATGCACTTGTTACAAATGTACAATAGTATATAAATCATATCGCATTATTCAAATGCTTGTTGAGAACATCCAATAATAAAGCTTGCATATCGTACAGTAAACATTGTATTGGATCTAACAAAGAATGCTTGTTGAGAACATCCAATAATAAATCTTGCATATCGCACAGTAAACATTGTATTGGATCTAACAAAGAATTGTCTCAAAATTGTGCATATTTTCCAAAATTCCTAAATTTGAGTTTTTTGGACTTCTTCTTAGAGTGAGTGAGCTGAGACTGTGACGCCATGGTCTGCAAAACAAATACTAAGATTAAGAAAACTTATAGTGATAGAAAAAGGAAAAATTACTCCAAAAGTGTTTTCAAAAACCTCAGGTTGGCAAGACTCTTCAAGAAACAATTCAAAACTTGGATTCTAGAATCTAGACCGAACAAAATATGAAGTTAAGACCAGGTAGTCAAGTTAAAACTAGCATGAAAGTTGAATTCTAAAATCTCGATTGAAAAATTTGAGATCCTGAATTTAGAAAAATGGATTGTAGAATCCCACTATGAAAGGCTGATAAACAAGAAACCACACTCTTCTCACAATTTAGCAAAAAAATCTCAAAATAAGAAAATTTAGAAAACTTGACAAGATGCCTCAAAATTCACATAAAATTCTTAGAATTGGTAGATAATTGCTTTGTTATTTTTTCCAAAAGAAAACTTTAATAATTTGAAAGATATAAAAACTATTGATTCCAACCGTTAAAACAAAACAAAATGATGTAAAACAAAGTTAAATTTGTGTTGAAAAAATCCAAAAATAATAAAATTTCCAACAATTTATAAACAGAACACTGATGATTCTTCTTGGAAATTCTAAATAAAGATGATTCTTGTTAAAAAATCTCACCTCTTTATAAAAGAGATTTGTTAGATTGTAGTTAACCACACGGAAGTGCAAGAATTATGTTTATTGAATGGGATTTTCGTAAGTTCAAGGCATAGTCCTTGGATTCACACTGCAAGCCATAATTCCACTGCTCTTGAGACTCATGCAGACCCCAAAGAGGCACAACAAAACACAAGATCCACACACTTGTTGAACTTGGTTGCAATGTGGTGCTTGCTTAGTTTTATGTTCTTGTAAACAACTGCGTGATAGTGTGTGTTGGCACGTCTTCTATCGCTTGTGTTTTCCTAAGTCTATAAGAAGCGAAGCCGACCCTCTAGGCATTATCCCCTTAAGGGGAAATCTAACTCTCCATTTGTAAATCGGCCAGGTATATGGCACATACACAGAACTCTACATAAGGAAATCACCTCTTGTAGAAACCTCCAAACATTGTACCTATCATGTGCATGTGCACGCAGGCGTGGCCTCTCCCTTGTAGACGCATGACACTCATCCCTTGCAGACGCATGACACTCATCCCTTTCTTTTGCACACAGTCCTTTATCTGTCTCTATCTGTCCCTTGAGCCAGGTCTCGAAGCCTCTGACAGTGTGGTGTGAATCGTGGAGTTTTTTATGCTTATGGAGAATTTTGGAGATAGCAGAAACCTTGTGCCTTGATAGGACTGAATTATGCTTGTGGGTTTGACTGCTTTTACTGATTCCATGAGATGGTAAAATGCTCATAAGCCGTGTCTGTCATGGTTGAGTTAATATTAACACTGAGACAAAAAACTTTTATGGTATATAATGGTCGTGGTCATGATCATATGCTTCTGATGGCAAGGTCATATGTGTAATAAGGATGCCAAATGAAGCTTCTTTTGATGTGGCGTGGGAAACACCCTTAGCAAGGTTGTGGGGTAAAGGAGTTTGATTTTTCTAATGGTTATCACTCTAAAATAGATGCGTGGAATGGTAGGCGCAGCGTGGAATTTCAAAATGGAAAAAACGCGTTTTTAGCTGCAAAAGGTGGTGGGGGGCGCCGATTCCCTTGCGGGAAAAATGAGAAAGAACCAGAGTGTGGAGGGAAGCGCTTATTAGAAGGAAGTCTGCAGAAAAATGGAGAGAACCAGTTCGCCTTTGACCAGAGGCTAAAAATCCTAAGTGGCAGCTACTGTTCAGCGCTTGTAGGAGTTAGAAATGATGAGTAAATCGTGTGCTATCTAGTGATAGGTTTTTTAATAAATATATATTTTCTGCCTTTCACGGCCTGCAGCGAAGCGCCGTTTGGAATTTTACAAAAATCATGTGGAATCCGCCTTTCACTTCAGATAAGCGTTGATTTACTTTTATTTAATTTCTCCACTCTACCTACCCACGATTTGAAAAATCGTAAGGTCCATAAAACCTTAAAGGTTTTTGTAAATCAAGAATGACTTGGTGTGAGGAGTTGTGATACTAATGCATCAAAATTCGTGGGATCAAAATATCAGAAAATGCAGCAAGGCTTTTGGTAAATTTGAATTGTTTCTACCCTAGTGGATCTGAAAAGCAAGCTATGGAATTTCTTAAAAATCATGTGAGCATGTTATAGTTATGCCATATATCGTCTTGTACTTGTGAGTTGTTGGAATTTATAGGCAGGTTTTCAGGTGATAAAGAACATCATGAGATGATGGGATTGGAGATACTGGATGTATGGAATGAAAATGGTTACATGTATGTTGGAATTATTTGAAGGTTATGCTATGCCTACATGTGATTGGCTTGAAGGATTTGGAAAAAGGAGCCAGTGAATCTATGCTTGGAAAGGGACAAGCACTTGGTACACAATTTTGTGCAATCATCAGGATGAGTTCAAGGATGTATTGAGGTGAATTGACACATGTATATGTCATTAGAAATGGATATGTCCTATGCTCCTTGGGGAAATTTTGTGTGTGAGTTTCCTTATTGAATTTGGTACCTACTCTCATAGCTAGAAGTCTTGTACTTTCCCAGCAATACCGTCACGACAGCTCTTTGGTGAACCCGACGTGAAACTGCTGGGGTGAGAGTGTGGTGAAATATACAGGGAAGCTATGGCTGAGAATTCTGAGGGTCAGGGGGTTCATTTTGACCCCGGAGTTATGCAGATGTTTCAGATGTTTACCATGTATATGCAACAGCAGCAAGCTGCTGAGAGGGGACAAATTTCCACGACCAAAGCATTACAATCAATTGTGAAAAAGGTGGATCAATTTGATGGGAAGGATATCACAAAGTACCTGCGCAATTACATAAAGGAAATGGAGCTAAACAGGGTGACTGAGGAGGATATGGTTCGAAGTTTTGAGCTGGTATGTGTTCCTGAAATAAGAGAGCGCATAAGAGGATTGCAGACAGCACATGGTGGCAGAAATTGGGAGGAGTTCAAGCTTGCTTTAAAGGACAAATATTTCATGGAGGATTCTGAGCGAGTGACCAAACGAACTTTCTTGGAATGGGTCACAAAACCTAAAATGGGAATTTCTGCCACAGAATTGCTAAGAGAGTTTGAGAAGCGCTATGCCCAGCTGTCAAGGATAGAGCGCACAACTTTGGACAGAGAAAAAACAGAGCTCTTCTTACAAGCAGCTGGGAAAGATCTCCAAGAGAAATTGGAAATCCTCCTTGAGGATAAGGATACAGAGTAGGGATTAAAGAGTGATTGGAATGATGTTGAGGATGCGGTCACCATGTTAGCAAAGCAGCAGCGAAGGAGGGATAAAATGGTGATGAGCTCCGCAACCCCCATAACTGCTGTTACCCCTGAGAATCTACCAAAACCAGCTGCTACAATCCCAAAGGTAGAAGGGCCGATGGATGAGCTTATTAAGGGTATGCGTGACCTAAAATTGAAGATGTCCAGGATTGAAGAAAAGGGGCTACCATTAGGGCAGGCTTCTATGCAAAGGCCTCAAAGCAAAGAAGGGTTTACATATAGATGCATATGGTGTGATGACCCAGAACATGCAAAGAAAGATTGTGCTAGCTATAAAGAAGCTCTTAAAAATCAACTTGTGTTTTTCAAAGATGGGAAAATCCATCTTACAGAGACTGGTCTTCCATTGAGTACAAACTCTGGGAAAGGAGGGATGAAAAAGCTGGTTGAGGATATGGCTGCTAGTCATGCCATTTCTATGGTTGAGGCAGCAACCTATGGATTAAAGGTTGGTCAATCAAAGCAGGGATTTGAGAATGATGAAGATTATGAGAATGAGGATTTTTGGCCATCAACAATGGAATTAATTGCGTCAAAGAAGGTGTCTAAGCAAGCTTTGCATGAGGCAGGTGATTGTATACGTCTTGAGACTGGCTGGGAGGAGCCTCTTGATTCTTTATCTGTTCATGCCTACATTGCTAAATGCCAAAATAATGAGGCACAGGTAGAGGAGAAGCGTAAAAGGGAAAATGAGGAAGGAGGGCCATCAAAAAGAGTTACACGTGGAAGTGAAAAGAAGGATCCTGGGCCATCACATATGCCTCCACTGTATAGCAGACCTCCATAGGAAGTATCAATGGAAGAAGTGCCAGCAAAAATGAAGCATGAGAAGGAGAAGGGTAAAGGGAAAAGTCCACTCTACAAGCTTCAATCTGATATTGAAGCTGCAACAACAGATCTCAAAAAGGTGCTTGAAGAGAGGATTCTAAATAGCAGGGTGGAATTTACACTGGGGAAGTCTTGGGGATTGTAAAGAAAGAATTTCATGATGAGATAATTGATATTATACGAAGGAAAAGGCAGTCCATAATTGAATCTATTCCATTACAAGGGGAGGCAAGTACTTCCAAGACTCATGGAGTACAGGTACAGCAAAAGGAACAGAGAGAAAATGTGGTGGAATGTAATCACTCTGCTGATGGGGCACGACAAGTGCGCTTTGTAGAAGAGGATGATGAAAAAGAAGTTCTTACAAAGAGTCATTACTCCAGGAGCCATTGGGCAAGAGCAACTACTGAAACCCTTGTCAAGATAGGTGATTTGGAAGAGCCATATGTCGCTCTAATTGATCATGGGTCTGAAATAAATCTTATGGCTAAAAATCTCTACAACAAATGTAAGTGGCCAATGGATGTAGATCATGGGTGGATGATTAAAGCAGCTAATAACTCATCTGGAGAGCTTTATGCAGCATGTCCAAATGTAAGGGTAACTATAGGGGATGTGAAAGATGATCAGAACTTCTTTGTTCAGGAGATGTCATCGTATCCCCTCATCCTTGGGCAACCCTACATTACAGCTATGAGGATGGAAACAAAAGTTTTGGACGATGGCTCGGCATATGCAAGAATAAGGAGTAAAGATGGCAAGAAAGCTGTTCAGTTCTTGACAGTTTGCATTAACCATGAAAGGAATCGTGAGTCTCTTCAAGCACAGTCACTCCCAAAGATAAATAGAGAATTCATGAATTACAGGGAGATGAGGGATTTTGGCCAGGTGCCATTGTAAAGCGGGATTCCAATGGTACAAGGGGAAATGAGTTCTCGCAGGACTCAATCAATGTAAATAACTCTTCAGCAAATTTTCAGGGATTCTCCAGCTATGGGTCACTGGTTTTTGTAAAAAGCAAGGATTTGAAGCGTGGCATGCGAAGACATGTACAAAATGAACAAAAAAGTTTTGAGCAGTGTGGTCTTTTGGAGAAGAATGAGTTTATTTCAGGGGTGTTTGATGAGGTGTCATTTGTAGATACTATGTATGTGCTTTTTGATATGGGAAGAGCATGCTTACAAGGTGGAAATGAGATAATAGAGGTGTCATCTGTGGAGATGTATGATATAATCCAGGAATTTGAGGGGGTGGAAAGTAAAAACATGAATTGCGAGATGGATGCTCATGTTGATACAAAGTACAAAACAGTTGCGAAGAAGGTGAAACCAGTTGCCTTGTCTTTGCCACCAGGAAGCAAGGAGAAGATAGATGAAGCTTCTATGCAACCAAATCTTAGAGATCCGAAGAAAATTGGGCATAAGTTTACTCAAGAAACTCTAAAAGAGCTGAAGATTGGTGAGAAGGATTTTCTGTTGCCAGTTGAAAGGGAATGCTTTGAGGAGATGCTTGTGAAACATGGGAAAGCCTTTGCTTTTCAGCCGCATGAGATAGGCTGTGTTGATCCAAGTGTAACAGCACCAATGGTGATCATTACTGTTCCACATGTGCCCTGGAACCTACGGCCAATTCCAGTACCAAAGGCTCTCTTGCCAAAGCTGATGGAATTACTAAAAGAAAAGATCAGGATGGGAATCTTGGAGCCATCATGTGCTCCATATTCCAACAGATGGTTTACCGTGCCAAAGAAAAATGGGACATTGCGCTTTATTCAAGACATGCAACCTGTAAACAAAGTCACAATCAGGAATGTGGGAGCAGGTCCGATTGTGGATGAGTTTGCAGAAGCATTTGCAGGGAAAGCTATATACTCTATGGGTGATCTGTATTCGGGATATGATCAGTTCCAGCTGGATATACAAAGCAGGGACTTGACCACAATGAGAACTCCTTTGGGATTAGTAAGGATGTGTACCTTACCACAGGGAGCCACCAACTCGGTGGCACATATGATGAATGGAATGAATAAAGTCTTACGAGACTTCATACCACAAATAACTATGCCATTTCTGGATGATGTGCCAATAAAAGGCTATGATGAGAAAGACAAAGATAAGGATTTGGATTCAAAGGGGTGCCGCAAGTTTGTGGCAGATCATATAAAGGATTGTGATATGATTCTATCCAGACTTGAAGAAGTGAATCTTACTTTATCTGGGTTGAAATCAGTGTTTGGAGTTGGTGAAGTGCTAATAGTGGGACATCTTTGTAGTACTAGTGGACGCCGACCTTGTCCAGCCAAGATAGATGCAATACAAAGAATGAAAGAGACATGCATTAATGTTACAGAGCTGAGGAGATTTCTTGGAGCATGTGTCTTTTATGTTATTTGGATCCCACATTATGCACATGTAGCAGATCCTCTTTATCGACTTTTGAGGAAAAACCAAAAATTTCTGTGGAGTGCAGTACATATTAAAGCTATGCGAAAGCTGAAATGTTTGCTCCAATCATCACCTACTCTGAGGAAGGCAGATTATGAGTGTGGCAGGCCTGTGATTGTTACAGTCGATACTAGTCCTACTGGGATAGGATGGGCAGTAGGGCAAGATGATGAGGATGATCACAGGTATGTAATCAGATTTGGAGCAAAAGTATTAAGCATCCGACAAAGAAAATATCCGCAGATCAAGAGAGAGTTATGGGGAATAATCACTGCTCTAAAATGTGAAAAAGAATATCTTATTGGGGCATCTGTACTTGTGGAAACTGATTGCTTGCCACTTCTTGGGATGATAGCAAGTTGTACCACTCCAGATATTGCTATGCTTAGGTGGATTGCTTATATCAAGTCACTAAATCCTGAGTTTGAGCATATTGCGGGAAAAGATAATCCAATTGCAGATATGCTATCAAGAGCCAGGTATGAAGATGAAAAAGAGATGATTACTGACATTGATGATGTGGGTACAAAGTTCTACACTATTGCATATGCAAAGGGGGACCATATTTGCCTATCAAATACACTTGAGTCTTTTACTGAGGAAATGTATGAAGGAGATTGGTTGCTTATTGGTCAATACTTGAGTACTCTGACAAGACAGGGAAGTTGGTCTGACTCAGAATTCAAGAGGATCCGCAGAAAAGCATATGGTTATTTCCTAAAGGATGGGTACCTCTGGAAGCATCCTAAGCAGAGGAATGCTATGCCATAGAGAGTCATATGTGATAAAGAGACTCAAGGGAAGCTTGTGAAAGAATTCCATGAGAGTCTCTAGGCTGGACATCGAAGTGTGTGGGCCACCTTTACCAAAATAAAGGAAAAATATTGGTGGAAAGGAATGTACAAGGATATTTCCCAATATGTGGAAACATGCATGGTATGCCAAATGTACTCAAATGTGCGGCATCGTGATGGCTTGCAACCAACCTACCCACCTGCCATGCACTACAAATGGGTAGTGGATTTAGTTACAATGCCTTTTGGAATTTGGCAGATGCGATACATAGCACTTGCAAGAGAAGATTTGACAAATCAGGTAGAAGGGCGTGCTCTTAGAACAAAGAGTATGGAGACAGTATGCAAATTTCTCTTGGAAGATGTGATTTGTCGGTATGGTTGTGTTGGGAAAATAACAGCTGATAGGGGTGAGCTAGATGTTGAAGAAGCAAGGGAATTCTTCTCTAAAATTGGCATCAGACTGTCCCTAACATGTGCTTACAATCCTGAGGGAAATGGTAAAAGTGAGCGAGGGCATCCTCCAATCATTAAAGCTTTGGCTAAGGCATGCAGAGAAAGAATGCGAGAGTGGCCAAGGCTGCTACCATATGCCTTGTGGGCTGACCGTACAACTCATAGCTCAGTGTGACAGGATACATGCCTGCAGAATTAATGTATGGTCAGAAGCCAGTAATGCCAGTTGAAGAAGTAGTTCCAACTTGGAATGTTTTGCCCTGGATGGAAGGATTGAGCAGGGAAGACCTCCTTGCATTGCGAATAAGGCAACTAGAGAGAAGGCCAGAAGATGTAGAGCTTGCTAAAGCTCGCTTGAGAGATGCAAGGTTGAAAAATAAAGAAAGATTTGATAGAAGACACAGACTCCGGCCAAAACCTATTGAAGAAGGTGATTGGGTTCTAATGTATGATAGTAGCCTTGACAACCAATTCACTGTTCAAAGAAAATTTGCAAAAAGATGGTTTGGCCCTTACATTGTCAAGCATGTGCATGGAAATGCCACGTATACTCTGTGTGAGCTTGATGGAACAGAGATAAAGAATCTTGTTTGGCAGGCAAAAGAATCAAGATGTTTAAAAGAAGGCATGATAGTGATCCTTTTGATTCACAGGAGACTCAGGATGACAGGCTTGACAGTGGTAGTATGGATATGGTTGAAGAGGAAGAGGATGATCTTCCTGGTAATGTAGAAGATGAAGACGACATCCAGTTATATGTGGATCTTGATGATGATTTGGCACATACCAGAGGATGTGCAGGTTTAGAGGGGGTGGATGTCGTGCCATGGCACGTCTATGGTGTGAAACCATGCATGTAAATCCATCAAATGCAAATCCAGATGCATGGGGTTAAGTGCCATGACGAGTCATTATATGATGCCTGAGTACATATGTTCATATTGTAAATGAGGTTCAATAAGACAAGCTGAGGCTGAGCCAGGTCTCGAAGCCTCTGACAGTGTGGTGTGAATCGTGGAGTTTTTTATGCTTATGGAGAATTTTGGAGATAGCAGAAACCCTGTGCCTTGATAGGACTGAATTATGCTTGTGGGTTTGACTGCTTTTACTGATTCCATGAGATGGTAAAATGCTCATAAGCCGTGTCTGTCATGGTTGAGTTGATATTAACACTGAGACAGAAAACTTTTATGGTATATAATGGTCGTGGTCATGATCATATGCTTCTGATGGCAAGGTCATATGTGTAATAAGGATGCCAAATGAAGCTTCTTTTGATGTGGCATGGGAAACACCCTTAGCAAGGTTGTGGTGTGAAGGAGTTTGATTTTTCTAATGGTTATCACTCTAAAATAGATGCGTGGAATGGTAGGCGCAGCGTGGAATTTCAAAATGGAAAAAACACGTTTTTAGTTGCAAAAGGTGGTGGGGGCCGCCGATTCCCTTGCGGGAAAAATGAGAAAGAACCAGAGTGTGGAGGGAAGCACTTATCAGAAGGAAGTCTGCAGAAAAATGGAGACAACCAGTTCGCCTTTGACCAGAGGCTAAAAATCCTAAGTGGCAGCTACTATTCAGCGCTTGTAGGAGTAAGAAATGATGAGTAAATTGTGTGCTATCTAGTGATAGGTTTTTTAATAAATATATATTTTCTGCCTTTCACGGCCTGCATCAGCGAAGCGCCGTTTGGAATTTTACAAAAATCATGTGGAATCCGCCTTTCACTTCAGATAAGCGTTGATTTACTTTTATTTAATTTCTCCACTCTACCTACCCACGATTTGAAAAATCGTAAGGTCCATAAAACCTTAAAGGTTTTTGTAAATCAAGAATGACTTGGTGTGAGGAGTTGTGATACTAATGCATCAAAATTTGTGGGATCAAAATATCAGAAAATGCAGCAAGGCTTTTGGTAAATTTGAATTGTTTCTACCCTAGTGGATTTGAAAAGCAAGCTATGGAATTTCTTAAAAATCATGTGAGCATGTTATAGTTATGCCATATATCGTCTTGTACTTGTGAGTTGTTGGAATTTATAGGCAGGTTTTCAGGTGATAAAGAACATCATGAGATGATGGGATTGGAGATACTGGATGTATGGAATGAAAATGGTTACATGTATGTTGGAATTATTTGAAGGTTATGCTATGCCTACATGTGATTGGCTTGAAGGATTTGGAAAAAGGAGCCAGTGAATCTATGCCTGGAAAGGGACAAGCACTTGTTACACAATTTTGTGCAATCATCAGGATGAATTCAAGGATGTATTGAGGTGAATTGACACATGTATATGTCATTAGAAATGGATATGTCCTATGCTCCTTGGGGAAATTTTGTGTGTGAGTTTCCTTATTAAATTTGGTACCTACTCTCACAGCTAAAAGTCTTGTACTTTCCCAGCGATACCGTCACGACAGCGCGGACCAGGCAAACAAGACCTCGCTGCTAGGGGTGTTGCCCCCAGACCCCCTGCTATCGAGGGCTCCACCCCCAAATCCCCGCTCATGCTTGACATTCCCAAAACCTTTGATTGCATGTCTTTCAAATTTGGACTTAAAGACAAACAAAAATTCCCAAAACTAAGGTGTTCTATGATTCTATCATCTACTAGTACAGACTTTTGTGAGTATAAGCCATCAAGATAGAGATAGAAGTGTTAATGGAGCTTTAGTGCCTTTAACGTTACGAGATGAAAGAACAAAACCAATAATTAGTACACAATTCAAAGATTCCAAAATCCACTGGACAACAAAGTTGGTTTCTAAAAACCCACTCTTCTTCAAGTTTGGGATTCCAGAATCCAAGTAAGAGGAAAGTTGTATTCTAGAAACCATCTAAGACTAGGGTTAGAATCCAAAACCCAAGATTAATATCAAGTGGATTTTGGAATCCTAATTTCCTTTACACCAGCTCTACAGAACCATTTTTCTAGAGCAAGACTTCCAAGATTTGGATTATAGAATCCTTTAAAAAAAAAAAGAATGTAGGAGTGATATTGAGAAATGAAACCTTCACTTTTTCTTTGGTCATTTGGTTGAGAGGCTCATAGAGAGAGCTTGCTCCATAGCTCCTTTAGGTGTTGTCTAATTTTTACGTGTAATTATCATTTTAAAATTATGAAAAAATAACAAAAAAATTGTAAAAGAGAGTTCTCTCAAAAATAACGCCACACCTGAAATTGACAAAAAAATTGTAATTTTTTTTCCAAAGTTTGCAATTGTCATTAAAACTATCTCCGTGGAATCCCAAGAGATTAACCACGAATTACCTAATATTTTTCTAAAAAGCTACATTTTTAAAATTTAAACTAAAGAAGATAAGATAAAGAATAACCTTGGCTTAAAACTTGTAGAAAAAAGTGTACAATTGTGAAATTACTTCTGGCATGCTCACGAGCTCAATTCGAACTTGTGCAATTGAAAAGTGATGCATTTTTTGATTATTTATACAATTTTTAAAATTTATTAATAAAAATCCAAAGTAAATTTTAGATAAACTCTAGACAAGGCTCCAGAGCCTCATTTAGAAGGTGCAATCTTTCATTTTTGTGGGGTGAGTGCTAACATGGAAATCATGAGCAATTCTAGAAAGTCCTCCTTTTTTTTCCCATCTCCTTCATAAACTTCCATTTTTAGCATGGATATTGAAGCAATCAACTGGACCCCCTCCTACAGTAGACTTCAATCTCAGCAATCAGCATTATACATTGAGCATCGACCCCAAAAACAAAAAGCAAAGAACTTCAAGGGGTGCAAGGAAGGCAAGGATGCTTTCAAGGATTTCCATACGTGATGCAACTAGAGCATTTTGTTGTAACAAAAACTATTTGAGATCACTAGGATTTCAAAAAATCCATCAAGAACGGCATAACTTCTTTGGGTTGAAAAGAGCACAACAAAATTTCTTCTTGAGGACTTTAGTGAGAGCCTCCTCCTCCTCAACCAAGTACTTTATTGGCGGTATGGTGGTGTGTAGAGTAAGATTCATGAAAAGAGCACAACAAAATTTCTTCTTGAGGACTTTAGTGAGAGCCTCCTCCTCCTCAACCAAGTACTTTATTGGCGGTATGGTGGTGTGTAGAGTAAGATTCATGAAAGTTTTTAACCTTGGAAACGTAAGAATGGGGAAAATAATTTCAAGCAGAGGACTTGAGGAGTTTTAAGTAGCGTTTAGTTCGAGAAACACAACTTTCATTACCGAGGCAATGGCTTGAAATCTTTGTGTCGCTCAATAGGGAAGTCCTTCAAAATTCTAAATTCACTCATTTGCTTGTTGATAGTTTCACAAATAAACAAGTCTACAATATCTATGTAAATTCTTTCAAGGAGAGTATGAGAGAGGTTCTCTCCTTGCCCTCATTCTCTTGAGAGTCTGGAGGCAATAATTCTCTCATGTGAAAATTCCTAAGAAGAGTAGGATGGGTGTGTAAAATTTGTGCAGAGTTGAAAGAAAAAAGAGACGTCTCAAAGACCAATAAAGACAAGGGTGAGTACATTAATTTTTCCAAATAATTTTTTATTATGTGTTTAAGCTACATACTTGAAATTGTGAAATTATTCTCATCTTTTGTGCATTTTTCTCATACATTACAAAGTCAATTTTGAAGGCTTTAAAGATTCATAGAGAACAACAAAGCATAGAAAGAAAAAATTTGGCAGAGCACATGAAAAAATGCTTAGAGAAGAAAGAGAAGTACTTGGGCTTGGTCATTGATGGTATGGATTAAAAGAAAACCATGCTACCTCACTTTGTGCACACTCCAATGAATGTGAAGGAAATAAACTTCATCCAACTGCATGTTGTTGGAGCATTGGTGCTCAATGGTGTTTTGTCATCAAGAGTGTCATCAATTTTCTTAACATCCATAATGATCCAAATTTGATAGTCACAATATGTCAAAAGATCATTCGTGGATGGCCTGGTTAGTTACCACCTATTCTCTACTTGAAACTTGACAACACAAGTAGAGAGAGCCAAAAACAAGTTCTACTTGCATACTTAAACAGGTTAGTAGTGCACAAAGGATTTTTAAGAAGATTAAACTTGGGTTCTTGTTGGTTGGACACACACATGATCAGATTGATCAGATGTTTAATAGATTCTCTGTCAAACTTGCAAAGAAGAGTGCATTTGATCTTTCGCAGATTTGGAGTGTGCTACAAGATACATATATTCGAATGCCTAGCATTGAAGTAATTCAGGAGATATATGATTTCAGATCATATGCAACTAGAGAAGGTATCCATGACCCATCATTTGTGCAGCTCAATGATCATAGCTTTTAACATAAATTTAAAATAGAGAAAAAGGAGGAAAAGACACTCATGTGGAGAAAAAAGTATTCCAACTCTGCAACATGGCTCCCAAAAGAGGGACTCAAGTTCTTACTATTCATTCCAGCACGTGGAATAGGTCGAGTTAAGCACATGTTTCTCTCTTCCTATTAAAACCCTAAGATCTCTGTAGATAATTGTTATGCATAAAGATGCATAAATCAGGCATAAACTCATCCACCCAACCACCCCCAAGCCCAAAGGATATCCGCACACATGTATTATAAATGAAATACATCATACCTCTACCTTGATGTCCCATACCATCAAGAGGTATAACTCCAATCCAATAGCATGTAGCTATAGTGTGAAATGGTGGGTGAGTAGATATGGACCTCTACACAAGAGACCATAGCCTAAGCCTCCAAGCCCCCAAGCCTCCCTTGAGTTTTTTTAATAAAAACTCATTTTAATAATAATAATAATAATAATATTTATAGGCTTAATTAAGCTTATGGGTTTTTTTTTTTTCTTGGGGGGGGGTTCCGCCATCGGTTGTGCACAAAAAATGGGAGAGAGACTCTCACTTCTTCTCTCCTCTCCATCTTCTCCACTAAATTCCCACTCCTTCTCTCTCTTTCTCTCTCTGTTAACAGAGAGCTTAACATTAAACTTTGGATTAAAGTTTTTAATTAAATCCTTACTTTATCACAATATATATTAACATTAATTATGATCAATGTTTAATTTTAGAAAATCATTTTTTAAGAGAAATTCATATGGAAAAATCAGAATTGAGAGGCGGAGAGGGTCCCACGCACACGGGAGAGCATTTCATGCATCAACATGCTATCCCCTACTACATTTCAATAGAAAATAAACAGAAATTTGATCGCATACCCGCGGAAAAACTCGCAAAAATGTATTAAAAATATATTTTTAACTATGAAAATGCTCTAAAATATTCTTAAAAATTAGGGAAAATTTCCTAAAAACTCTAGAAATTTAGGAAATCCGTTCTACCAAAAATATCCACACTGAAATATGTGGTATTTTCATAAAAATTTTCATTAATGCTTATTTTAAACCATAAAAATAGAAAAAAATAGCATTAAACTCATGGAATTCCCCCGTAGTGTCAATTCATCCATTGAATAGTAGTAACACATGTTCCAATAACCATATCGATGATCCACGTGTAAATCATCAATACAAATCAATAAAATAATATTTTAATTAGTAAATATTAAAATTTACTTTAAAAAAAATCAACAACAATTAACTAGAGATTGCTCTGATACCACTGTTAAAACCCTAAGATCTCTCTAGTAATTGTTCTGCGTAAACATGCATAAATCAGGCATAAACTCATCCACCCGAGCCCAAGGGATAGACACATACATCATACCTCTACCTTGATGTCCCATACCATCAAGAGGTATAACTCCAATCCAATAGCATGTAGCTATAGTGTGAAATGGTAGGTGAGTAGATATGGACCTCTACACAAGAGACCATAGCCTAAGCCTCCAAGCTCCCAAGCCTCCCTTGACTGTGCCCCATGCCCCTATTTTATAGGAGGATCCGCAAGTGACTCTTGACTCTCCGTTTCCGATGTGTGACCCTTGGATACGTGACCCTAACTTAAACCCTTAAGGTTAGTCCTAACTCATGCTCCACTAGAGCTTGTTCCCATGCTCTCATGCTCACAAGCCTAATGTGGGTTAGCCTCCTAGTAGTATATGCACACATAATGTGCATATAACACTTCCACCACAAATGAGATAGCAAGGTCTCAAAAAGATAATTATTCAATTGATTTTCTATAGTGCTTGAATGAAATAAGGGAGATAGTGTGAATGCACATGTATATTTTCCAACAAGTCCGCTACAATGGTGGCAAAGTTTTTTTGCAAAGCATGAAAGACTCATTGAGGAGTTTAAAAATGATGCAATTCAGCTCAATGTACCATTTGTGTGGTGGGAAAGTGAACTTTATAACAAAAGCAACATGGTTGGTAGTGGTGCAATCAATGAAATGCCAGTTGGAGAAGAGTTATTAGTAATGGTCCATGGAGAAACCAAGCAAATGTATGTTGGGCCTAGCAAATCAACCAAGCGTTGTCTGCAAGAGAAGGAAATGTGGGAGGGTAGTGTAAATGAGCTAAATGAGGGCTAAATGATTGTAGTTCTGGCTACTGATGATGAGAACAATCATCCATTTTGGTCGGCCAAAGTCACATAACTTATCCATGAGGGCAATGTTGTTACTTTTGTGGAAGTACATTGGTATAGAAATCTTTCAACTGATGTGCTCAAGCAAAAGTATGATCCAACGATTAAACAAAGTAAAAAAGAAAAGAAAGGTGAAATTCGACAACATGTGGACATGCTTAATTTGCAAGATGTAGATATTATTGTGTATGGATTTGACTTAAAAAAGTCTGGTCACTTGCGCTAGAAAACAATCGATATTTTAAAGTAAAAGGTCTAAGGGCTCTCCTAGTTTTATGGAAGAGTTTTTTCTCCTTTGTAATTTGTCATGTTTTCCAAATTGAAGAAGATAACTCTTTTTCCAATTGATAATATTGGACATTTTTGGGTTCTAGATGTGAGACTTTGGCTCAATAATCATAATACAATTCAAGAAAATAGAATTTACACAATTTCTTAAGGCAAAAAGAGAACAATTGTGTATATAATCAAGAAATCTTACAGCAATCTGATATGAAGCACTCTTCACGAAGAACCACCTGACCACCCAAGCTATCTCACTCGCACTCTCACTCTCATGAAAAACTCGCATTTGCACTCACACTCACACACGCACTCACTCGCACTCTCAATCTTTTCTTTGATTTTCTGTGTATTTCTCTTCTTCACGTCAAAAGATAAAAGTATCCCTTCTGCGGATTTCTCGATCCACGTGTCATATTTTTGGCGATGTCACTCTTTTTGGACAAAGCATGTTCAAGAAGCTTTCTTTATACACGGTCATCATTCCCATGAGATTATGTTTTTTTAAAATTGGAAAAACAACCCTTTTCCATGGTGCACCATTCGCGCCTCACTGATCTGATGAGGATACTCAATAGCTTATCTCGAACGACATTCCATCCTCCTCTTCAACTTTGTGTCTCTTCGTCCAAGGCTAAATCTTTATTCTTGACCTCCATTTAGGACCTACAATGTCTCAACATGAAAATCTAGGCACATGTTTAGCACAAAACCACTCAAATTCCACTTTCGAGTCACCAAACGGAGGTGAAATATTGTGAGTCACAAAGATTTCACTTCAGCAAAGTTGTTCTATGTACAAAACATAAAAACTCTCTCATACAAAACTTCTCCTAATTCCACCTCTAACTTAATCAAAACTCACCCCCCACAAAAATAGCAACTACTGAAAAATGACCAAAACCAAAAATTTCTTGCAACATGTTAGATGTCCTAACAAAATATTCTACACACTTTTTACAACAAGAATTTATGAAAAATATCTACAAAATTATGAAGCGTCACACGATCAAAATGTAAGTAATTTTTTATGCATTATTTTTTTACAAAAGGAGTGGTTTTTTAAAACATTTGACATAAAAGTGTGTATTTTATCTCCATAATTTTGAAAAAAGATACATTTTTGGGTTTTTCTCCCCAAAATGGAGTTGAGTTGTCGTTTGCATGAATTTGTTGTCGTTTTTTATGACTCATTGTTTAAATGATTTGAATAGCCAAAATGCTAAAAATGTGTTGATGTAAACCATAAAAATGTCCCAAAAAATGCACAGAAATAGGGGTTTTCACTCCCTCTCTCCCATTGTCTTTCACCCTCTAAGATCTTCCTCTCTCTCTCCAAAATGATTTTTAATAAATTTTAAAATTTAAAAAAACTCGCCCCTCCCCCATTCTAAGTGGCATGCTCACTAGTTAGGATGGGTGATGGTGGCAGAATGTCTCTCTCTCTCTCTCTCTCTCTCTCTCTCTCTCTCTCTCTCTCTCTCTCTCTCTCTCCTATCCCTTGGAAGAGAGAGAGAGAGAGAGAGAGAGAGAGAGAGAGAGAGAGAGAGAGAGAGGGAGAACCCTCCCCCATCAAAGTGGCGAGCTCCCATAGGGGATAGGGTAGGGGCCTACCCTATCCCCTATGGGAGCTCGCCACTTTGATGGGGGAGGGTTCTCCCTCTCTCTCTCTCTCTCTCTCTCTCTCTCTCTCTCTCTCTCTCTCTCTCTCTCTCTCTCTCTCTCTCTCTCTTGTCTCCATAATTTTGAAAAAAGGTACATTTTTCCATTTTTCTCCCCAAAATGGAGTTGAGTTTTCGTTTGCACGATTTTATTGTCATTTTTTATGACTGGTTGAATAGACAAAATGCTAAAAATGTGTCGATGTAAACCATAAAAATGTCCCAAAAAATGCACAAAAATAAGGTTTTTCACTCTCTTTCTCCCTTCATCTTTCACCCTCTGAGATCTCCCTCTCTCTCTCTCTCTCTCTCCAAAATGATTTTTAATCAATTTTGAAAATTTTAAAAACTCGCCCTTCCCCCATTCTAAGTGGCATGCTCGCTACTACTTAGGATGGGAGATCATGGGTGAATGTATCTCTCTCTCTTTCTCTCTCTCACTCTTGCAAGGGTTAGAAGAGAGAGAGAGAGAGAGAGAGAGAGAGAGAGAGAGAGGTGGTTGTTTTAATCACAAATTTTAAAATTTAAAAATAAACCCTACCCCATCAAAGTGGCAAGCTCGCATAGGGGATGGGGTAGGGGTAGAGTATTGTGTTCTCTCTCTCTCTCTAGTGTCTCTCTCTACGTCTCTTTTTGGTTGGGGCAGTATAGAGAGAGATACTGATAGATAGATAGAGAGAGGCAAAGAGGAAGGAGTTTTAATTTTAATTTTTAAAACTTAAACTCCTCTCTCTCTCTCTAAGATACCTCCCATTCCCTTCAATCCTTCGTGGTAGGGAGAAATCTCACTAGTAAGTAACACCCCAAGATTTCTTATGAAGGTCACCTAATCGGGAGACAATTCTTGACTATCTGTTGATATACGAATACATTCATGGTCTTGGGAGTCTTACCTGCTATTTATATATATTTTTCTTCTCTGGAGTATACCCAGCTAATTGGGTCCACACTACCACCCACTTTCTAGATTTTGGATATGGTCAACTATAAGATTTTCTAAATTACTAAAGCCACATAATAGAGTTGCTTAATTTAATTCCCTTCATGGGTTCCTTTATCCCTTAATGCCTAAAAATTATTTTAAAAACAATACATATACAATCATAAACTTGAATTACAACATAATCTTAAAGAAAAACACCCCTCGGTGCACCGAGTTACATAAAATCTAGGACTTATAACTGCCATGGCAATAAGTTACCACATACTAGTAACGTGAAATGTCCCCTCACTCACCTACAGTAACATGAAACCTATCAAGATCGGGTCTAAAAATTCTTGGAAGGAACCCTCACCCTTCTTTGTGGTGGGTTTACCATAATAAGAAGTTTCCCCAACTTTGTAAATCAAGAGTTGGTTGCCGTGGGTGGGGGAATACCCAGTTGTCCTAAACCGATCACTTTGGAATGGTTATTCACAAGAGAACATGTCCCTTGATTTAATTTTACAACAACTTTAAAATATGTTACCAATCTTGTCGAAATGTTGCATCCACATTCCACGTAGCAATCATGCAACAAACATACTCACATGAGAGAGATATCGTTTCTCTATTTTCTTAAAGAAAATTTTTTCTGGTTAAATTCATCAGATAATTCTCTTTTCTTAATCAAAATTTTGAGGGTTGGTCCACTTACACGATGAGGTGGAGATCTAATATACATGGCTACGAGAAGACGGGTTGGTCCACCGCTTCCTTGGGGGACATTTATAGTGTAATGTACTCATACGTACGTATTTTTTTGGGTCCACTGTACTCGGCAATTTTTAGCATCTACATTTAACGTTGAAAAGTGGGAAATACTTAGAGTACATAAAAGATTAAGTTTGGTCACAAATTTAGTAATTTTAGAGATGTTGAGTTTTGGTCAATTTTGGGGTTTTTTATGCATGTTTTATGGTGTCATTTGTAAGCGATTTCTATTCTATACTTACCAATGTTAGATAATGTATAAGAGGGTCATAGTGAGTAGTTTAGTTCAAAGGAAACTCATATGGGGGTTTACATAGTAAATATAACCGAACGGACATCCGAAACAGGGGGCCCAAACACCAAATTGACCCTTAAATTTCAGTAACCGCCTCACATGAGGGGGTAGATAGCTTTATTTGTCAGAGAGAAGTATTAAAGAAAGATAGTTCATCATTCCGCATGGGGTGGCTGGTATTCGCGAAACGAATCGGACACCACTTTCTAGTGTTAATCTATCCCTAATTTGGTTGAAGAACATGTTTTTAGAAGGAATTTCTATCTTTAATGTTTTCATGCATGATATTCTATTAATTCTCGTGGGCTATTTATTTTTGGCTTCTTCTAGAGCCTTGAGGTGATTTCTGTGCGTAGGGATAGAGAGAGAGATTTTGAGATTTGGACCGGCCTCCCTTAGAAAGGGGAGCACTGGACAGAGAACGTGATTTATGCCCATTTGGGAGCCATTTGTTAGAACCCAGAGTGGACGAGATTTCAAAGAGGCATACTCAGGATAGCCATGATGTCTAGTATGGAGGTTGGGTGGACGAGCATCAGAGAAATGCCCTATTGGCTAGATCTTTTTGTTAGTGATTCTCTCTCTGATTTTGAGATTTTGTATTGGCAATTATTATGTTACTTTGGATTTTCAACGATTATGGTTTATTGAAAATCTCTTCGTTTTCTGAACTATGATGTGATTTTACTTTAAATTTTGAGAAATTCTGTGCATAGATCATGGAACAGAATATGGGTATGTTTTAGTTGGTATCAAAGCCTAGGTTGGGCAATCCGCACTTGATTGCGTATATTACAGGTCTTGGATGACTAATATTATTTTCAATTTTTGTGATACAACCAGGAGTTTCTTTCTCTTGAGAATTATTTTACAATTTTGTTGTACAATCGTAAGATAGCTGCACATCAAACAAATTTAGTAGTCAACTTGGGGCAAGAAGAGGAGCTTTTACAAGTATTATTGCATGTGGGTGTAACTCCAGAGGATGATATCAGACTTATTGACAAGAATCAAGAATTGGAGGAAAGAATGAGAGCCATGCATGCCTGAGCTTCAATGAATTTGAATGAAGAAGACATAGATGACTGAGAAGATGGAGAGATGGAAGATTGTCAAAATTTTGATGGCAGAAAGGGATAAGAGAAGGGAAAGGAGCAAGAAATTCTTCTGAGAAGTAAGAAGAACCTGGTGAAATTCCTATAAGCCCTCAACCAAGAGTTGCTGCACAGGTTGGTTTCGATCTTTCAGTACTACATAGAGCTATTAAAGAGTTGCAAGATATAGTGTAGGCCATGAAAAGTGCTACAAGCACAAGATTTAAATCGGGACATGTAGATGGTTTTTCCCTCAAGCAAGTTAACGAAGAAAATGTCACTACCAACCTTTAATGGAAAGGGGAAGAGGAATGAAGAAGCAAAAGCATGGATTGACCAGCTTGAAGATTATTTTTGAACATGTAACTCTAGTGAGGAAGCTAAAGCAAAGACGATAGTACTTCTTTTTGAAGGTTCTATGAAATTATGGTGAAAGTCTATTATGTGCAGCAGGGACTTGCAGAATGAGGACATCACATGGCCTCTAATCAAAAAGGCATATGATTCAACATTACTGTCACCAAAATATCACATGGAGAAAATGAATGCATTTTTAAACTTGGAACAGAGGGCACTTACTGTTGTTGTAGAGAATACCATGAAAAATTTTGGGACGTTCAGAAATATTCACCCTCTTTAACAGAAAAGGAAAGGGCTTCTCGATTTGTAAATGGCTTTAACAAGAAAATATAATTTCTGGTTAAGGAGGGTAACAAGGCAACTATAGTCCAAGATGCTATGCTGCGTGGTGCCATGACATATGAACAAATGGAAAATAATGAATAAAGATTTGGAAATAAAACAAAGAGATCAAATCCGTTTTATAATGAGAAGGAAAATTTTATGCAAAATAGGAGAATGCAGACTGGTGGGAAGAAGAATGGTAATCATCCTTTCACATATTTATCCCCAAAGATGGTAGAAAAGGCGTGGCATGAAGGCTTGTGTTTCTTTGTTTACAGGGTCATAGAACTTATGATTGCAAAAACAAACCACCATCACGTGAGGGACTAATTATAAGAGATCAGAAAACAAGGCAAAATGTGCAAGAGAATGTACGTGGGTTTTCAAGTAATGACAATGCTCATGGAGCAAGAGGAAAAGCTACTGCAACTATGGCCAAGGAGATTGAAGAATATGCACATGTCAATGTTGTTTTTCATGCAGGTAAGGACAAAAACTGAGCTTCAATTATAAAAACGCCTATCAAGATTCCGAATAGTGTTTTTCAAGTGTTGATTGACTCGAGAAGCACCCATAGTCTTCTATCACCCCACATGACAAAACTGTTAGGAATAACTAAATTTTATCAAAAGAAGCTTATAGTAGAGCTTGCTTCGAGAAAGCAATAGACATGTAAGGATTATGTCAAGAATATGCCTTTCATCATAGGTGACCTCAAGTCAAAAGCAGATTCGCATGTGTTGTCTTTAGGAAGGTATGATGCCATTTTAGGGATGGATTGGTTAGTGCCCCAAAAAGGCTAGAATATTGTGTCATGAGAAGTGGTTTTGCATTATTGGAGATGACAGTAAAGAATGTTACTTACAGGGTCAAAGATATGATGTAGAATTTAGAAGAATGTATGTTATACAATTTGTGAAAGCAGCAAGAAAAGGTTGTCATGTATATGCTATGGAATTGCTGATATAGAATTTAGAAGAATGTATGTTACACAATTTGTGAAAGCAGCAAGAAAAGGTTGTCATGTATATGCTATGGAATTGCTGATATAAAGCCTTGAGGAATAAAAAAAGGGTCGTGATCATCTTATGCTTCAAGAATTTTAGAGTAATTTGTTTCCTGATGAGCTGACTAAATTGCCTCCGCATAGATTTGCAAATCATGAGATAGAGCTCATTCCTCGTGTAGGACCTGTATATAGAGCTCCTATATCGTTTATCTGTGGAGGAAAGTGCAGAGTTGAAAATGCAATTGTTGAAATTGCTTGAGAAGAGATTTATTAGGCCCAGTGTGTCGCCATGGGGTGCTCTTGTTTTCTTCATAAAGTAAAAGGATGGGACTATGTGGCAGTGTGTTGATTACAGGGGGCTCAATAACTTAACAATCAAGAATAAGTACCCATTGCCAAGAATGGGGGAGCTTTTTTCTTGGCTTGTAGGGAGTTGCATATTTTCTAAAATTGATCCTATGATTTGGTTATCATCAGATTCGCATGAGAGACAGTAATATAGCAAAGAATGCATTTTGGGCATTATGAATTTGTTATGATTCCATTTGGATTAACAAATGCATGTGCTACTTTTTAGTGTGTGCTAAATTGCATTTTTCAGGAGAACTTGGATGACTTTGTGTTGGTATTTTTGGATGACAGATTGGTGTTTTCCAAAAGTAAAGAAGAGCATGAAGAACACTTCCAGAAAGTATTTCACATATTTCTAGAGCATAAGTTGTATGCAAAGAGGTCCAAATGTGAATTCTTTAAAGATATGGTGGAGTACTTGGGACACATTATATCTAAAGAAGGTATTTCAATGGATTCCAAGAAGATTGCAGCCATTGTCGAATGGGCAACTCCCATTTCTGTTAGAGAAGCTCATGGATTTCTAGCACTTGTTGAGTTTTCTCACAAAGCAAGTCCTATAACGACAAACCTTTTGAAGAAGGGTAGAATATTCATATGAATTGTATAATGTGAGCAAAGTTTTTAGATTTTGAAGCATGCATTGACTACAGCCCCTGTGCTTAAATTGCCTGAGCTTGGAAAAACCTTCTTGGTTGTAATAGATGCTAGTATTATAGTGCTTGGTGGGGTTTTAATGCAAGATGGGCATTCGGTTACATTTGAGTCATATAAGCTAAAACCTCATGAGAGAAACTATTTGGCATATGATTTGGAATTATTGGCTGTTGTGCATGCATTATGTGTATGGAGGCATTATCTCCTTGGAGCTCAGTTTCAGTTACAAACTGATCAAATCTGCTTTTTGAGGCATTTGTTTAGCCAAACAGAATTGAATGCAAAGCAAAGAAGGTGGATAGAAGTTTTGCAAGAATATGACTTTGAAATCTTTTATAGACCAGGATGAGAAAACAAAGTGGCCGATGCATTGAGCAGAAAACCAAAAGTTGCTTTAGTGAGTGTAATCCTTGTCATACATAATACTTTAGGGAGAACATGTAAAGAGTGAAATCCCAAGAGATTATTTCTTCAAAACAGCTTTTGCGAGTTTGACAAAGAAATACAGGTCACAAGAGGAAATAGATGCATTCACAAAGTATGAAGTAATTGATGGATATTATATTATGAGAAAAGGTTATGCATACCTGATGTTGTGGAGATCAAGAGCAAGTTGATACATGAACTTCATGATATTTCCATAGAGCAAGACATCCGGGATTTCAAAACACATACACTAAGGCTAGAAAGTGTTTCTTTTAGCCAGGAATAAAAGCTTATGTAAGGGATTATGTGGTGAAATGTCTAAACTGTCAACAGGTGTGAAAGCTGAGCATGTAAAGAAACCACATTCTATGTTACCCATTAGATGTGCGAGAGATGAATTGGCAATGTATATCAATGGACTTTATTACTGAGCTACCAAAAGGACTGGAGGAGGTTATGACAACATTTATGTGGTGGTAGATAGGCTTACAAAAGCCGCTCATTTCTTTCCTATTAAGAGTTCATATACCGCTATAGATGTGGCAAATTTGTTTGTGAAGAATATCTTCAAGTTACATGGTATGCCTAAATATAGTATCGGATCGAGATTCTCAATTAACTTCAAATTTTTGGCAGGCATTCTTTAAAGTTGCTGGTACATCACTTGATATGAGTACAACATATCATCCTCAAAGTGATGGGCAAACAAAAAGAGTGAATCAAATCTTGGAGGACATGTTAAGAATGTATTGCATGGATAAACCTAGAAAGTGGGATGAATAATTACATATGGTGGAATATTCATACAATAGTAGTCCACAATCTACTATTAGAA
Source organism: Cibotium barometz (assembly GCF_041138505.1). Lineage (NCBI taxonomy): Eukaryota > Viridiplantae > Streptophyta > Polypodiopsida > Cyatheales > Cibotiaceae > Cibotium > Cibotium barometz. The sequence continues at coordinate 31,388,755 of NC_141102.1, read as the reverse complement.
TGTCTCCATTCAAAGCATTATATGGGCAAGATTGCATGTCACCTGCATTATGGTGGTATGATCCTATTAGGAAGGTTGAGATAAGCAGACAAGAGTCATAAGGGAATGCATAAGAGTTGCTCAAAGTCGTCAAAAGAGTTATGCAAATAAGAAAAAAAAGACAAGAGAATTCAATGAGGGTGAAATGGTATTATTAAAGGTGAAACCAAAGAAAAGTTCTTTAAGACTTGAAAAGCTTAAGAAATTGCCACCTATATATGCAGGACCTTTCAAGATACTTAAGAAGATTGGAAAGTAAGCTTATCACTTAGAACTTCCAGAAGGAGTTAAAGCACATAATGCATTTCACATTAGCTTACTAAAGAAGTACGTGGCTGATCCAAATCACATACTTGGTGACAGCACAAGAGTGGAAGAAGTGGGAAATTTTGAGATAGAACCAAAGACAATTTTGGAGATAGCAGGGTTAGATAGCAAGAGAGTATAAGAGCGATGTGGCGAGGGGACCGAGAGAGAGAGGGGGTGAGTGTACCTCATGATGAGGATGGTGAGGGGCTATGTATGAACAAGCAAGGAGAGTGAGGGGGCTGGTTGACGAGTGGGTAAAGGGAGTGAAGGATTTGAATTGACAAAGGTGGCAATGGGATTGGGGTGCATCGTAGAGAGAAGGGTGTGGACTCCCTACTCAAGTGAGTTGGAGAGGTAGGTTATGTGATTTGCTTTGACAAAGGTGGCAATGGGATTGGGGTGCATCGTAGAGAAGGGTGTGGACTCCATACTCAAGTGAGTTGGAGAGGCAGGTTATGTGATTTGCTTTGACAAAGGTGGCAATGGGATTGGGGTGCATCGTAGAGAAGGGTGTGGACTCCCTACTCAAGTGAGTTGGAGAGGTAGGTTATGTGGGGATTGGGGTGCATCGTAGAGAAGGGTGTGGACTCCCTACTCAAGTGAGTTGGAGAGGTAGGTTATGTGGGGATGGATAGAGAGGGCATGAACTGAAAGGAGTGGGGGGCTGCAAGAAAGCTACACGATCGTAAAGCTCTGCTTTGACTATGTCTATGGCAAATATGCGCGAGAATGAGGGAAATTTGGCTATGGTGGTGGAAGAAACCAAGAACATGCAAAAATGTGGAGGTGAGTGGCTGCCTACAAAGAGAGGGTTTTGTCACTAAGATGAGAGGAGAGGGGATGCATGGTGAATGAACGACAAAGGGTGGTTGGATGAAAGAGTGGCGATAGGGTTGATTGTTGAACACAACAATGACCAGTGCTCGCTTCGTGAAGGGAGAGGGGGAATTTATAGGGTATGAGGGATGAGTATATAGGAGAAAACGTCAACATAACCATGCAAAAGATGATAATGCCAACTAGGTTGGCTGAAGGTGAGGAGCTAGTGGGAAGAAGGTGACAAGAAATTTACGTATCGAATTATCCAGCGATGAGAAGAATATATCGCGGCAGCCCTGCATAATGAGGGACCCAATGCAGGAGAGGTGGAAGAAGATGAGGGGGTGGGGGCTGTGTGCTGAGAAGAAAAAACAAAACGAAGGGGGGGTCAGCGCTCTGGCCACCAATATTTAAAAAAAAACTTATAATTTTGAGTACAATTTTACATCCTTTCCCCCTTAAAGAAATCAAGATGTCCACATCTCAAAAGTAGTTAGGGAAAATCTTGAAATAACTTAGACTCATCTTCCCATGTAGCATCTTCTGCTGGGAAGTCTTTCCACTAAACTTGATGTTCCCTTATGACTCTATTTCTCAGAGTCCTTTCTCTAGAAGCAAGGATTCTGTCGGGTTGAATTTCTAAGATACTTTAGGATGGCATAATGATTTTCTCATCATATAGGATATGGCTAGGACTAGATACATAGGCTTTCAAAAGGCTTACATGGAATACATTATGGACTTTTAGATGAAGGGGTAGCAATAGCTCATAAGCTTTGGTCATTGATTATTTTAGTGATGACATAAGGAACACAATATCAAGGGCTCATCTTTTTGTACTTTCCTAGAGATATAGAGATTCTTTTTGGACATACCCTTAAGAATACCATATCTCCTTATTTGAATAGTCGTTGAGTTCTTCTGTCACTCATCAGCATAATGCTTTTGTCTATCGTAGGCACCCTTTGATGTCCTTATGGATAGATTTCATTTGTTGAACCATGTCATCTAGCATTTGTTTAGAGATGTCTACTCTATTCATTGGATCAGACCAATTTAATGGTGTTATACAATCTTGACCATATAAAGCCTTAAAAGGGGACATACCTGTAATCCTATGATGTGTTGAGTTATAGGCAAATTCTACCAATGGTAGGTAATGCAAACATAGCTTCGGCTTGTGATTTCAATAAGCCTTGAGTATGTCTTCAATGACTTGATTTACCCTTTCATTCTAACCATCTGAGGATTTGGCTCACGATTTCAATAAGTCCTGAGTATGTGACCTTCAATTCCCTCAAAAAGAGTGGTCCAAAACTAAAAAGTAAACTTTGTATCCCTATCACTGGAAATCCTTTTCGGCAAACCATGCAGTTTAAATATCTCCTTGATGGATATTCTTGCAATGTCTATTGCCTTGAAGGTCTTTTTGGAAGGAATTAAATGGAATACTTTTGTCAATCTTTCCACCACCACCATGATACTTTTGGAAGGAATTAAATGGGATACTTTTGTCTTCCTACTTCATCTAAGGAATATCCACCGGGTGCAATTTGCCCGGAATGTTTACCTTTCAGCCTTGTTTCTCCAATGAGTTAGGCATTGTGTGACATACCTGAGTACATCCTTCTTTAATCCTGGCTAGAAAAAACTCCTTTGTAGAACATTTAGCATCTTTACATATCCTGGATGTCCCATAGATCCGATAGATGGTACATCATGAGCTTCATGTAGGATTCGTTCTTTTACTTTGTATTGTTTGGTATACACATCCTTAGTTGATACAATAAGCATCCATCACTAAGATTGTAATCCTTGATTATCCTAATATATTTCTCAAAGTGATTTTTTGGGCCATGAGTTATAAAATGTGTCTAAAGTACTCATCTAAAGCTATTTTTTCCTTTACTTCCATAAGTAAAGGGTTTCCTGGCATAGAGATTGTGGCTATAAAATATTTCCTATTCAATGTATTTGCAACTACATTATATTTTCCGTGCCTGTATTTGATTTCAAGGTCAAATTTTGATAAGATCTCTATCCAACACCTTTATCTCATGTTGAGATTTGACTAAGAAAAAATCCACTTTAAGCTCTTATGATCTGTACTAAGTATGAATCTTATGATTTGTAGTAAGTATGAACCTTTTGCCTAGTAGGTAGTGTCGCCATAACTTAAGAGCATGAATTTCAGCCAAAAGTTCTAGATCATGAGTAGCATGGTTTCTCTCATAATCCTTGAGTTTTCTTGAAGTGTAAGCTACTGGTTTCCCTTCTTGGGTGAGTACTCTACCAATAGCCAAACCACTAGCATCTATGATTACTTTAAAATCTCCATCAAAATTTGGTAGTTGAAGGATGGGTGCAGTTGTGAGAGCCACCTTGAGTTAATCAAAAAAATTTTGATGCTCCTTGGTCCAAACTATTTTTGTATTCTTTTTAAGTAGTTTGGTTAAAGGTATGGCTATCTTTTCCTAAAAAAAGATACAGTACCACCCTATAATCCCAAGAAATCCTCCATCCTCCTTGATGTTGGATGGTTGAGGCCATTCCACTATATCTTGTACCTTTGCTGGATCTACTGAAATTCCATCCTTGGAGACAATGAATCCCAAATATTCAATTTTGTCTGTAAGGAAGGTACACTTACTCTTTTCAACAAAGAGTTGGTGTTCTCTTAGAATTTCTAGAACTTCTCTAACTTGGGCTTGATACTCTTTCTCATCCTTAGAGTATATTAGAATATCATAAAAGAACACCAAGACATGATTGTCAAGCTACTTCCTGAATATATCTTGCATGATCCTATTAAATGTTGCTGGTGCATTAGTAAATCCAAACAACATCACAATGTATTCGTAATTCCCACATTTGAAGTTGAATGATATCTTTGGGATGTCTTCCTCCATGACTTTAATCTATTAGTACCCAGATTTTAAATCAATCTTTGTGAAGACTTGGGCTCGGCTCCGCAAGGCCCACTTTGTATCATGCACATCACTTTCAAGGCTCTCTAAAACTTTGCATTGCTCATCGACCTCTATTGCAGGCTCTAACCTCTCTCTTGTCACATAGTTAAACTCAGGCCTATGGCTAGAGTTGCCAAAGTTTTCTTCTGTCGAGTCGTGTAGTGGCCTTTTGGCTCGAATAGTTTTATTCTCACCCTTGAATTTTACCCTATTTGAAAACATAGGGGTTCTCGCCACTGCATCATCCACTGCTCGTGAGGTAGCTATTGGGGATGGACTTGCTTTCTATCGAGAAAGAGCTCTCTCAACCAAAAGCTCCAATGTAGGCCCACAACCTGTGTATTTTCCTTCCAAGAAAGCCAGTTGTCTGGCACATTGGAAGTAAGCATTGATTAGATCTGTCACACAAGCATCATAAAGACTAATCTTTTGCCTATACCCCTCCCCTGCCAACCAGCTTGCATGCTTGGTCTCTGACATATTTGTCCTTGGGACAAGAGCATTGACAATAGGCTCTCCATCCTACAAGAGAGTGGTAGAAATTGATTAAAAACAATGCAGTGCACATAAGTAGGAGGCACACAATAATACAATGAATAATCTCTTACAAACATTACCTTTAAAATGAAATGACCCCATCGACTAACCCTATAGTGCCACCAACTCAACCAGCTAAGAAGCTTAGGGATGTTTCTATTAGCTGCCTTGCCAGTTGCCCACCATGCTCGTATCCTGCGAAATTGCTGAAGGGCACTTTCTTTGTTTGGGGCAGTCCTCCACTTCTCACACATCTCCCTGTGCTTTTCTTGATGTGGGCTATAGATGTACCTCTGCGTGTGGACACGAAGGTTGTCTTCCCAATGCCATAAACATGACCTTTCCCTTTCAATCATCTCCTTTCCGTCGTTGAAGACACGTCTCACTGCATTCCAGTTAGCGCCAGCCTCATCCGCCATAAACCCAAAAAAAAATTGCTACCTTCCCTGTGTGCTCCACCATTACCAAATTCATATTTTTCCAAAACATGACTTGAGCATCCTCATCCTCTTCTCTAAATTCACAAGTTGCTATTGTCAATAGCTCACCAATCCTGCATGCCACAAATGGAAACAGAGTTATATTAAAGACACAAATTAATTAATGCTCTCTACCGCTTGTAACTTACATGTGGTCATAAACATGTGCTCCCATTGTATGCCATCCAGTATCCACTCGATGCACATGATCAAAGCAGACCCATGCTTGATTAAGATCCCCATTACCATCCTTGTCCATTCGCCGAACAATGTCAATCCCAGAACCAGGTCCAGTAGTAGACATCTTAAAGATAAAGCAACGCTTAGTAGTAGTGGTGGCTTGCAATGGAAATCGAGAACCATGGAAGAACTCAAAATGGCATGTTCTTTTTAGATTAAGAATGGCTTCATATCCTTCACCCAAAGGCCGTGTTGTTTTTCGTGTTTGCATTACCATCTGCTTCACCCTGCATTCATAAAGCATACTTAGTGTATTAAAGATGATAATTGCATACTATTCTTTGCTAAATTGCACTTCCTACGTACTTTTTGACATTTATCAAACTTTGCAACTCTTGCGACATCTCGTGTAGCTCCCTCTCTGTCATGAATTCTCCCTGTGCCTTGTCATCATCAGTGAATGCTCTTAGAACCACCTCCCTTGCCACAATCATTTGTACCTTTCTGGGCCCAGCGTTGTGGTCGATGCCCACTACACGTGCTACAAAGGCCTTGATATTTCGTATCGATGCTCGGCACATTCCCTTGGAAACCATGTGTGTATGTTTGCCATAATGAATAAATAGTCTGCTGTGCATTGATTCTTTTGGCATAAAATAATAGACACAAGCAGGACATTCTTTAAGACACATTGGCACATGCTTGCAGAAAAAACACTCAAGGTTCCCGAAGCTCCCAATTGCTAAATTCCCATATTTTGGAGATTTTATCAGCTGCCCATTCCAATGGAGTTTGTTTGGTTGATTCATATGTGTCCTAAAGAAGCAGTGCTCATTCATGCACTGGAAGGTTCCCCCGCAGAAGCTCTTCCTAAGAACAAAAGTTTTATTGGCCCTAGTTTGCGTTTGTAGCTTTGTCCAAATGTTGCCCTCGTATTTTTGCTCCATCCCTTCCATACCTTTCCCACCTTCAAGCTCATATGTACTGAACTCTGAATACACCTTGGGAAGCTCTTTTACCTTGCCTTTGTAATCACAATCATGGATTAAAGTATGCAAGACATCAGTAGGAGGTAACATGCGGATTATTTGAAAGCAATAGACCGCAGTATCAAAAAGAACATCTTCCTCTTCCAAATGTTGAAAGCACTTTTCCACAGGAGAGACCTCTATCTCCTCTTGCAATGACCCATGTGCTTGGACATTGATTTCTTCTATCTCTTCAGTGTCCAAGTCACTGCAAAGCACAATGCTCTCTAATTCAATGCACAATGCAAAACAGAAAATGTCAAAGTCAAAGTTAATGCCACTTACATTGGAGTACTCTTTCGAGAACCGGGAGGAAATATAGTTGAGGGGCCTTGTTCTGGGGTCTCAAAATAATTCTCTGATTTGGCAATATATACAGAGGACAATGAATGCTCCAAGATAAAATATGCCTCGTCTCCAATCCCTGCATACAAGTTTAAAGGACAAATGGGCTCATACTCTCCTCCAATTTCAAGTAAGGCCTCCACATTTATCCCACCAATAGTTCCAAGCTTCCCTCGGATCATGTTGATTGACACAAGACATTTGCCATTCGAGAAGGGGACTCGGATGCATGCACCCATTGTAGAATGGAGGAAAACACGAGCCTCCCTGCATAATGCAATCACAACAACAATTAAGGAATTTACATTGAATATTAGCCAAAAATATTTTAATACTAGATGTTCTTGCTCTAATCAATAGCATATACTAGCCATAATACAATTTTACCAGGCTCATTTTAAGACTATGGGTAGAAGCAAATAAAAATATTTATTGCAAAAACAGTCATAATGAAGGGTATCAAAAAGAGTACATGTATATATGTATATATGTTTGTGTGTGTGTGTGTATGTATACACACACACATGCACACACACACTTTGTGTTAGTTCTTGCGCTTTTTCATAATCTCCTGTTAGATTTCAAAAACTCTACCAGTTGGATGCCATAGCATAAATGTGCTATAGATTTAAAAAAATCAAAAAAATATTGACCAAACCCTTAAATTTTAGTGTTGAAATTCATTAGTGTTAGGATAAAAAAATTTGTCCAGTGCCTAACTTAGGGTTTTTAGTAGTCGGCTACTTCTTATGAAGCAATTACTTAAGGCTTTTAGTCGTCCTCCGCACAGAAGCATCTTCCCTCGAACACACACACAGAGAAGCGATCATGAAGCATCATACGTCTCCCCAGCAAAGAAATGCTGATCTCATGCGCAGGGCCCTCTCCCCACTCCAATCTTTCTCCCCAACAAAGAGACACAGAAAGGTATCATCATCCATGAATTTGTGCTATTTTGCCTGAATGAATTTGTGCGCTCAGCGCACAAAATAATAGGATGTTTTTGCTGCCACCACACTCCACACACAGTAGTATGAGATGTGTGGCGTTACTTCTTGCTATTTTTCTTGAATGAATTTGTGCGCTCAGCGCACAAAATAATAGGATGTTTTGCTGCCGCCACACTCCACACACAGTATGAGATGTGCGACGTTACTTCTTGCTATTTTTCTTGAATTAGTTTGTGTGCTCAGCGCACAAAATAATAGGCTGTTTTGCTGCCGAGCATTGAAAAAATCATCACGATTTTGAGTTCGTTTCAAGCTTCGGGGGTGCTGCCCCCGAACTCCCCCGCCAAGGGGGGCCTAAATGGCTGCCCCGCCGGCCCCCCTTGGATCCCCCCGACGGCAGAAATTTGGAGAGAGTAGTGTAAGAACATGCTATCTATATGGTGCTGTCTCAAACACATTGCATAGACTGTCTCTCTTACTACTGTCTATATTATGTGCACAGACTTTGTGTATACAAGAAGCTCAAAAAACTCACATTTGATGTCTTCTTGGTTGAGAAACGGCTCACACAGTCGAGAGAGGAGACCAGCAAACATGTGCATCTAAAGAACAATAGCACAAAAAGAAAAAAGTTTGTCCTTAAAAAAGTGTTGGATTGTGAAATATCACTTCTAAAGTTTATTAGTACTCAATATTGAATGCCTTCAGATTTGGGCTATCGAATCTTTATATATTTTCCAATAAATTTGAATGCCTTGAATTGAACACCTGAAAAGAGCTCCGTAAATATTTTCCAATGAAGATTCTTTTTAAATATTCAATATGGCTTTGAATGCCTTGGAATTTGGGCCAAAGCACTCCATATGATAATCTCAAAGATATTCTGTTCGTTAATGAGTTGGCCATTTTGTTGGATAGTGAATGTGCCACCTTTGTTTGATGATTGTGTTGCAGTACTGAATTTAATCTCTTTAGTGAATGTGCAACCTTTTCTTTAAGTTTGTGTCGTATTACTGAATTTGCTATTAAAATAATCAATTAATTATACAATACGAGTAGAATACTATTTGAAGATTTGTTCTTGTATTTTTGCATGGCTATCTGGTTTTCAAATGAGTTCGAGTCATTTCACTAGAGCATCTTGCTTGAAAGGTTCTTGTTGTGCAAAAATGGATGAGTTACCTCTTGCTAAGCGGAAAAAGAGTGTGCAGGTTGGCCCAGGTGAGAGCTCATCGAGACACACAAGGAGGCAAGCTGATTTTTCCAGCACTTTGGAGCAAGCCGCCTCCTCAAACCCTACTACGGAGTATGCGGTACATATCATAGATGACACTAACGTGGAGGTGGATATGGATAGGCAGCATCTACATAGTGATGAAAGAAATGAGGAGGATGGACAAAATGTAGTGGGGGCAATTGAGGAAAATAAAGGTGATCAAAATGAGGGTGAGAATACTCAAGGTGGTGATAATGAGGATGAAGGTGAGAATACTGAGGATACTGGGAGAGAGATAGAGGGGGAAGAGAACACACATCCACTAGAGGATCAAGAAGAAACAGTTGTCACAACCCAAACTGAAGGAAGCAAGCAGAAAAAAAATAAGGTTGATATTTTTGGGAAGATTCTTGAGACATGTACTCCACAAGCCTTTTTAGATAGGATAGGAGTCAAATTTAGGTCTCCACCTCCACGTGTTCCTCTATGTAGGATGATCCAGACGGAGGCAATCCGAAAGGTTTCTCCCTCAACAGATAAGTCTCTTACTCGAAGCTTCAAAAAGCTAGGTGGGTACATTGAGAGCATGGGAGCTTTCACAGTATCAATTATGGACTTGGAAGGGGAGGAGACACCATTGACACAAGAGAGGGAGGAATCTTGGGATGAGCATTGGAGGACTGTGAATCAACAATTTGAGGAAACTCTTGCACTTGACCCCGATTGGGGTCCGTACTTGAGCCGAAAAATGGTGCATATTCTTGATGGTAATAATCGACACAATGCTTGGATGGACTGCATTTCTACAGGTGAGTTCTCATTGGGATGTTATAGTTTCTTATGCTTCTTTGTCCTTCCTAACTTTGTGTTTTATTACAGGGTTTCAAGGGGATTTGTCCATGCATTGTTGTGTTCTCTGTAAATTTTATGTGTTCGAGCGGAGGGATGTGGGTGAGCTTTTGTTTTCATTATCCAGGTTGAACAAGTAAGTTAATTTGTTATCAGAGTCTCCTTCTATGTCAAGTAAGTTGTTTGTACTCAAGAATATTAACATATTTTTTCTTTGTTTTGTAGGATGCATGATTATGCATTTGTGCCAACCACATTTGGTGATCGTCTATTTCAACTAAGAAGATTGGGAGAGTCCGACCTAACAACTCTCATGGCACATTTGGACAATGAGGACAAGCTATGGGTTGAGAGAGAGATGCAGAGTGCATCTGCCAGAGGAAGGCCTAGTTGGCTTCATTTGCCAATCGAGATTATGACTTGGCTCTTGTTCAAGGACGAGATGGAGCAAAAAATTGATGAGGCATCAAATGGACCACTTGCCGAGTCTGCTAGGGAGAATGTGACTCGAAAGGTAGAAGTTCTCTACAGAGGAAAAACATCAAAATATGCAAGGATTGCTGATCCCTCCAACGGTGAGGCCTTTTGGTGTGCGGTGCTCTCCCTCCCATGGCACGCATCAACCAATCATGTGGCCATAGAGGAAAAGCTCAATATGATAGGTTCTGCTTGCATCAGAGACACAGATAAGGCTCACATTGTCAAGCTATTGGACAACTCTCAGGCTGCAGTGCGATCACTTGAGGGTATGCCAAATGATAAGACAAAGGTTAGGGAATGGCTGCACATGTACTCCTACTGGCTTCAGAGTCCCAATGAGGAAGCTATGAAAGAAGACGAGGCGGTGGGGGCAACGCTGAGAAGAAAAAACAAAACAGAGGAGGGCGGGGCGGTCGGTGTTGGCCACCAATAATTTTTTTTTGAAAAACCCTTGTAATTCTGACTAGAATTTTACACTCTCTTTGTCTATGGGCCCTCGCTGCAACAAAAAGTGGGGTTAGCGACTCTTACAACATGGCTTTTGTGAAATAATTTGAAAAATTGTTGGGGTGTAAGCATCCCTATTTTTTCGACGCTATAATCACCACTATATCCCATGGTATAACCGCCACTATACCCACACTATTTTTGTTGCTCAACAACATTGTCAAAAGAAATTAGCATCGCTATTTTCGTTGCTCAATGGATCTGTAAAAACATTAGCATCCCTATTTTCCGCCACTCATCAATGCTGATAAAAAAAATATGTGTTGATATTATTCCACTTAGTAAAGCTGATAAAAAATATGAACATCACTATTTCCGCTACTTAGCAGTGCTGTAAAAAATATTTTTTGGGTAGATTGGGGCCAATACCTCTTAGCCCTAATCTACCCCCCAAAAAAAATAATTCAATATATTGAAAACAGTTTTAATTTGAACAAACATACATATTGATATCTTAAAATATAAAACAAGATATAGTAACTGACGAAATCTTAATTGTATCAAATCTCAAACACCATAAAAGGTGAGTTACATCCAAAATGCCATAACCAGCAAGTTACATTGAGTATGAAGTTAGAAAACACTAAACACAATAGGCCAATCTCTACTCATCCTCCTCCTCCTCGTCATCATCATCATCATCCTCGTCCTCCTTGCCTATTGCCTCTTCATCATCTTCTTGTAGTATCACACAAGATCAAGTAATGTTAAAACACAAACTAGTTAAATTTCTAAAAGCTGATAAAACCAAAATAATATAAACTTACAGCAACATACTTAGCTTCATAGTCTTGAGTTCTCTAGTCAATTTCCCAAATGTTTCTGAACTCAATATTTATAAGGTGATACATGTGTGCTATAACATGCTTCCCCTTGCTATCCTCAATGATTAACCCATCTATCCTCCTCACACGGTAAGGAAGCGTCGCTAGGTCGTAGGCATTTGGATCCACCACCTGCTGTGCCGGTATATCCTTTGCTGATGGGAAATTAGAAGTAGATCTATTACTACCCCCAAAACAACCCCTGTGTCCACCCTCGCTAGAATGATGACCCCCACAAGAAGGACGAGAAGAGACATACCTCCTATCTGACAAAGTCATGGTACAAGGTCATGCACTAGGTGCCACAGAAGAGAGTGGAGTGGCTTGGTCGCAACCCCCATGTGAAGTCCTAGGAATAGATCCTCCAATCGGAGTGGACATGGGTATAGTGGACATGGGTATAGGAGTGCATAACCGAGGAGTAGAAGCACCTATCAGAGTTGAAAGAAGCGAGGGTGGAGCAAAAATGTTCCACACACTCTCCCTTCCATAGCGATGGGACAGACTAGCGGCCAACTGTGAGGCATGCTCCATGTTCGGATCATCACAACGATGGACACTGAATGATGGCACGTTGGGCTTCTCGACTCTGGATTATCCCCCCACATGCCCACATTATAAAAACAAGGCATGCTCAAATTTAAATAACACAAGAATGCATTAGAAATCTTATGCCTTATGCATGCCAACATTAATACACTAATGCTTCTAGATTACAAATTCAAGAATCACCCAAAAGAGAAAAGAAAAGCTTTAAATATTTAGAAAAATGATGGCCTCCTCCCCTTGCCTTACCTTAAAAACATTTAAAGCTTTGTAGACTTTAACGGTCCTAGCTTATAGAACCGTTTGGCTTGGCCTCTACAAGATTTTAGGGTTGGTCTATTTTATTTAACAAGATGGCTCTCATGTTGGGGCAGGCACATGTGGACATGCACACTAGTTTCAAAGGCTATTGGTTGATCTCAATACATGTGGACATGCACACTAGTTTCAAAGGCTATTGGTTGATCTCATGTTGGGGCAGGCACATGTGGACATGCACACTAGTTTCAAAGGCTATTGGTTGATCTCAATACATGCTACTAGCCTCCATGCATTCATGCTACTAGCTCCCACTCATTCATGCAAATTCATTAACTTTATTCCTTGAGTTGAACTTTTATGGGGCCAAATAATAATACATTTCTTTAACATGAACAGTGCTTCTACGTTGGAACTAAATCCTTTAATATATGAAAATACATTCTTTTTACAAATTTCAAACATGAACCTTTTGATTTTAAAAGCTCCATGGTGCCACTCTATTAAGACAAAGATGAGTTGTCACGTCAAAAGGTTGATGAGAAATTCCTAAGATGGAGAGTACTACTTGGTGAATTAGATAACTCTCAACTTTCAAACATTTAATTATTAATATTGGAAAAAATTACTTGTAAAACATGCACAACCCATGGTATTAATTTCCATTTAATAATTTGCACTACAATTTTCATTTTAATAATTCAAAAATTGCATTTGTTCTTAACATCTAGTCATTGCAAGAATGACCCTAGGGCAGTCACTTTTAAGGCATCTTGTTGTATCAGTTTAAAAAATGGTATATATAAATGGATTTGGAATTATATAGATCATTTCTTGTATGTATGCATTCATTTTAAAATGAATATTATACACCCTCATTGTAAATCAAAAACATTGCAAGTTAATAAATGAGTCATCTTTTATAAACATAAACAATATAAGTGGACCTACTTCAATAGTAGTCTCCACTCAAGTGATTATATATAAATTTTAGTGAGAGTGATACCATAACCAAAAGCTTCTCATTTTTATGTTGCAATTGAATTGGGTCAAAACAATGGTACAATTCCAATGCAGTTATAGAGAGAATATGTAATAATCAATTACATTGAATTAAAGCGACAATTATTATTCTAGGGCAAGTATATTTTGTCATTTTGATAATGTATTAATTTTTGTTTCATTAATCATATCTTTAAATTGTTATTTGGAAAGAATATAGTAATTTACAATTTTATAGTATTTATTATAAATGATATTACAATTTACAATTTTAGTTGCTGCATAACTTATTGTAATTTTTTTGAATATCTATTTTTAGAGACATAAATTTTTTAAAAAAAATATAAATACAAAACTAAAAATATACACACAATATATAAAATATATACATTAGAAATAAAATACACAAATTTTTACCACAAAAAAAAACTAATAATAAGTAATGATACAAAATATTATTATAAAATTGGGATTCTAAAATATTTCTTTTTATTATTCAGGTGGTGGAAGATTTTTTTTCTAGTCCAATATTTACCTTCTTTCTTCGTTTCTTGTTTAGTACTTTTCTTTTGTTCTTTTGTCCATGTTGCTACTATGTCCTTTGAGAGCAATGAGCATAAACATCACTATTTATATGCCTTTGTCTACACAGAAACTTTTACTAATTTTTGAAGGCAGAAGGAGATGGAGACAAAAATGATACAGTGCCTGTACCATGCTTCTATTGTCATTAGAAATACCCTGGTGGTGTTGTGGGTGGTTTGTCTGGTTCTATAACTAGGCTCCCACTCACTCTTGGAATGTTGATGAAAGCCACGTGATTGGCACACCTGGTCCGTTGGATTCTGGGGTGTAACCAATGGATAAAGTGACGTGTGTACAGGTAAATGAAGTGCAAATGCTCTTAGAAAATGGATTTTTGCATCAAAGTGAGGGGGGACCACCTCTGCAGCAGTCAGCTCAAACAAATGCAAATGCATTAAACATTCTAAATGCTTTTCATCCAAAATATAGGGATGTCAAGATTTTTAAGTGGAGGGCATAATTGACTAAGGAATTTCCTGAGGAATTTCATGAGAGTGTAGAAGGGAAGGACCTTTGATGCACATGTTATTCGTGAGGCCATCATATATAATGCAATGAATCCCGCATTGTTTACGTTAGTATTGAGGGGTTTAAAGCAATAGGCGTGAGGTACTATGTGTCACAATAGCAGACTTTCCATGATGCACATGTAAATGTTTTTAAAAACGATAAAGCAAACCCCTAGCATACATACCATGCAAGGACTTGTATTTCACTTACTTACAGGTTCTAGGATTGGATTCAATAGCTCACAATGTCATGCACTGTAAGATTCCTCCCCCAACCCCCCTTTTTGATGTCTAGTATCTTCCCCTGTAATCAATCCCTCTTCAGAAATATAAAGATCTTGTTTCTAACTGTTTTAACCTAGAGAGAGAAAATATTCTAGAGAGAGAATATTCAGATTATGAATATTTTTGGATAAAAAAATAACTCATCTTATTAAAATAAGTTTCCCTGAATCAGAAATTCAAAAAGAATTTTCCAATGTGCAATTGGAATTAATTGGAAATAGGTATAAAGAACCTTAGTCTAAGGGTCTAGATTTTCAGAAATCTTTAGACTATGGTCCAATTAAGGTTCCTATGGGCCAATAGCATCAATACATGTGTAGGGAGGAGATAAATCCAATTTGTAAAAAGAAGATACCCAAAATATGAGTAAATGCACACATAAGGTGAAGAGTTGAAAATGTACAAGGTTTATTAGTAAAAAACTATGAGCAATATTAAAAATATGAGATATTTTGGGTATCCAAAAATGAGTAAATGCTCACATAAGATGAAGAGTTGAAAATGTACAAGGTTTATTAGTAAAAAAACACATATGTAAGGAAGGGGAGTTCTTTAAAGGAGGTGCATATTTCACATAAGATGAAGAGTTGAAAATGTACAAGGTTTATTAGTAAAAAAACTATGACACATATGTAAGGAAGGAGAGTTCTTTAAAGGAGGTGCATATTTCACATGCTTGAATGAGTTTTAAACTCATAAAAATTGAGATATTTCATCTCTCCTCTCTCCTCATTCAAGTCTAGTTCCAAAAAGTTAGCTTAACTGACCTAAAAATGGTCAAAAAGTGACCAAATTGACTTGGAAAATTCTAGAATCAGTTTGTTTGGTTAGGAGCTCAAATTTTCCTATAAATAGAAGCCTCCTCTTGTTGAAAAAAATATAGTGTCTTATGCATTGTTACTCTACTTCACCTAAGCCAAGAACTATGAATTCTTTATGTAGATATAGTGTCTTATGCATTGTTACTCTACTCCACCTAAGCCAAGAACTGTGAATTCTTTAATAATTCACTAGTTTTTGACACTTCTCTCTTTCTTAAATCCCCATTGGTGGCTCCATCAACATACTAAACCAATTGATTGGTTGGGGGCCTCTACCGTGAACAAAGAATCAAGCAAATTATAAGATAAGTATAGTGAATTTTGATCTTTTCTATAATTTCTCAATGTTTCTCTCTTCTCAACCCCTCTCAAGCTTGAGAAGCTTAATTGGTATGGTTTTTTTTAAATGCTATTGAAGTTAATTGGTGAATAGTAGTGAAGAGTTACATAATTTAATAAATGTTATTGAAGTTAATTTCCATTTATGTTTAAATTCTAATGGTTTTTATGTAATTTCTCTCTCTCACTCAAGAAATGGTCATAGTACTCATGACCCATTCTCAATCCAAATGAAGCTTTTCATAAAGCTTTTCCTTAATCCAAGATTAAGCTATGCTTGAGGCCAAATTAATGGCTTTTTTCTATGCTTTTAGTTTATGCATATTGATGATTCAATCCATTATGGATTGATGATCCAATTAGAGACCATTCTAATTATTTCCTTAATGATAAGCTTTATCCCTTAGAAAAAATTGAGATTTATCAGTCATAGTAGCGGACCTATGGCAAAATTTTTATAGAAATTACGCATAAAATAATTTCATTCAAAGCATAAAAAGAGGACTTCCTACCATATTCTAGGAACTATCATCCTAGATTAATTAAAAGAATTTTATTATGCATGGAGATGTGGATGTTTGCATGTAGATGTAGATGTATGGATGTGAGTGTGAATGTGGAGGTGGATGTATGCATGTAGAAGTAGATGTATAGATGAGGATGTAAATAGAGATGTGGATGGATGCATGTAGATGTAGATGTATAGATGTGGATGTGAATGGAGATGTAGATGTATGCATGTAGATGTAGAGGTATAGATGTGGATGTGGATGTATGCATGTAGATGTAGATGTGAATGGTGATGTGGATGTATGCCTGTAGAAGTAGATGCATAGATGAGGATGTAAATAGAGATGTGGATGTATGCATGTAGATGTAGATGTATAGATGTGGATGTGAATGTGGAGGTGGATGTATGCATGTAGATGTAGATGTATGGAGGAGAATGTGGATGTGGATGTATGCACAGAGATGTGGATGTATGCATGTAGATGTGAATGTACGCATATAGATGTGGGTGTATGGATGTGAATGTGCATGTAGATGTAGATGTATAGATGTGGATGTGAATGTGGAGGTGGATGTATGCATGTAGATGTAGATGTATGGAGGAGAATGTGGATGTGGATGTATGCATAGAGATGTGGATGTATGCATGTAGATGTGAATGTACGCATATAGATGGATGTATGGATGTGAATGTGCATGTAGATGTGGATGTATGGATGTGGATGCATGAATGTGCATGTAGATGTGGATGTGAAAATAGATGTATGGATGTAGATGTGGATGTATGGATGTGAATGTGGATGTGGATGTGGATATATGTATGGATGTGAATATACGATATGTGATGTGAAGGAATCTGAAGTGATGAGATGGAAAATGATGTGATGGGATGAGTACACATATAACTAGAATGTGGAATAAGCAATGTGGATTGATGAGGGATAATGTGGAAAAATGAGAGTTAATATAGAAACTATATTTTGTGATTGTTTGTAAATGCTGTTTGTAAATGACTGTTTTATGTCAAGATTGCTGGGAAAGCATTGTGACTATCTTGTGATTAAGGTCGTGGAGACCTAACTGATAATGTTGCAACTGCTGACGGAGAGTCAATGAAGGACGTCTCGCGTAGCAAGGTCGGCCGAGGTCTTGACCAGCCTCGGTGCGATTAAAATGGTGAGCTTCCGGTACGGTGGATGAGGGGCCAAGGAAGCGGCCTATGAGTGAAGCGCTAGGTCACCTGCGAAGGATCCTAGAGGGTGCTGACCATACGGTGCTCGGGCTCTGGGTCGCCTAGGATACCCACGCGTGCGTCGAGGAAGATATTGGAACAGAGTTGGAGTTGTTTTCTGAAATCGGGCATGGATCTGGTTGATTGACCTTGCTGGTCTTCAATGGATGAGTCCATGGCTCCTTATATGGATCTGTTGGTTGATCTTGCTGATCTTCAACGAGAGTCCATCTTGATAAGTGATTATATTGCCGAGTATTATGGGCTAGGAATTAGGAAACGGCCCCTGAGTGGACAGGTGGTGAGCGTCCTAGTTGCCAATGATGCCATAGATACTCTGATGAAGGAATGATGAAAAAATTAAGAATCAATTGGATAAATTGGAAGATGGTGATCAGTGATACTATGACTTTATTAAAGGATTGTTTTAAACTGGTTGAATCTGTGAAAAGGCAATTTCATATTAGGTGTGTGAGTGGTGTGACTAGTTTTATTTTTGCATGAACATCCGGCTAGGGGGCCTTGGAACTCTTTTCCTTGGTACCCGGGACAAAACCTAACCAAATTCTTAATTGGATCCCATCACTACAGTGGTTGGGCGGTTGGCTAACCCATGGGACTGGATGGGGTTAGGCTGGATTGATGGATCCGTAAATCAAGACTCAAACTTTTGTTTTTACGATAGAAAAAATAAATCCCGGACAGTAACTGTTCTATGGATAGGAATCAACGGCTGTGCCTCTTGAATGGGGAAAAAAGCGTTGATCCCAATGATCCAAGTGCAAGTTTCTTCCTTGAACTCACTAAGTATCTTATAGATGTAATTGGATCATCTCGATCAGAAATGATCTTGACTACGTTAGAATAAAAAGTTATCCTGGTGGAATCGCCCGTGCTTTTCGGTAAAGGAATTTTTTCCGGGTTCGGTTTTGGAACAACCGACGGATTAGTCTCTTATCCGGATATCCGTGGGCGAGGCCCCGAATATGGGACCCCTGTCCCGCGCGAGAAGTGCTACTTCCGCTGCTAGTATCCCTAATCTGTTGCTCGGTGGGAACAGGGATCTTACAGTTGGTATCAGAGCATTTGGTTAATAAAGATCAACTGAGAAGACAAATATGTCAAAAATTTATCAAGAAACACAAAAAGGTTATAATTGTGTGAGATAATTCATACAATTTGATATTCAACTGAAATTCGTAATTTTGGTAATTGGGTCTTCAGATGGAAGTACCGCAATTATATAGAATCCCTGACTTGCTTGAGGCCTAGACATGATGGTATTTACCTTATAATTCCAAGGGCCGTGACTACCCGTATATACAGAGAGTATACTGCAGCTCTTTACTGACAGTATATACGAGTAAATCTAAGACTTGAAATTATAAGCGTTAATGCTATCTAGATGATGATTTCGAATGTGATTGATATGATTTTTAATTCTGTTTGAGAATTGATGAATTGATTTGGATTCTGATTGAAAATGCTGATTGAAAAATGCTGATTTTTAAAAAATAGTTGAAATATAATGAAACCACAATGAGGGGGGAATGGGACGAGTCCCTGTGATGATATTCATAACTAGAACGATGATAATGAATTTAGCAAATCACTATGAGATTAGTGGGTTGTGCTGTCAGATTGCTACTGTTAATACTTGACCGGTAGATCAAGTTAAGGGATGTCAAATTGAGAACTTGCTTGACTGAAATTTCCGTGGAGGAATGTTCCGAAGAAAACTTCTTGGTCTAATGGACCATTATCATGTTAAAGATATGAATGATATGATCTGAATGAATTGTTATTTAATGATGAGTTCTATATAAGGGATATTTATCCCAGTGTTCTGTTGGGTTGACCAGAATATAAGGAACCCCAGAATAAAATTGGATCTTAAGAAAAGGAGCTGTCCTCTACCTTGCGAGATGAAGACATCTCGCACTTTTTAAGTGGGGTAGAATGTAAGATTCCTCCCCAGCCTTCGAGGTATACAAGAGTAAGAATCTCCCTTCTGATCTTATAATTATTCCCTCTCTAAAATAAAAGAAAGTTTCTGTTTAAAAAAAGGAAGACCCTTTCCCTAGAATACTCTCAGGAGTCCCACCTGTTTTAAGGATTTAGAACAATGAGTTTAGAAGTGAGAATCGGTGTTTTAGATACCAAGGTTTTGGTTTTCATTCGAGTACGGCCCAAAAGAAGTTCTTTATCTCTTGGGAAGTATAAGAAGTTATCCCCTAGATATTGTGAGCCTTATATCTGAATTCAATGAAAGTAGGTGACTTAGCCTACAAGCTTCTTTTATCTCCTCATCTCAAAACTCTTAATGCCTTCTATAGAAAAATGTGTCAAACACAAATCATGGAAAGACGGTAAAACTTCAGTGGCAAGTTACCGTTGGCTTCTAGGTTACGCTAGCTCCTTCCTTTATATAAGTCGTAACCTTTAACTGTCGCTCACAGTAATCTTACTCCCATCAATCTCCTTTCTTTCTTAATCTCCTTCATGGCTTGGCAACAAGAACTAGTTTTATCCATGATGATTTCTCACCTTCAAGACGCAAGAGAGTCTGTGACGAAAGACTTTATAGAACAGTATGAGCGCTCACTTTTTCCTCACCTAGGAACTTCTGTAGCTCAGACCAAATGGCGGACCTATCAAAACATAACTAGGGTAACACCCTGGGGTCAGCAGCACTTTCGTAACAATGTCCGCTTGGCCATGGTTATTGAAGCTTTGGGTTTGGGTCCCCGATACTACTGCGTCATGAGATCAAGGCATCTTGGGTTTTCTGAGCGGGTCTTCTTACTGGCGTGTTTTCTTCCTCATGAGAAGATATGCCTTTACCCCGTTTTTGGCTTGCCTCTCAGAGGTCCTTTTGTTAGATCACCTCATACCACTGAGATAGGTGCGGCAATAACCAACAGAATCATTCCCATAGATGAGTTACCCTATACTTGTGCAGCTTGTGAGGATTGCTTTTGTGACCATATGATGGACGGGCTTATGGAAGTGTAAAGAGTTCTTCTATCTTTACTGTATAAGTTTCGAGAATGAATAAAGTTTAAATCTTGTTCTTATTTTGAATCTTGCTCTCTTTAAGACTTTTCTTGGTGGTTAATCTTGATTAAAATTTTTCTCTAAGTCTCATATTCGTGCATCTTGCGAAATTATCCCAAGTTGCGAGATGAGGACATCTCGCGTTTTTTAAGTGGGGTAGAATATAAGATTCCTCCCCCAACCCCCCTTTTTGATGTCTAGTATCTTCCCCTGTAATCAATCCCTCTTCAGAAATATAAAGATCTTGTTTCTAACTGTTTTAACCTAGAGAGAGAAAATATTCTAGAGAGAGAATATTCAGATTATGAATATTTTTGGATAAAGAAATAACTCATCTTATTAAAATAAGTTTCCCTGAATCAGAAATTCAAAAAGAATTTTCCAATGTGCAATTGGAATTAATTGGAAATAGGTATAAAGAACCTTAGTCTAAGGGTCTAGATTTTCAGAAATCTTTAGACTATGGTCCAATTAAGGTTCCTATGGGCCAATAGCATCAATACATGTGTAGGGAGGAGATAAATCCAATTTGTAAAAAGAAGATACCCAAAATATGAGTAAATGCACACATAAGGTGAAGAGTTGAAAATGTACAAGGTTTATTAGTAAAAAACTATGAGCAATATTAAAAATATGAGATATTTTGGGTATCCAAAAATGAGTAAATGCTCACATAAGATGAAGAGTTGAAAATGTACAAGGTTTATTAGTAAAAAAACACATATGTAAGGAAGGGGAGTTCTTTAAAGGAGGTGCATATTTCACATAAGATGAAGAGTTGAAAATGTACAAGGTTTATTAGTAAAAAAACTATGACACATATGTAAGGAAGGAGAGTTCTTTAAAGGAGGTGCATATTTCACATGCTTGAATGAGTTTTAAACTCATAAAAATTGAGATATTTCATCTCTCCTCTCTCCTCATTCAAGTCTAGTTCCAAAAAGTTAGCTTAACTGACCTAAAAATGGTCAAAAAGTGACCAAACTGACTTGGAAAATTCTAGAATCAGTTTGTTTGGTTAGGAGCTCAAATTTTCCTATAAATAGAAGCCTCCTCTTGTTGAAAAAAATATAGTGTCTTATGCATTGTTACTCTACTTCACCTAAGCCAAGAACTATGAATTCTTTATGTAGATATAGTGTCTTATGCATTGTTACTCTACTCCACCTAAGCCAAGAACTGTGAATTCTTTAATAATTCACTAGTTTTTGACACTTCTCTCTTTCTTAAATCCCCATTGGTGGCTCCATCAACATACTAAACCAATTGATTGGTTGGGGGCCTCTACCGTGAACAAAGAATCAAGCAAATTATAAGATAAGTATAGTGAATTTTGATCTTTTCTATAATTTCTCAATGTTTCTCTCTTCTCAACCCCTCTCAAGCTTGAGAAGCTTAATTGGTATGGTTTTTTTTTAAATGCTATTGAAGTTAATTGGTGAATAGTAGTGAAGAGTTACATAATTTAATAAATGTTATTGAAGTTAATTTCCATTTATGTTTAAATTCTAATGGTTTTTATGTAATTTCTCTCTCTCACTCAAGAAATGGTCATAGTACTCATGACCCATTCTCAATCCAAATGAAGCTTTTCATAAAGCTTTTCCTTAATCCAAGATTAAGCTATGCTTGAGGCCAAATTAATGGCTTTTTTCTATGCTTTTAGTTTATGCATATTGATGATTCAATCCATTATGGATTGATGATCCAATTAGAGACCATTCTAATTATTTCCTTAATGATAAGCTTTATCCCTTAGAAAAAATTGAGATTTATCAGTCATAGTAGCGGACCTATGGCAAAATTTTTATAGAAATTACGCATAAAATAATTTCGTTCAAAGCATAAAAAGAGGACTTCCTACCATATTCTAGGAACTATCATCCTAGATTAATTAAAAGAATTTTATTATGCATGGAGATGTGGATGTTTGCATGTAGATGTAGATGTATGGATGTGAGTGTGAATGTGGAGGTGGATGTATGCATGTAGAAGTAGATGTATAGATGAGGATGTAAATAGAGATGTGGATGGATGCATGTAGATGTAGATGTATAGATGTGGATGTGAATGGAGATGTAGATGTATGCATGTAGATGTAGAGGTATAGATGTGGATGTGGATGTATGCATGTAGATGTAGATGTGAATGGTGATGTGGATGTATGCCTGTAGAAGTAGATGCATAGATGAGGATGTAAATAGAGATGTGGATGTATGCATGTAGATGTAGATGTATAGATGTGGATGTGAATGTGGAGGTGGATGTATGCATGTAGATGTAGATGTATGGAGGAGAATGTGGATGTGGATGTATGCATAGAGATGTGGATGTATGCATGTAGATGTGAATGTACGCATATAGATGTGGATGTATGGATGTGAATGTGCATGTAGATGTAGATGTATAGATGTGGATGTGAATGTGGAGGTGGATGTATGCATGTAGATGTAGATGTATGGAGGAGAATGTGGATGTGGATGTATGCATAGAGATGTGGATGTATGCATGTAGATGTGAATGTACGCATATAGATGGATGTATGGATGTGAATGTGCATGTAGATGTGGATGTATGGATGTGGATGCATGAATGTGCATGTAGATGTGGATGTGAAAATAGATGTATGGATGTAGATGTGGATGTATGGATGTGAATGTGGATGTGGATGTGGATATATGTATGGATGTGAATATACGATATGTGATGTGAAGGAATCTGAAGTGATGAGATGGAAAATGATGTGATGGGATGAGTACACATATAACTAGAATGTGGAATAAGCAATGTGGATTGATGAGGGATAATGTGGAAAAATGAGAGTTAATATAGAAACTATATTTTGTGATTGTTTGTAAATGCTGTTTGTAAATGACTGTTTTATGTCAAGATTGCTGGGAAAGCATTGTGACTATCTTGTGATTAAGGTCGTGGAGACCTAACTGATAATGTTGCAACTGCTGACGGAGAGTCAATGAAGGACGTCTCGCGTAGCAAGGTCGGCCGAGGTCTTGACCAGCCTCGGTGCGATTAAAATGGTGAGCTTCCGGTACGGTGGATGAGGGGCCAAGGAAGCGGCCTATGAGTGAAGCGCTAGGTCACCTGCGAAGGATCCTAGAGGGTGCTGACCATACGGTGCTCGGGCTCTGGGTCGCCTAGGATACCCACGCGTGCGTCGAGGAAGATATTGGAACAGAGTTGGAGTTGTTTTCTGAAATCGGGCATGGATCTGGTTGATTGACCTTGCTGGTCTTCAATGGATGAGTCCATGGCTCCTTATATGGATCTGTTGGTTGATCTTGCTGATCTTCAACGAGAGTCCATCTTGATAAGTGATTATATTGCCGAGTATTATGGGCTAGGAATTAGGAAACGGCCCCTGAGTGGACAGGTGGTGAGCGTCCTAGTTGCCAATGATGCCATAGATACTCTGATGAAGGAATGATGGAAAAATTAAGAATCAATTGGATAAATTGGAAGATGGTGATCAGTGATACTATGACTTTATTAAAGGATTGTTTTAAACTGGTTGAATCTGTGAAAAGGTAATTTCATATTAGGTGTGTGAGTGGTATGACTAGTTTTATTTTTGCATGAACATCCGGCTAGGGGGCCTTGGAACTCTTTTCCTTGGTACCCAGGACAAAACCTAACCAAATTCTTAATTGGATCCCATCACTACAGTGGTTGGGCGGTTGGCTAACCCATGGGACTGGATGGGGTTAGGCTGGATTGATGGATCCGTAAATCAAGACTCAAACTTTTGTTTTTACGATAGAAAAAATAAATCCCGGACAGTAACTGTTCTATGGATAGGAATCAACGGCTGTGCCTCTTGAATGGGGAAAAAAGCGTTGATCCCAATGATCCAAGTGCAAGTTTCTTCCTTGAACTCACTAAGTATCTTATAGATGTAATTGGATCATCTCGATCAGAAATGATCTTGACTACGTTAGAATAAAAAGTTATCCTGGTGGAATCGCCCGTGCTTTTCGGTAAAGGAATTTTTTTCGGGTTCGGTTTTGGAACAACCGACGGATTAGTCTCTTATCCGGATATCCGTGGGCGAGGCCCCGAATATGGGACCCCTGTCCCGCGCGAGAAGTGCTACTTCCGCTGCTAGTATCCCTAATCTGTTGCTCGGTGGGAACAGGGATCTTACAGTTGGTATCAGAGCATTTGGTTAATAAAGATCAACTGAGAAGACAAATATGTCAAAAATTTATCAAGAAACACAAAAAGGTTATAATTGTGTGAGATAATTCATACAATTTGATATTCAACTGAAATTCGTAATTTTGGTAATTGGGTCTTCAGATGGAAGTACCGCAATTATATAGAATCCCTGACTTGCTTGAGGCCTAGACATGATGGTATTTACCTTATAATTCCAAGGGCCGTGACTACCCGTATATACAGAGAGTATACTGCAGCTCTTTACTGACAGTATATACGAGTAAATCTAAGACTTGAAATTATAAGCGTTAATGCTATCTAGATGATGATTTCGAATGTGATTGATATGATTTTTAATTCTGTTTGAGAATTGATGAATTGATTTGGATTCTGATTGAAAATGCTGATTGAAAAATGCTGATTGAAAAATGCTGATTTTTAAAAAATAGTTGAAATATAATGAAACCACAATGAGGGGGGAATGGGACGAGTCCCTGTGATGATATTCATAACTAGAACGATGATAATGAATTTAGCAAATCACTATGAGATTAGTGGGTTGTGCTGTCAGATTGCTACTGTTAATACTTGACCGGTAGATCAAGTTAAGGGATGTCAAATTGAGAACTTGCTTGACTGAAATTTCCGTGGAGGAATGTTCCGAAGAAAACTTCTTGGTCTAATGGACCATTATCATGTTAAAGATATGAATGATATGATCTGAATGAATTGTTATTTAATGATGAGTTCTATATAAGGGATATTTATCCCAGTGTTCTGTTGGGTTGACCAGAATATAAGGAACCCCAGAATAAAATTAGATCTTAAGAAAAAGAGCTGTCCTCTACCTTGCGAGATGAAGACATCTCGCACTTTTTAAGTGGGGTAGAATGTAAGATTCCTCCCCAGCCTTCGAGGTATACAAGAGTAAGAATCTCCCTTCTGATCTTATAATTATTCCCTCTCTAAAATAAAAGAAAGTTTCTGTTTAAAAAAAGGAAGACCCTTTCCCTAGAATACTCTCAGGAGTCCCACCTGTTTTAAGGATTTAGAACAATGAGTTTAGAAGTGAGAATCGGTGTTTTAGATACCAAGGTTTTGGTTTTCATTCGAGTACGGCCCAAAAGAAGTTCTTTATCTCTTGGGAAGTATAAGAAGTTATCCCCTAGATATTGTGAGCCTTATATCTGAATTCAATGAAAGTAGGTGACTTAGCCTACAAGCTTCTTTTATCTCCTCATCTCAAAACTCTTAATGCCTTCTATAGAAAAATGTGTCAAACACAAATCATGGAAAGACGGTAAAACTTCAGTGGCAAGTTACCGTTGGCTTCTAGGTTACGCTAGCTCCTTCCTTTATATAAGTCGTAACCTTTAACTGTCGCTCACAGTAATCTTACTCCCATCAATCTCCTTTCTTTCTTAATCTCCTTCATGGCTTGGCAACAAGAACTAGTTTTATCCATGATGATTTCTCACCTTCAAGACGCAAGAGAGTCTGTGAAGAAAGACTTTATAGAACAGTATGAGCGCTCACTTTTTCCTCACCTAGGAACTTCTGTAGCTCAGACCAAATGGCGGACCTATCAAAACATAACTAGGGTAACACCCTGGGGTCAGCAGCACTTTCGTAACAATGTCCGCTTGGCCATGGTTATTGAAGCTTTGGGTTTGGGTCCCCGATACTACTGCGTCATGAGATCAAGGCATCTTGGGTTTTCTGAGCGGGTCTTCTTACTGGCGTGTTTTCTTCCTCATGAGAAGATATGCCTTTACCCCGTTTTTGGCTTGCCTCTCAGAGGTCCTTTTGTTAGATCACCTCATACCACTGAGATAGGTGCGGCAATAACCAACAGAATCATTCCCATAGATGAGTTACCCTATACTTGTGCAGCTTGTGAGGATTGCTTTTGTGACCATATGATGGACGGGCTTATGGAAGTGTAAAGAGTTCTTCTATCTTTACTGTATAAGTTTCGAGAATGAATAAAGTTTAAATCTTGTTCTTATTTTGAATCTTGCTCTCTTTAAGACTTTTCTTGGTGGTTAATCTTGATTAAAATTTTTCTCTAAGTCTCATATTCGTGCATCTTGCGAAATTATCCCAAGTTGCGAGATGAGGACATCTCGCGTTTTTTAAGTGGGGTAGAATATAAGATTCCTCCCCCAACCCCCCTTTTTGATGTCTAGTATCTTCCCCTGTAATCAATCCCTCTTCAGAAATATAAAGATCTTGTTTCTAACTGTTTTAACCTAGAGAGAGAAAATATTCTAGAGAGAGAATATTCAGATTATGAATATTTTTGGATAAAGAAATAACTCATCTTATTAAAATAAGTTTCCCTGAATCAGAAATTCAAAAAGAATTTTCCAATGTGCAATTGGAATTAATTGGAAATAGGTATAAAGAACCTTAGTCTAAGGGTCTAGATTTTCAGAAATCTTTAGACTATGGTCCAATTAAGGTTCCTATGGGCCAATAGCATCAATACATGTGTAGGGAGGAGATAAATCCAATTTGTAAAAAGAAGATACCCAAAATATGAGTAAATGCACACATAAGGTGAAGAGTTGAAAATGTACAAGGTTTATTAGTAAAAAACTATGAGCAATATTAAAAATATGAGATATTTTGGGTATCCAAAAATGAGTAAATGCTCACATAAGATGAAGAGTTGAAAATGTACAAGGTTTATTAGTAAAAAAACACATATGTAAGGAAGGGGAGTTCTTTAAAGGAGGTGCATATTTCACATAAGATGAAGAGTTGAAAATGTACAAGGTTTATTAGTAAAAAAACTATGACACATATGTAAGGAAGGAGAGTTCTTTAAAGGAGGTGCATATTTCACATGCTTGAATGAGTTTTAAACTCATAAAAATTGAGATATTTCATCTCTCCTCTCTCCTCATTCAAGTCTAGTTCCAAAAAGTTAGCTTAACTGACCTAAAAATGGTCAAAAAGTGACCAAACTGACTTGGAAAATTCTAGAATCAGTTTGTTTGGTTAGGAGCTCAAATTTTCCTATAAATAGAAGCCTCCTCTTGTTGAAAAAAATATAGTGTCTTATGCATTGTTACTCTACTTCACCTAAGCCAAGAACTATGAATTCTTTATGTAGATATAGTGTCTTATGCATTGTTACTCTACTCCACCTAAGCCAAGAACTGTGAATTCTTTAATAATTCACTAGTTTTTGACACTTCTCTCTTTCTTAAATCCCCATTGGTGGCTCCATCAACATACTAAACCAATTGATTGGTTGGGGGCCTCTACCGTGAACAAAGAATCAAGCAAACTATAAGATAAGTATAGTGAATTTTGATCTTTTCTATAATTTCTCAATGTTTCTCTCTTCTCAACCCCTCTCAAGCTTGAGAAGCTTAATTGGTATGGTTTTTTTTAAATGCTATTGAAGTTAATTGGTGAATAGTAGTGAAGAGT
The DNA here is from genome assembly GCF_041138505.1 of Cibotium barometz. Lineage (NCBI taxonomy): Eukaryota > Viridiplantae > Streptophyta > Polypodiopsida > Cyatheales > Cibotiaceae > Cibotium > Cibotium barometz. The sequence goes on along the minus strand of NC_141102.1, from coordinate 31,360,461 downwards.
TACATAATTTAATAAATGTTATTGAAGTTAATTTCCATTTATGTTTAAATTCTAATGGTTTTTATGTAATTTCTCTCTCTCACTCAAGAAATGGTCATAGTACTCATGACCCATTCTCAATCCAAATGAAGCTTTTCATAAAGCTTTTCCTTAATCCAAGATTAAGCTATGCTTGAGGCCAAATTAATGGCTTTTTTCTATGCTTTTAGTTTATGCATATTGATGATTCAATCCATTATGGATTGATGATCCAATTAGAGACCATTCTAATTATTTCCTTAATGATAAGCTTTATCCCTTAGAAAAAATTGAGATTTATCAGTCATAGTAGCGGACCTATGGCAAAATTTTTATAGAAATTACGCATAAAATAATTTCGTTCAAAGCATAAAAAGAGGACTTCCTACCATATTCTAGGAACTATCATCCTAGATTAATTAAAAGAATTTTATTATGCATGGAGATGTGGATGTTTGCATGTAGATGTAGATGTATGGATGTGAGTGTGAATGTGGAGGTGGATGTATGCATGTAGAAGTAGATGTATAGATGAGGATGTAAATAGAGATGTGGATGGATGCATGTAGATGTAGATGTATAGATGTGGATGTGAATGGAGATGTAGATGTATGCATGTAGATGTAGAGGTATAGATGTGGATGTGGATGTATGCATGTAGATGTAGATGTGAATGGTGATGTGGATGTATGCCTGTAGAAGTAGATGCATAGATGAGGATGTAAATAGAGATGTGGATGTATGCATGTAGATGTAGATGTATAGATGTGGATGTGAATGTGGAGGTGGATGTATGCATGTAGATGTAGATGTATGGAGGAGAATGTGGATGTGGATGTATGCATAGAGATGTGGATGTATGCATGTAGATGTGAATGTACGCATATAGATGTGGATGTATGGATGTGAATGTGCATGTAGATGTAGATGTATAGATGTGGATGTGAATGTGGAGGTGGATGTATGCATGTAGATGTAGATGTATGGAGGAGAATGTGGATGTGGATGTATGCATAGAGATGTGGATGTATGCATGTAGATGTGAATGTACGCATATAGATGGATGTATGGATGTGAATGTGCATGTAGATGTGGATGTATGGATATGGATGCATGAATGTGCATGTAGATGTGGATGTGAAAATAGATGTATGGATGTAGATGTGGATGTATGGATGTGAATGTGGATGTGGATGTGGATATATGTATGGATGTGAATATACGATATGTGATGTGAAGGAATCTGAAGTGATGAGATGGAAAATGATGTGATGGGATGAGTACACATATAACTAGAATGTGGAATAAGCAATGTGGATTGATGAGGGATAATGTGGAAAAATGAGAGTTAATATAGAAACTATATTTTGTGATTGTTTGTAAATGCTGTTTGTAAATGACTGTTTTATGTCAAGATTGCTGGGAAAGCATTGTGACTATCTTGTGATTAAGGTCGTGGAGACCTAACTGATAATGTTGCAACTGCTGACGGAGAGTCAATGAAGGACGTCTCGCGTAGCAAGGTCGGCCGAGGTCTTGACCAGCCTCGGTGCGATTAAAATGGTGAGCTTCCGGTACGGTGGATGAGGGGCCAAGGAAGCGGCCTATGAGTGAAGCGCTAGGTCACCTGCGAAGGATCCTAGAGGGTGCTGACCATACGGTGCTCGGGCTCTGGGTCGCCTAGGATACCCACGCGTGCGTCGAGGAAGATATTGGAACAGAGTTGGAGCTGTTTTCTGAAATCGGGCATGGATCTGGTTGATTGACCTTGCTGGTCTTCAATGGATGAGTCCATGGCTCCTTATATGGATCTGTTGGTTGATCTTGCTGATCTTCAACGAGAGTCCATCTTGATAAGTGATTATATTGCCGAGTATTATGGGCTAGGAATTAGGAAACGGCCCCTGAGTGGACAGGTGGTGAGCGTCCTAGTTGCCAATGATGCCATAGATACTCTGATGAAGGAATGATGGAAAAATTAAGAATCAATTGGATAAATTGGAAGATGGTGATCAGTGATACTATGACTTTATTAAAGGATTGTTTTAAACTGGTTGAATCTGTGAAAAGGTAATTTCATATTAGGTGTGTGAGTGGTGTGACTAGTTTTATTTTTGCATGAACATCCGGCTAGGGGGCCTTGGAACTCTTTTCCTTGGTACCCGGGACAAAACCTAACCAAATTCTTAATTGGATCCCATCACTACAGTGGTTGGGCGGTTGGCTAACCCATGGGACTGGATGGGGTTAGGCTGGATTGATGGATCCGTAAATCAAGACTCAAACTTTTGTTTTTACGATAGAAAAAATAAATCCCGGACAGTAACTGTTCTATGGATAGGAATCAACGGCTGTGCCTCTTGAATGGGGAAAAAAGCGTTGATCCCAATGATCCAAGTGCAAGTTTCTTCCTTGAACTCACTAAGTATCTTATAGATGTAATTGGATCATCTCGATCAGAAATGATCTTGACTACGTTAGAATAAAAAGTTATCCTGGTGGAATCGCCCGTGCTTTTCGGTAAAGGAATTTTTTCCGGGTTCGGTTTTGGAACAACCGACGGATTAGTCTCTTATCCGGATATCCGTGGGCGAGGCCCCGAATATGGGACCCCTGTCCCGCGCGAGAAGTGCTACTTCCGCTGCTAGTATCCCTAATCTGTTGCTCGGTGGGAACAGGGATCTTACAGTTGGTATCAGAGCATTTGGTTAATAAAGATCAACTGAGAAGACAAATATGTCAAAAATTTATCAAGAAACACAAAAAGGTTATAATTGTGTGAGATAATTCATACAATTTGATATTCAACTGAAATTCGTAATTTTGGTAATTGGGTCTTCAGATGGAAGTACCGCAATTATATAGAATCCCTGACTTGCTTGAGGCCTAGACATGATGGTATTTACCTTATAATTCCAAGGGCCGTGACTACCCGTATATACAGAGAGTATACTGCAGCTCTTTACTGACAGTATATACGAGTAAATCTAAGACTTGAAATTATAAGCGTTAATGCTATCTAGATGATGATTTCGAATGTGATTGATATGATTTTTAATTCTGTTTGAGAATTGATGAATTGATTTGGATTCTGATTGAAAATGCTGATTGAAAAATGCTGATTTTTAAAAAATAGTTGAAATATAATGAAACCACAATGAGGGGGGAATGGGACGAGTCCCTGTGATGATATTCATAACTAGAACGATGATAATGAATTTAGCAAATCACTATGAGATTAGTGGGTTGTGCTGTCAGATTGCTACTGTTAATACTTGACCGGTAGATCAAGTTAAGGGATGTCAAATTGAGAACTTGCTTGACTGAAATTTCCGTGGAGGAATGTTCCGAAGAAAACTTCTTGGTCTAATGGACCATTATCATGTTAAAGATATGAATGATATGATCTGAATGAATTGTTATTTAATGATGAGTTCTATATAAGGGATATTTATCCCAGTGTTTTGTTGGGTTGACCAGAATATAAGGAACCCCAGAATAAAATTGGATCTTAAGAAAAAGAGCTGTCCTCTACCTTGCGAGATGAAGACATCTCGCACTTTTTAAGTGGGGTAGAATGTAAGATTCCTCCCCAGCCTTCGAGGTATACAAGAGTAAGAATCTCCCTTCTGATCTTATAATTATTCCCTCTCTAAAATAAAAGAAAGTTTCTGTTTAAAAAAAGGAAGACCCTTTCCCTAGAATACTCTCAGGAGTCCCACCTGTTTTAAGGATTTAGAACAATGAGTTTAGAAGTGAGAATCGGTGTTTTAGATACCAAGGTTTTGGTTTTCATTCGAGTACGGCCCAAAAGAAGTTCTTTATCTCTTGGGAAGTATAAGAAGTTATCCCCTAGATATTGTGAGCCTTATATCTGAATTCAATGAAAGTAGGTGACTTAGCCTACAAGCTTCTTTTATCTCCTCATCTCAAAACTCTTAATGCCTTCTATAGAAAAATGTGTCAAACACAAATCATGGAAAGACGGTAAAACTTCAGTGGCAAGTTACCGTTGGCTTCTAGGTTACGCTAGCTCCTTCCTTTATATAAGTCGTAACCTTTAACTGTCGCTCACAGTAATCTTACTCCCATCAATCTCCTTTCTTTCTTAATCTCCTTCATGGCTTGGCAACAAGAACTAGTTTTATCCATGATGATTTCTCACCTTCAAGACGCAAGAGAGTCTGTGAAGAAAGACTTTATAGAACAGTATGAGCGCTCACTTTTTCCTCACCTAGGAACTTCTGTAGCTCAGACCAAATGGCGGACCTATCAAAACATAACTAGGGTAACACCCTGGGGTCAGCAGCACTTTCGTAACAATGTCCGCTTGGCCATGGTTATTGAAGCTTTGGGTTTGGGTCCCCGATACTACTGCGTCATGAGATCAAGGCATCTTGGGTTTTCTGAGCGGGTCTTCTTACTGGCGTGTTTTCTTCCTCATGAGAAGATATGCCTTTACCCCGTTTTTGGCTTGCCTCTCAGAGGTCCTTTTGTTAGATCACCTCATACCACTGAGATAGGTGCGGCAATAACCAACAGAATCATTCCCATAGATGAGTTACCCTATACTTGTGCAGCTTGTGAGGATTGCTTTTGTGACCATATGATGGACGGGCTTATGGAAGTGTAAAGAGTTCTTCTATCTTTACTGTATAAGTTTCGAGAATGAATAAAGTTTAAATCTTGTTCTTATTTTGAATCTTGCTCTCTTTAAGACTTTTCTTGGTGGTTAATCTTGATTAAAATTTTTCTCTAAGTCTCATATTCGTGCATCTTGCGAAATTATCCCAAGTTGCGAGATGAGGACATCTCGCGTTTTTTAAGTGGGGTAGAATATAAGATTCCTCCCCCAACCCCCCTTTTTGATGTCTAGTATCTTCCCCTGTAATCAATCCCTCTTCAGAAATATAAAGATCTTGTTTCTAACTGTTTTAACCTAGAGAGAGAAAATATTCTAGAGAGAGAATATTCAGATTATGAATATTTTTGGATAAAGAAATAACTCATCTTATTAAAATAAGTTTCCCTGAATCAGAAATTCAAAAAGAATTTTCCAATGTGCAATTGGAATTAATTGGAAATAGGTATAAAGAACCTTAGTCTAAGGGTCTAGATTTTCAGAAATCTTTAGACTATGGTCCAATTAAGGTTCCTATGGGCCAATAGCATCAATACATGTGTAGGGAGGAGATAAATCCAATTTGTAAAAAGAAGATACCCAAAATATGAGTAAATGCACACATAAGGTGAAGAGTTGAAAATGTACAAGGTTTATTAGTAAAAAACTATGAGCAATATTAAAAATATGAGATATTTTGGGTATCCAAAAATGAGTAAATGCTCACATAAGATGAAGAGTTGAAAATGTACAAGGTTTATTAGTAAAAAAACACATATGTAAGGAAGGGGAGTTCTTTAAAGGAGGTGCATATTTCACATAAGATGAAGAGTTGAAAATGTACAAGGTTTATTAGTAAAAAAACTATGACACATATGTAAGGAAGGAGAGTTCTTTAAAGGAGGTGCATATTTCACATGCTTGAATGCGTTTTAAACTCATAAAAATTGAGATATTTCATCTCTCCTCTCTCCTCATTCAAGTCTAGTTCCAAAAAGTTAGCTTAACTGACCTAAAAATGGTCAAAAAGTGACCAAACTGACTTGGAAAATTCTAGAATCAGTTTGTTTGGTTAGGAGCTCAAATTTTCCTATAAATAGAAGCCTCCTCTTGTTGAAAAAAATATAGTGTCTTATGCATTGTTACTCTACTTCACCTAAGCCAAGAACTATGAATTCTTTATGTAGATATAGTGTCTTATGCATTGTTACTCTACTCCACCTAAGCCAAGAACTGTGAATTCTTTAATAATTCACTAGTTTTTGACACTTCTCTCTTTCTTAAATCCCCATTGGTGGCTCCATCAACATACTAAACCAATTGATTGGTTGGGGGCCTCTACCGTGAACAAAGAATCAAGCAAACTATAAGATAAGTATAGTGAATTTTGATCTTTTCTATAATTTCTCAATGTTTCTCTCTTCTCAACCCCTCTCAAGCTTGAGAAGCTTAATTGGTATGGTTTTTTTTAAATGCTATTGAAGTTAATTGGTGAATAGTAGTGAAGAGTTACATAATTTAAAAAATGTTATTGAAGTTAATTTCCATTTATGTTTAAATTCTAATGGTTTTTATGTAATTTCTCTCTCTCACTCAAGAAATGGTCATAGTACTCATGACCCATTCTCAATCCAAATGAAGCTTTTCATAAAGCTTTTCCTTAATCCAAGATTAAGCTATGCTTGAGGCCAAATTAATGGCTTTTTTCTATGCTTTTAGTTTATGCATATTGATGATTCAATCCATTATGGATTGATGATCCAATTAGAGACCATTCTAATTATTTCCTTAATGATAAGCTTTATCCCTTAGAAAAAATTGAGATTTATCAGTCATAGTAGCGGACCTATGGCAAAATTTTTATAGAAATTACGCATAAAATAATTTCGTTCAAAGCATAAAAAGAGGACTTCCTACCATATTCTAGGAACTATCATCCTAGATTAATTAAAAGAATTTTATTATGCATGGAGATGTGGATGTTTGCATGTAGATGTAGATGTATGGATGTGAGTGTGAATGTGGAGGTGGATGTATGCATGTAGAAGTAGATGTATAGATGAGGATGTAAATAGAGATGTGGATGGATGCATGTAGATGTAGATGTATAGATGTGGATGTGAATGGAGATGTAGATGTATGCATGTAGATGTAGAGGTATAGATGTGGATGTGGATGTATGCATGTAGATGTAGATGTGAATGGTGATGTGGATGTATGCCTGTAGAAGTAGATGCATAGATGAGGATGTAAATAGAGATGTGGATGTATGCATGTAGATGTAGATGTATAGATGTGGATGTGAATGTGGAGGTGGATGTATGCATGTAGATGTAGATGTATGGAGGAGAATGTGGATGTGGATGTATGCATAGAGATGTGGATGTATGCATGTAGATGTGAATGTACGCATATAGATGTGGATGTATGGATGTGAATGTGCATGTAGATGTAGATGTATAGATGTGGATGTGAATGTGGAGGTGGATGTATGCATGTAGATGTAGATGTATGGAGGAGAATGTGGATGTGGATGTATGCATAGAGATGTGGATGTATGCATGTAGATGTGAATGTACGCATATAGATGGATGTATGGATGTGAATGTGCATGTAGATGTGGATGTATGGATGTGGATGCATGAATGTGCATGTAGATGTGGATGTGAAAATAGATGTATGGATGTAGATGTGGATGTATGGATGTGAATGTGGATGTGGATGTGGATATATGTATGGATGTGAATATACGATATGTGATGTGAAGGAATCTGAAGTGATGAGATGGAAAATGATGTGATGGGATGAGTACACATATAACTAGAATGTGGAATAAGCAATGTGGATTGATGAGGGATAATGTGGAAAAATGAGAGTTAATATAGAAACTATATTTTGTGATTGTTTGTAAATGCTGTTTGTAAATGACTGTTTTATGTCAAGATTGCTGGGAAAGCATTGTGACTATCTTGTGATTAAGGTCGTGGAGACCTAACTGATAATGTTGCAACTGCTGACGGAGAGTCAATGAAGGACGTCTCGCGTAGCAAGGTCGGCCGAGGTCTTGACCAGCCTCGGTGCGATTAAAATGGTGAGCTTCCGGTACGGTGGATGAGGGGCCAAGGAAGCGGCCTATGAGTGAAGCGCTAGGTCACCTGCGAAGGATCCTAGAGGGTGCTGACCATACGGTGCTCGGGCTCTGGGTCGCCTAGGATACCCACGCGTGCGTCGAGGAAGATATTGGAACAGAGTTGGAGTTGTTTTCTGAAATCGGGCATGGATCTGGTTGATTGACCTTGCTGGTCTTCAATGGATGAGTCCATGGCTCCTTATATGGATCTGTTGGTTGATCTTGCTGATCTTCAACGAGAGTCCATCTTGATAAGTGATTATATTACCGAGTATTATGGGCTAGGAATTAGGAAACGGCCCCTGAGTGGACAGGTGGTGAGCGTCCTAGTTGCCAATGATGCCATAGATACTCTGATGAAGGAATGATGGAAAAATTAAGAATCAATTGGATAAATTGGAAGATGGTGATCAGTGATACTATGACTTTATTAAAGGATTGTTTTAAACTGGTTGAATCTGTGAAAAGGTAATTTCATATTAGGTGTGTGAGTGGTGTGACTAGTTTTATTTTTGCATGAACATCCGGCTAGGGGGCCTTGGAACTCTTTTCCTTGGTACCCGGGACAAAACCTAACCAAATTCTTAATTGGATCCCATCACTACAGTGGTTGGGCGGTTGGCTAACCCATGGGACTGGATGGGGTTAGGCTGGATTGATGGATCCGTAAATCAAGACTCAAACTTTTATTTTTACGATAGAAAAAATAAATCCCGGACAGTAACTGTTCTATGGATAGGAATCAACGGCTGTGCCTCTTGAATGGGAAAAAAAGCGTTGATCCCAATGATCCAAGTGCAAGTTTCTTCCTTGAACTCACTAAGTATCTTATAGATGTAATTGGATCATCTTGATCAGAAATGATCTTGACTACGTTAGAATAAAAAGTTATCCTGGTGGAATCGCCCGTGCTTTTCGGTAAAGGAATTTTTTCCGGGTTCGGTTTTGGAACAACCGACGGATTAGTCTCTTATCCGGTATCCATGGGCGAGGCCCCGACGAATATGGGACCCCTGTCCCGCGCGAGAAGTGCTACTTCCGCTGCTAGTATCCCTAATCTGTTGCTCGGTGGGAACACGGATCTTACATGCACCGGGAAACACTAAACTAAGGTGGAGTTCTTTCAAGCACTTAGTGTAGATGATGCAATGTGCCAATATAATACACATATATTTTTGATGTCACTTTTTTGATGGCTTGTCAAACAATGGTCCTTTTTGTTATGAGCCTAGAATTAGATGCACTTCGATGGAATATAGCATCTTTCAAGCTCCCTTGTTTTATTTCATGTTTTCTTGTCTATCCTTAAGTGATGGTGGGTGTTGTCATTTGTTAGATTAAATGCTATATTTTTAACTCAAATGCAATTTCGTGCTCACGTGTGCATGTTTGGAAAGTGTAGCTATTCTATTATGTCTAGAGTTTGTTTGGTGATTTTTGCTCAACTTTTCCCTTTGCTTTGAAAAACTTGCTTGGGAAATGTTTTTTACCGTTCTCTCTCTCTCTCTCTCTCTTTCTCTCATAGGAGAGAAATAGAGAAATCTTATAAAACAAGGCATGCTCAAATTTAAATAACACAAGAATGCATTAGAAATCTTATGCCTTATGTATGCCAACATTAATACACTAATGTTTCTAGATTACAAATTCAAGAATCACCCAAAAGAGAAAAGAAAAGCTTTAAATATTTAGAAAAATGATGGTCTCCTCCCCTTGCCTTACCTTAAAAACATTTAAACCTTTGTAGACTTTAACGGTCCTAGCTTATAGAACCGTTTGGCTTGGCCTCTACAAGATTTCAGGGTTGGGCTACTTTATTTAACAAGATGGCTCTCATGTTGGGGCAGGCAAATGTGGACATGCACACTAGTTTCAAAGGCTATTGGTTATTCTCAATACATGCTACTAGCCCCCATGCATTCATGCTACTAGCTCCCACTCATTCATGCAAATTCATTAACTTTATTCCTTGAGTTGAACTTTTATGGGGCCAAATAATAATACATTTCTTTAATGTGAACAGTGCTTCTACGTTGGAACTAAATCCTTTAATATATGAAAATACATTCTTTTTACAAATTTCAAACATGAACTTTTTGATTTTAAAAGTTCGATGGTGCCACTCTATTATGACAAAGATGAGTTGTCATGTCAAAATGTTGATGAGAAATTCCTCAGATGGAGAGTACTACTTGGTGAATTACATAACTCTCAACTTTCAAACATTTAATTATTAATATTGGAAAAAATTACTTGTAAAACATGCACAACCCATGGTATTAATTTCCATTTAATAATTTGCACTACAATTTTCATTTTAATAATTCAAAAATTGCATTTGTTGTTGATATCTAGTGATTGCAAGAATGACCCTAGGGGGCAGTCACTTTTAAGGCATCTTGTTGTATCAGCTTAAAAAATGGTATGTATAAATGGATTTGGAATTATATAGATCATTTCTTGTGTATATGCATTCGTTTTAAAATGAATATTATACACCCTCATTGTAAATCAAAAACATTGCAAGTTAATAAATGAGTCATCTTTTGTAAACATAAACAATATAAGTGGACCTACTTCAATAGTAGTCTCCACTCAAGTGATTATATATAAATTTTAGTGAGAATGATACCATAACCAAAAGCTTCTCGTTTTTATGTAGCACTTTGGTTGTCATATCTAAGAGGAGTGCTTGAGGAAGGAGAATGACCAATATCAGCAAGTAATTATCGAAGCCAAACCAATTCACGAGCTGTTAAAGATGCAGCTACATATTCAGACTTTGTAGTAGAAACTGCAATACAACATTGTTTCTTGCTAGCCCAAGATTCTAAATAGCCATTGATAAAGAAGCATATACCACTGTTGGATCGCATGGACAAGTTAGAGCTTGCCCAATCAACATCTGAATAACCCAAAAGATTAAGAGAAGTTGATGAAGATATGTCTTCTTGACGGCGATATACAAGTCCGAAATCTGCAGTGCCTTTCAAGTACTTCAAAACACGTTTAGCTTGAGACCAACGTCTTGTAGATGGAGAGGACAAGTATTGTCCTAACAGTTTTGCTCTGCAAACAGAATATCAGGATGAGTGCTCATGCCCGCAAATTGAATACAACCACTAAGACTAGCATAGGGTTGATTTAAAGCTAATGATTCAGCCTCAATATTTCCAGAAGTACTCCTAGTACAGCTTGCAAGACAAGGAGTGTTTGCCGAATGTGCAGTAGTAGCCAATCCAAACTTTTGAACAATATCTTGGATAAACTTTGTTTGATGAAGAAGCAAAATACTATTGTGACGATACCTTTGAACTTGAATACCAAGGCATGAATGGATGTCGCCAAGATCCACCATATCAAAGGCTGAAGATAAAACCTTTTTTACTTGTTGCATGAAAGATAGATTATTAGACACAAGTATAGTGTCATCAACATAAAGGGCCAATATCATAAAATGGTTATCCACATTGCGCTTGATATAAAGATTTGGATCAGAGAAGCAAGAAACAAACCCCTGAGATGTGAGAAATTGATTAATCTTGATGTGCCATGATCGTGAAGCTTGTTTTAGTCCATACAAAGCACAGTGGAGTTAGCATACAAGATATTCCTTTCCAGGAATTGTAAATCCTTCAGGTGGCTCCATATATATTTCCTCCTTTAAGTATCCATTAAGAAAAGCCGTCTTAACATCCATTTGATGTATTTCCAAATCAAACTATGTTGCAAAAGCTAGTAGTAGTCGAATGCTTGTACTACGAACTACAGGTGAAAAAGTGTCATGATAGTTAATCCCTACAATTTGTGAGTATCCCAAACGAGCTTTGAATTTATCAAAGGATCCATGTGACTTTGTTTAAATCTTGTAAACCCAGTTACATTTGATAAGAGTACTATCACAAAGTAGATTGGTAAGAACCCATCTACCTTTCGAGATCAAAGACTCATATTTAGCTTCCATGGCTTCTTTCCATTGTTCCTTTTGTGGAGAGGACATAGCTTCTGCATAATTTGAAGGATCTTAACAAACAGCCAATACGTAATTAAAGGTTTCAAGATTATCATCATATATATGATTTGCACCATGCTCAAGCTCAATAGGAAGATCAACATAGATGTCAAGATCTGTAGCAATCTCCTTTGAAATCGTAGGATGAACATCAATAGACTTATCTCCAGTATCCATCAAAAGAGTGCTGTCATCATGCAAATCATTGTCCAAAAGTAGAAAAGGAAAAGAAGTGAGTAATGTTTTTGTATCATTAGCATCATTTGTGGACCACGAACCTCCCATCAATCTATAGCATCTCGCCTAACAATTACCTTTTGAAAACTTGGATCATAAAATTTGTAACCCTTTGAGTTGTTAGAATAACCAATTAAAATAACCTTCAAACCTGAAGGTTCTAGCTTGTGTCGTGTCTCTTTTGGGACATGAATATAAGCAATACACCCAAAGACTTTGAAATGTGCAACAAAAGAACATTAGGAACTCAATGGAGTCTTCTTGGGCCCTTTTATTTGGCAGTTTAAGGGAGTCAAACCTTTTCTCTTAAGAAGAAACGTTTTCTAATTAGAAGCTTCAAAACGGCTACTTTATTCGAATTTGAATTTTGGGGAGAAAATGGAATTTAAAATCTAGCAGATAAAACCATATCATGTAACATATCTATGGAAAGCCCTTGATGCGTAGATCACGGATCTGTAATCTCCGCTCAAATCGGAGCTTGTATGTAGAAGTTATGGAGGTCCGAAAATTGTAAAATTGTCCCCTCCCCTTTTTGGGGGAAAAAGTGCACCCTTTGACCACACTTACACCTCTCTTACAAACCATTGGTTTTTGCTTACATGGCGGGCTCCTATTTGTCAAAAAGTTAAACGTTTCCATAACCTCATGGCAAATTAAAGGGCCCAAATAGACTCCATTGAGTTCCTAATGAGTTTGTCCTGTCCAAGATATGATTGGAATCTTACCAGAAGGTGAAGTATTTGGAAGATGATTTTGAGCAAAAACGGTTGTCAATACTGCTTCTGTGCCCAAAAAGAGCGAGATAATCCAGAATGAATAAGCATGCATCTGATTGCATTCAAAATTGTACGATTCTTTCGCTCTGCAGCTCCATTCTTTTGGGGAGAATATGGAATGGTATACTCATGGTGGATACCGTGGTTGGTGCAATGATCATGAAATAAGTTGGAAATATATTCACCACCATTATCATTTCGAAGAATTTTGACTCTTCGACCAGTGTGATTCTCATAATGTATTTGGCACCTCTTAAATGTGTCCAATGCTTTTAATTTATGTCGTAGCAAAAAGACATTTGTATACCATGAATAGTCATCAATAAAAGTAATGAAGTAACTGTAGCAAGACTTGGATGGAGGAAAGGGTCCACAAATATAAGTACGAATGAGATCCAAAAGATTATTTGAATGAATATTTGTAGATATTGGAAATGGCTTACGATGATGTTTGCCTAGAGCACAATATTCACATATCCCCATATGCAAGTGAGATTTGAGGTCCATACCTCTCACAAGATCATGATGATGAATATCAAGAAGCTTTGAGAAATTTGACTGAGCAAACCGATGATGCCATAGCTTACAATCCAGATCTCCTACAGCTATAACAACATTTGCAACATCCTCATTCAATGAAAGTTCAAAGAGATTACCATGTCGAGGAGCAACCGCAATAGTGGTGCCATCTTTTTCGATACGACACTTTGTATTATCAAATCCAACAAATAGACCAAGATCCACAAGCCGCGCAACAGAAAGTAAGTTTCTTTGTAAATCAGGAACATATAAAACTCCTCGCAGTATTATGGTTGAGGAAGAAGTTCCCAAATACAAGTCGCCAAATACCTATTACTTGGCAAGTTGTATTATCAGCAAGATAAATCTTTTTCTTGATAGGAATTGGATGATAATTGTCCATAACGTTTGAGGCATTGAAAGATAAGAAAACAATGATTTTGTGAATTTGCATCACAAAAAAAAGCCCTCAAAACACCTAATTTATTTTTGCGTATGCCATGACCCAATGCCAATGGGCTCTGGTTCTTCCTCTACTGTGGTAGGCCTCCATTTAACCGATTTCAACCTCAATGGCACACTGACCCGCCCACTATGCGATCTGCCCAAGCTCACTTAGCTATGCCTGTGCTCTTTAACCAAACCTTCCCTTACTTCCTGCTAGAGAGATGTTGCCTCCTCACGTTGCTGGACCTCACCGAGAATTGGTTCTATGGGCATTTTGCGTCCAACATCTTCAAACTGCAATACCCAGAAGACTTTGGAAACCTTCCCTACTTAACCCTGCTCGGACTCTGGGAAACACTAGCTCTAGCACTATACTATCTCGCAGCTTGCCAATCGCTCCAATTTGTCAAGCCTTGAGCTCTCGAAACTTTTTTTGACCCTCAGGAGCTTCCGTTTCATCTTGGCAACCTGGTTAACATGGAAATCCTTGCCTTTCCAAATTGTAGCCTCTTTGGTTTAATCCCCACCAGCTTTGCCAAACTTTCCTGCCTCTCCTTCCTAGATCTCTCCTATAACCAACTCTCTGGTAGCATCCCCCCCTCTTTCACCACCTTCACCAACCTCACCTACTTCTATCTTTTACAAAATAGTCTTTCTAGCTCAATAACCCTCTTTTTTAGACTCCCTCAAGCTCACGTTACGATTATTTAACTTAACCACAACTCTTTCTCTGTAGCCTTCCAGAGAGCTCTCCCAATCTCTCCTCCCTAGACAGCCTCCAACTGTACAGCAGCCAGCTCAACGGAGCCTTGCCAAACAGGAAAACAATGAGTTTTTAATTTTTTGGTTAAAAAAAGCCCTAAAGAAGGTTGCGCCAGCGCGGCCTTCTTCAAGGCAATTTGTTTTTGTGTATGCCATGGGGGTCAACACTAGAAGAAAGAGAACATGCCTAAGAAAACACGGCAAATACATGTTAATTTGGCTAAGTGTGTATGTTAGCACATAGGAGCAAGTACTTGACATTTTCATGAAAGCATTGGAAGTAGAGAAGATTCATAGACTCTAGACTATGCTTTGAGTTCTAGAGATGGAGTTGAGCTTGAGGGAAAGTGTTGAGATGTCAAGCTCAATACAAGCTGATACTTATGATATGCCTAAGTGACCGTTTTCTCTACTTACATCACTGGTGTGTTTGGTAGGATGCTGACATGATAGATCTTTGTCACCTACCTGGCTGACCATTTTTGCCACTTACATCATTGGCATGTTTGGTAGCATGCTGACATGAAAGATCTTTGCCACCACAGTGATTCTACAACTAGACTCCACGAGCTACTAGTCTGCCAGTGAGTTATGGCATACTTATCTTGCCATCTCACTCACTTAGCGTGTTCACATTATGGACCACATGTATGATAAAAAACAGGAGCAGGATGTAACACACACAAGAGAAGCAAACCCTAATCCATAATCATCAACCATAAAGAAGGAGAGAAGCCATAGTCACCATCTCTCTCACACACAAAAGGGAACACAACATAGTGTTATGTCCACACTACAAGTAAACCTAATGTAATGTCCACACCACACATGACCAGCTGGACACGCGGTCATTTATGTCTCACACATGTTCCTACCTAATCTGCCAGCACATAGCATAGCTGGCTCACACTGACATCGAGCTTGAATATCTCAACAGCCCCTCTCAAGCTCATGATGTACTGCCGATGAAGATGTAGATGAGCTTGGGATATCAAGACTCTCAACACTCCCCCTCAAGCTCATCCCATGTACTCCCAACATAGTCCGGAAGTACTCAAACTTCTCCCTGCTAAGTGGCTTCGTGAAGATGTCTGCCACCTGCTCATCAGTCTTCACATACTGAAGATCAACTGTACCATCCAGCACCTTCTCTCTGACAAAGTGATAATGGACCTCTATGTGTTTGGTCCTCGCATGAAACACTGGATTCTTTGCCAACTGTATACTGCTCATGTTGTCACAATGTATGACAACTTTGCCATCAAGAGGCTCACATAAATCTGCCAAGAGACTCTTTAACCATATAGCCTCACAAGTAGCAATGGCAGCACCCCTGTACTCAGCCTCTGTACTGGATAAAGCAACTGTAGGTTGCTTTTTGCTACTCCAACTCACCACGGCACTTCCAAGTGTAAAAGCATATCCACTAGTAGACCTCCTGTCATATGCGCTACCTGCCCAATCAGCATCTGTGTAGCCATGTATGTCCAAGCTTTTACCACTCTCATAGAATAAACCATAATGTGCTGTGGTCTTCACATATCTCATGATGCGTCTCACTGCATCCAAATGTGGTTTCCTGGGGCTCTGCATAAACTGGCTGACTAGCCCCACTGCATAACTCAAATCTGGGCGTGTGATAGTCATGTATATGAGACTACCAACCATCTTCCTGTACATGGAAGGATCATCCAATTCCTCGCCAGAATCAGCCCGCAACTTCACATTTTGCTCCAATGGTGTACTCATAGGCTTACACCCTGTCATGCCATACTTTGCCAACATATCCAATGCATATTGGCGCTGTACTAACCAAGTACCTGCATGATCTTTCACCACTTCAATGCCAAGGAAATATCTCAACTCACCAAGATTTTTCATGTCAAATTTCCCACTTAAAGCTTTCTTGACATGCATCACATCTGCACTATGATCACCTGTAATAATCAAGTCATCCACATAGATGACTAGTAAAACAATCCCATGCTGTGTCTTCTTCACATACAGTGAAGAATCTGCTGTAGAAGTCTGAAAACCAAGTGAGATAAGATATCTGCTCATCTTATCACTCCAAGCACGTGGTGCTTGCTTCAGACCATACAATGCCTTTTTCAACCTGCATACGTGAGTGGGATATCTAGGGTGTACATACCCTTCTGGCTGTGCCATGTATACTTCCTCTTGTAGATCTCCATTCAGAAATGCATTCTTAACATCCATCTGATGCATTTCCCAGCCATTAGCTGCAGCCATAGCAATGACTGCTCTCACTGTGCCCATCTTAGCCACTGGGCTAAACGTCTCATCATAATCCAATCTGTGCATAACCCTTTGCTACCAATCTTGCCTTATGTCTCTCAATAGACCCATCAGATTTGCACTTCACTTTGTAAACCCATTTACATCCAATAACATTCTTATCCTTTGGTAGAGCAACCAAGTCCCATGTATCATTATGGACCAATGCGTCCATCTCCACATCCATTGCTTTTTGCCATACATGCTCTCCAACAGCCTCTGTATAGCATGTAGGTTCCACATGCTTCACCATAGATGTCATGTATGCATAATGCATAGCAAAATCTCTATATGTCAATCTTTCCACTGGATATCTGACTCTCTGGGATCTCCGCAATGCATGCGGGTCACTCTGTACACCTGTAACACGAGCATGTGGTGGCACATATCTGTCCTGCCTAACACCAGGTGTGCGTACAACAGGTATCCCTAGCTCCTCATCCAAACTCTCTGAGCTAGAGGACTCATAACCTGTGATCCCAATTCCTTTGACTTTCTTCTTGCCTTTATCCATAGCACTACTCCCAGTGCTCACACTCTCATGTCTCAGACGTCCTGACCATGGACGTACACTGCTACTACTCTCAGCTTCTGCTGGCCCAGACATAGTAGTAGAACTAGAACTTGCTTGTGATGGCAAGTTCACAGGCACATTCGCCTCAAGTGTGTCAATGACTCCCTCATCTTTGGCTTTATACCAACTAGCAAGCTCATCGAATACAACATCCCGTGAGATGACTACTTGTCTAGTTTGAGGGTTATAGCATTTGTAAGCCTTTCGATCCTGTGCATATCCAACAAAGACACATTTCTCTGCTTTAGGATCCAACTTCCGTCTTCTTTCATCAGGTACATGAACATAAGCTACACATCCAAAGACTTTAAGATGTCCAATGTCTGGCCTATAACCTGTGAGCCGCATCTCTGGCGTGCTTCCATGAATGGCTGCTGTAGGTGTTTTGTTCAATATATAAACTGCAGTAGCACATGCTTCTGCCCAATAGTAATCTGGCATGCTCTTTTCATTAAGCATCGCCCTTGCCACTTCACATATAACTCTATTCTTCCTCTCAGCCACACCATTCTGCTGAGGTGTATACCTGCATGTCAATTGTCTCCTTATTCCATGCTTCCTCAAGAAATGCTCAAAGGCCTTTGAGGTGTATTCACCACCTCCATCTGTCCTCAGACATTTAATCCAACAGCCATACTGCTTTTCTGCAAAAGCTTTGAAATCCATGAATTTTTCCAATACTTCACTCTTCTCCCTGAGAAAGTATATCCATGTCATCCTGCTAAAGTCATCAATGAATGTAACATAGTATAAACTGCCTTTGATAGATGGATTTTGTGCAGGACCCCATACATCACTATGTACGATCTCAAGTGGCCTGTTACTCATATTTCCTTCTCTAGGAAATCTCAATCTTGCCTGCTTCCCAAACTGACAGGCTTCACAAACATGCATATGTCCATCATATTTGAACCTAGGCAATCCATTGACTATGCCTCTTGTTTGCATGTTCTTTAATCTCTGTATATTTACATGGCCAATCCTCTTGTGCCACATATCAATATCCTGTACCACATTCCTGCTCTTTGAGAACATGGCTGATTTTAGCTCAGGAATTCCAGCATCCAGCTTAAACAGTCTTCCTTCTTTCTTGCCTTTAGCAATCACTCTACATCCATGTTTAAAGTCTTCAACGAAGCATCCATGCTCATTGAATCTAACCTGTAATCCCTGTTCTACCATTTGACCAACTGAGGCCAAGCTTTTAGTGATCGAAGGCACATACAGCACATCTGACATAGACTTTGTCTGACCATTATGCATGACCAATGGTACACTTCCAACATGTGTAATGACATGCTGGGTATCATCACCTGTTTCCACATAGCCCTTCACATCCATTGGCTTCATGTGCTCAAACCATTCTCCATGACATGTCATATGGTTTGATGCTCCTGAGTCCATGTACCATGTATCATCATTCTCAGCATTTGTTGTCATAGAACCCACAACATGCTTCATGGCAAACAAATGATTTGCAGTTCCATCATTGCTACTTGATGCATAGTTGCCACCATGTTGTGCATAGTTTCCACCATAATGACCACCACGTTGTGCTCTTCCCCCTCTCAAATCATTCTGTTTGCGAAAGCAATCTCTCGCCATATGACCATATTTGCCACAATAATGGCATTCCACATCTTGCATAGAATTTTGTTGGCCTTGCCAACGTCCTCGTCCACGGGGGTTACCTCTGCCTCGCTGAGGTGCATTACCACGACCACCTCGAGCACCATATGAAGGCTGAAAATTCTGCTGTGGAGGCCTATCCTGCCATCCACGACCATTACCACCACGTCCACGTGATGCGAATCTCCCCCTGCCTCGAAAGCCTCTAGATGAGTAAAAAGCTTGATTTCTTGCATGTTCATCATTGCTTGACGAGGATGCACCACCTGTAACACTCATACCACCAAGGCCAAGCTTCAATTCTTCCACAATGAGCAATGACACAAGCTCATTAAAGTCTGGCATTCCTCCCAACCTTACTGAGATGGAAGTGTCAAAAGATTTGTATTCTTTGCCTAAACCACGCAACGTGAGTGCAACCAAATCATCATCATCCATTGGGGCATGGATTGATGACAAGGAATCAGCATAACCCTTGATTTCCTGAACATACTCATGTATACTCCGATTCCTTCGTGTTACACTGTGAATCTGTTGCTTTAGTTGTATCTTCCTGGCACCAGTGTCTGTCTCATACATTCTGCACAATATACCCCATGCTTCTTTCGGTGTATCTGCATCTTGGATGTGAATAAGCAAGGCATCTGTTACACAGATTGAAAAATAATGCAACACCTTCGAAGATCGCTCTACCCATTGCTTGTGAGCCAGTAACTGAGCATTATTTGGTTGAGGAGGTAGGTATGGCTCCGGATCTTCCTCCGAGACAAGACTCCATAAACCTTTGCCTTTCAAAAAACTTTTCATTCGAAACTTCCACACTTGAAAGTTAGTGCGATCAAGCTTCTCGCCAACAATCTGTATCGGACCATCTCCCATTGTTGCAAAAAAATAGAGTAGATGTACCCTTTCGATTACAATGTATAAAGTACCTGTAATGCTCCAAATCTCTCCAATGCTTGAAAATGTATAAAGTGCATTAACATCCCACAATGATTCACCAACAATGTACACTCGATCAAAGTTGAAATCAAATGAAACTCCTTCACAAAAAATTTTCTGGTTTTTTCCTCGCCAGTAAATTCTCGCCAGTAACCAGTCAAGATTATGCTCTAAATCCTTCAAATCTTGTCCAAATGCAATGATTCAACTTGCATTAGCTTCCCAACACATTGCTCCAACATATCCTAGAAGGGTTTGATCCAATTCTTCAAGGGGAATGAGAACCACCAAGTTTTGTAACCTCTGGTTTGAATTTTTCTGCACCTGTCAGGTACCACCTCTCACTAAAATTGCTCTATCTCCTTCAAATCTTCTCCAAATCCAAAACTTTTTGATTCAAAAGTTTAGCAACTCATAGGACTCTACTTGTACCAGAGGAATTTGGCCAATTTGATATAGGCAAAGATTAATGCCTTGATTAAAAATGCTCTGTTTTTGGACAGAATTTCTGCAAACCTGCACACCTCTGATAAATCACTTCAATGAGCTCCAAATCCATGAAATGAGCTGCAACCAAGCATCACAAGTCCTTAGCAATGTCTTTGCTAAACTCTCCAAGCTTTAAAGCATTCAATTTGGTGTCCAAATGAGTGAATTAGGATGAAATCTTTGAAAACTGTCCAGAATTCTGCATCTTCATGCACCGCCTGCTCCAGAGGGCTGTAGAGAGAGGGGAAATCACAATTGAATAGATAGGCCTCTTAGCAATGACCTAATCTACCTTGGGTATGAAGGGTTTAGCTCAATTTTGCCTCTAGCTCCTGCAATTGATCCTCCACGGGGGGTATGTTTTCTGTTTTTGTGAAAAAACCAGAAATTTTTGCATAAACTCACTTTCATTTGATTTTGCTCAAATCTGTATGCATCAATCTGCTTCAAGATCCTGTATGTTGTTTGTGTCCACTTTGTTAATACATTTGCAAGCCCGAATACATGTGCCTTTGTGTATACATTTGCCAAGAGTATACATTCACTTCAAGCTTTCCATGGAAGCTTTGAGAAAAAACCAGAATTTTTCCTTTGCTTTATGCCCTTCAATCTTCACTTAACTTGCTCTTTGGTACCTGCAATCCGCAGAGGGGGTCTTGCTACACTCACCAATGGTCCTTAGCTCTCAGATCTGATGCCGGTGTGTGCTTCACAGCTTTTCCTTTGCTCCAAGCTCCAATGGCTTCCTTCACAGCTTTTTCTTCTTCTTCTCTCTTCTCTCACTCACTCTCACAACTCAGCTAATGAGCTCTTGGCTCTGATACCATGATAAAAAACAGGAGCAGGATGTAACACACACAAGAGAAGCAAACCCTAATCCATAATCATCAACCATAAAGAAGGAGAGAAGCCATAGTCACCATCTCTCTCACACACAAAAGGGAACACAACATAGTGTTATGTCCACACTACAAGTAAACCTAATGTAATGTCCACACCACACATGACCAGCTGGACACGCGGTCATTTATGTCTCACACATGTTCCTACCTAATCTGCCAGCACATAGCATAGCTGGCTCACACTGACATCGAGCTTGAATATCTCAACAATGTACATAGTACTTTAGTACTTATGTTATGTTTCTCTTTTATCTCTTTGGTATAATCTTTTTGTTGTGAATAAGGAGAAGAATAAATTTTCAGCCTCTCATCTTGTGTGTTCTCTTCTAGGATTTGTGTGAGTGTGTGTGTGTGCAAGAGCTTAAGCTCTCTTCCTCCCAGCATCTTTTCAAGCAGCATATCAGCTCTATGAGTTAAATCAACAATTTTATTCTAATATATCCACCCCTATTTATTCTTGGAACTACTATGATGGAGAAATACTTTAGAATAACCTTCATACTTGAGACTAGATGCCTTACAAATTGCAATTGATATGTCATGTTGCTAGTAGCACTAGAATCAACAATAAAGAGAAAACTATCAGAAACATGTAGTACCTTTTTTGGAGAGACATTATAATGAACCAAATTAGCCTCTTGATGAACATTGTCTTCATCCACATGAGGATTTTGTAGTAGAATAAGCTTGATTTCGAGCTTCATCATAATGCCTCTTAAAGAATCAAGTGGATGAATGCCTTGTGCTCCCACAATATTCACAGGTTGTAGAAGAGGAAGAACCCCTTGATAAACGAGGTTGCTTATTTGTAACACCGTGTTCTTCATCGTACTCTCGTGCCCAACATTCACATACCAAGCGACATGTTTTGTCACAATAAGAACAACGCTTTTGAGGAAATCTCAAACGAGAAGAATTACCTCCACTTTGAAAGCCACGAGATATAAATTGGGAGGAGGAAGAAGGGCGTTGCTGAAATGGACATCTCCGGACAGCAAAGGCTGTCTCTGATTCTATGTTCTCTTAGGCAATCATGACCATTTCATAAGTTACCAATGTCTGACCATCATGACGTTGAGAATATTCAATCAAAGAAATACATGTATGTTCAAAGTCAATTCCATCCTTGTTAGATAATACAGTGACAATATTATCATACAAAGGATCCTTCACCATATCAAGAAGGTGTGTAACCAATAGAGTTCGAGGAATAGGATCCCCTGCAGAGCAGAAAGTTGATTCATAATACCTTTGAATGATTCAATGTAACTAGACATGGATGTACCTGCCTTGAATTGAAGCTTGCCCAGAAGATTACGGAGATACAGAATCTGTGTAACAGTTTTCTTCTCAAACATAGTGATAAGATAGTCCCATATAGCATATGACATGGATAATGGATAAACATCTAGAATGAGTAAATCGTTAAGGGCAGAAAGTATATACCGACGAGCAGCCTTATCGACAAATCCAGTGTGCATGATCAATAGGTTGAGGAGGGCATGCAAGAATACCAAGAACAATATCTGCCAATTTGTCTCCTTCCAAAATTAATAGCATCTTGTATTTCCAACCAGGAAATCCTTGGCCTTGGAAAAGAGGAACAAAACGCTGCCCAGAAGGAAATTCGTTAACAAGTATGGTGTTTGCCATGTCAGGTTGTGAGAACATGTACAAGATAAGATCGTAGAACTTGTAGACCATGTACGAGATATGAGAAACGTAGCCAAAAGTAGGCATGCACCAAACGAGGAGCATAAAGGGATCATGTAAAGAATAGAAGGTGAATCAAAATTAGAACTCTAAAAGTGGAGACCCGTGTCCCATGCACGTAAGCAAACTTACAGGTCCATAAAAGACAAAAATAATAATCAGAAAAAGCACCGCATTAAGAAGAAGCACCACGTTATGATGCAACTTGCACGGTAAGTTTTGTATCTAATTGTAGCTTGTACTGCAAGCATCTGTCTGAATCTTTCATGGAAATCTTTGACGATCAAATCCTCCTTAGGACTCAGAGACAACTACCTGTTTGCTCTCACAAAGAATATGTTTTACTGTTTTAGGAGCGTGATGAAGCAAAAAAAGATATTTCCTTTTACCAGTTGCTCCTAAGATTTGATATTTAGGGCATTTCGGGTATGTAGACCCCACATCTATGATCCTATGCCCACCATCAGAGGCTGGGAAGTGAACTATCCGAAGGCTCGTGGGGGAAGGCCTGAATCTATAAAAATCAGGGCTTCTTACACGAGAGCCTTCGAACAATGCACTTCCCAACCTCTGATGGGCATGGGATCATACATGTGGGGTCTACATGCCCTAGAGGCCCTAAATATCAAATTTGGGGCCATTCTTTAAAAAAATCATCCTCTCCCATGCATTGCATGATCGATGCTGACATCAATTTTATTAGTTTGAGGAAATTCTGTATCTTGATGAATTTGCATGAGGCAGAGTCGGAGATCTGGGGGCCAAGGAAGGGTTCAGGACTCTGTACTCAAGGAGTACATTGGTAAAATTTCCAATGATGTGATAGTCTTCCACAAGACTTGCACTTCGGGGTATGCAAAGAACTTTTTGAAGATTAAAACACTTATAAAGGTTGCTGCATTCAAACTTACTCCGACTAAATCAAGTTTGGAAAAAGTTATTCTACTTTGACGCTTAAAGTTACTTTACCTGTTCTTGACTCAAAGGTTAGGATCTTTACATTCAGTGGTGGCCCATGGCATTGATGGTGGCGGGGGTACTAGATCCCACCATCATCAAGATAGAGCTTAAAGGGTTCTATGTTTTGATTCTAGCCATCAAGGCGGCTTCAAAGTCTAGAGAGCCTAGTAGTAAGAAGCCTAGGATATAGCTATGATGATTATGTAACTTTGATGACTATGTAAATTTTTATCCTATATGAATGGAAATTTGGCTTGGAGAGTTTTTTTTTAATACGTGTCTTGTAATGTATTTCATTAGTTGACTCAAGCAAATAAATTCAAATTATACACGTAACTCAAAAAAAAATTGTATCCATTTGAACATGCATATAAATCAACAAATTATATAAACTCAAATTAAAAGAGACTAATTTGCAACACAAGATAAGAGAAAAAAAATTTAAAGATATACATTGAGCTTTACATAGCTTTTGAGAATTACATTCATGTGAGATATACAAAAATAAACTAAAGATCCTAGCCTGAAGCATCTCCAGCGTCGCACCAACTGCATGTCCTTTTCACTCATGATGACCCTCTTCGCATGGACATCTGCAAACACCATACTGTGTCACAAAAAATGTCCACTAGGTATGCTTGTGCAGCCTCCTAGAGTGCCTCCAAAGCTTTGTTTGTCCACCGAGTAGGTAGTGGGATTGATGCTATGCAAACCTAGAATCTCCTATTGCAGATCGAGCATGATCTCTGGCACCACACATTAGAAGGAGAGATTCAGTATGAGCAAGTTGGCCGTCTTTTGGTATTTCCTAATCTCACGGAGAGCCACAGTGCCAATCCTCCACCTACACAACGATGTTGCTGTCGTGGTGGTTGGACAGGGGGGGAGGTACTGCCCATCCCACCTTGAGGGGCCAGACTTTCCTAGCAGTTTTCTTGGTGTGAGCCATGCTCTTGGAGGTGAGAGAGAGAAATGAAAGATGAGAAATGAGGGTTACTTCCATACTTATAGATGGAAATTTATATATTTTCTAAATTAGCTCAATACATAAATTTGATACTTTTTAATTTTTAAAAATAGTTTTCCTTATCAGAATGAGCTCTAATTTTATGTGTACATATAAGTATCATGGAACACCTCCTAGATAAAATATCAACCCCATCAGAGGTCTGTAGGGCCCTTGTTCGAAGGCTCGCGCGTGTATAGACCTGCTATTAAAAAATGAAGGCCTCTACACGCGAGCCTTTGGCCAAGGGCCCTACAGGCCTTTGATAGGGCAGATATTCACATCACATCCATCCATTCATTCATTCCCATCTATCTGATTCTTCACATCACATCTCACATCTATTCACCTCAAATCTCATCACCTCTATTCACATCACATCCATCCATCCATTCACATCTATCTAATTCACATCACATCTATTTATCTCTCATCTCATCACCTCTATTCACATCACACCCATCCATCCATTCATTCACATCTATCTAATTCACATCATATCCATCCATCCAATCATCATCTATCTGATTCATATCTTATCTCATCACCTCTATTCACCTCATATTCTCATCACCTCTATTCACACGACACCACATCCATCCATCCATTCTTCTCATCTATCTAATTCCCATCACATCTCATCACATCTATTCACCTCATATTCTCATCACTTCTATTCACATCACATCCATCCATCCATTTGCATCTATCTAATTAACATCACATTCTCATCATCTCTATTCACATCACATCCAACCATTCAATCATCATCTGATTCACATCTAATCTCATCACATCTATTCGCCTCATATTCTCATCATTTCTATTCACAGAATTTAAACATAGAATTTAAGAGGATTCTATTTATTTATGTAAAGATTCTTTACGCATCTATTTATGTATAATTCAATTTTAAGAAAAATAACACTTTTGAAATAAAATTAAATCCTTTATGCATCTTCTTATGCATAAATTCAATTTTAATGAGAATAACTCTTTTGAAATAAAAATAAATCTTTTATGCATCTTTCCATGCATAAATTCAATTGTAATGAGAATGACACTTTTAAAATAAAAATAATTCTTTTATGCATCTTTCCATGCATAAATTGAATTTTAATGATAATGACACTTTTGAAATAAAAATAATTCTTTTATGCATCTTTCCATGCATAAATTCAATTTTAATGAGAATGACACTTTTGAAATAAAAATAATTCTTGCATCCATCTTTCCATGCATAATATCAATTTTAATGAGAATGACACTTTTGAAATAAAAAAAATTCTTTCATGCATCTTTCCATGCATAAACTCAATTTTAATGAGAGTGATACTTTTGAAATAAAAATCAATCTTTTATGCATCTTTCCATGCATAAACTCAATTTTAATGAGAATGACACTTTTGAAATAGAAATCAATCTTTTATGCATCTTTCCACGCATAAATTCAATTTTAATGAGAATGACACTTTTGAAATAAAAAATAATTCTTTTATGCATCTTTCTACGCATCAATTCAATTTTAATGAGAATGACACTTTTGAAATAAAAAACAATCTTTTATGCATCTTTTTATGCATAAATTCAATTTTAAATGAGAATGACACTTTTGAAATAAAAATCAATCTTTTATGCATCTTCCTATGCATAAATTCAATTTTAATGAGAACGGAACTTTTGATATAAAAATAAATCTTTTAGAATGCACAAACGGAGGGAATTACTCTTTTAGAATAACCTAATGATAAACTTTAGTTCCATAAAATTTAATTAAATTTTGCTATAACCTCCTTTGTATGGCTGATGATTTCTCAATTTTATCATTCAATTTATCACAAATTAATCCAATTTGAATTCTAATATCTCTAATCTACTCCATTTTGTAAAAATCAAGAGAGTAAACAATGAAAAGAGTTTAATCAATCTTTGAATTAAACTTTCTAGGATTGAGAAGGGCTGAATTGTAAAGAAGAGAAGGGGGTGGCCTTTCCATCAAGGCATAGCATCAGATTTCAATTCAACATTTACAAAGCATAAAATTTCTAGGATTGAGAAGGGCTGAATTGTAAAGAAGAGAAGGGGGTGGCCTTTCCATCAAGGCATAGCATCAGATTTCAATTCAACATTTACAAAGCATAAAATTTGAGAAAACCATAGATTTAAAAATTGACAAAGTAAGAATTAAGCTTACATGGAGCTTGTAAGCTTTCTTTTGGCTTGAGGGATTGAGGGTTCTACTCTTGTTTGTAGCAAGAGTGGCCACCAAATTCACTTGGAGAGGATTAGGCCAAAAAAGAATTGAATTATCAAGAAATTCAATGTTAAATGGCTCAGGACAGAAGCACAGTAACACTGCATAAACACCATTGAGCTTTTACAAAGGGAGAGGCTTCTATTTATAGGAAAAAGTGAGACTCTAACCAAGCAAAATAATTCTAGAATTTTTGAGATCAGTTTGGTCACTTTTTGACCATTTTTAGATCAGTTTAGCCTACTTTTTGGATCTAGTTGAAACAGGAGAGAGGAGAGATAAAAATATCTTATTATTTGTGAGTTTAAAACTCATCCACACATGTGAAATAGGTTCCTCCTTCATGAGGGGAATTCCCCACACGGAGGTGTCAAAAATGCATCATTTCCTCTAAATATCTCTTCTTTTTTAACTAATAAACCTTGTCCTTTCACAACTCTTCTTCTTATGTGAGTATACACTTATTTTTGGGGGATTTTCTTTTATTCTTCAATTTATTTCCTCCCTACATTTGGATTAATATTATTGGTCCATAGAAACCTTAATCCAAAATTTTCAGAAAATCTGGACCCTCAGGATAAGGTCCTTTTTACCTACCTATTTTCAATTAATTTCAATTGCACATTGGAAAGTTCTTTTTAAATTTCTGTTTCAGGGAAATTTAGTTCCATACATCGAAGTACTCTTCCATTGCTTCCATCCACTTTTACGAACATCCAAGTCGAGCTCTTCCTCGTCGAGTTGGGGGTTATCATTTCTACCACGACGACCTCGATCCATGCTCCTATCAATACGAAAATTCTTGTTAAGTCCCTTTACTTAGGATTCAATTCCGATTTTAGATTCAACTGATTCTGGGGTTCTTTACATTGGTTAGTTCCTCACAGGATCATGGTATAAAGATATTCATATAGAACTCATTATCGGATAACAATTCATTCAGAACATCTCATTCATATCTTTAACACAATAATGGTCCATTAGACCAAAATTTCCATCTAAACAGTCCTCATTGAGGATTTCAATTATACAGTTTTTTTTTCTTTTGTGATCCCTTAACTTGATCCACTGGATCAAGTCTTAACAATAGTATAATTTGTCAGCGCAATCCACTAATCTCATATTGATTTGCTGAAGTCATTATCGTCATTCTAGTTATGAACATCATCACATAGGAACTCATCCCATTCATCCTCATTGTGGTTTTGTTCAGCTTATTACATTTCAACCAAAATTTAGGAATCATCATTTTTCAATGAGAATCCAAATCAATTCATCAGTTCTTAACCAAAATTTTAAAATCATATCAACCACATTCGAATTCATCATCTGGATAGCTTTTTTGCTTATAATTTTAAGATCTTAGATTTACTCGTATATACTACCAGTAAAGAACTGCAGTTATACCCTTGGTATATACGGGTAGTCACGGTCCTTGGAATTATAAGGTAAATACCATCATGTCTAGGCCTCAAGCAAGTCACGGATTCTATATAATTGCGATACTTCCATCTAAACACTCAATTACCAATTTAGGAATTCCAGTGTGAATAACAATTTGTATGAATTTATCACACAATTTCAACCTTTTACTCCTACTTCATCAATTTTTGACATTTTTAGCTTCTCAGTTGATCCACGTTAGCCAATTTTGCTCTGATACCAGATGTAAGGTCTCTGTCCCCCCCGTGCAACGAATTCAAGGCCGCTAGCAGCGGAAGTAGCACTTTATACAGGCCAGGGTCCCTCACTCGGGACCTCGCCCATGGATATTTGAACAAGGGATTAATCCATCGGTTCTTCCAAAACCGAACCTGGAAAAACTTCCCATTGCTCAAAAAGCACGAGCGATTCCTCCATGATAAAATTTTCTCTAACGTGGTAAAAAGTCTTAACTAACTGAACTGATCTGATCGAACCCGTAAGTCCAATGGTCAAATCAGGGAAAGATTGCACTTGGATCATAGAGACCAATGCTTTTTTCCTCCTTGAGAGGCAGAGCCGTTGATTCTTTTCCATAGAATAATTTTTGTTTGGGATTTACTTCATCTATCGTATACCAACAAAATTGAGTCTCAATTTTAGGGATCCATCAGTCCAGCCTAACCCCATCCAGTCCCATGGGTTAGCCAACCGCCCAACCACTGTAGTGATAGGATCTAAATAAGAATTTGGTTAGGTTTTGTCCCGGGTACCAGGGAAAAGAGTTCCCAGGTCCCCTAGCCGGATATTCATGCAAACTTAAAACTAGTCACACCACTTACACACCCAATATGAAAATGCCTTTTTCACAGATTCAGCTGTCTTTAAAACAATCATTCAATGAAATCATAGTCACTGATCATAATCCTCCAAAAATTTTCGATTGAATTCTTATTTTCAATCATTCCTTCCTCAGTGTACCTATGACACCATTGGCAACTAGAACGCTCACCACCTTTCCACTCAAAGGTCTTTTCGATGGTTCCTAGCTCATAGTACTCGGAAATATTCACATGTCAAAATGGAATCTTCGTTGAAGATCAGCAAGATCAACCAATAGATCCATATAAAAGAACCATGGACTCATCCGTTGAGGACCACCAAGGTCAATCAACCAGATCCATGCCCGAATTCAGAAAACAACTCTTACTCCTTGTTCCAATATCTTCCACGATGCACGTGTGGGTATCGTCGGTGACCCAGAGCCCGAGCACCGTACGGTCAGCACCCTCTAGGATCTTTTACAAATGACCTAGCGCTTCACTCATAGGCCGCTTCCTTGATCCCTCATCCACCGTATCGAAAGCTCACCATTTTAATCGAACCGAGGCTGGTCAAGACCTCGGCCGACCTTGCTACGCGAGACGTCCTTCAATGACTCTCCGTCAACTTTTGCAACTTTATCAGATTAGGTCTCCAGGAACTCATTCACAAGATGGTCAAAATGCTTCTCTAGCATTCTTGACATAAAACACTCATTTAAAAACAGTTCAAAAATAGAGTTTCTATAACGAACTCTCGTCTTTCCACATTGCTCCATATCACCACCTTAATTAATTCCACAACCATTTCATAAGTATTCCTATTCTCATCCAAGCACGTCATTTTTATCTATATCCATCACATTCACTTTCATTCGTATCCATCACATTCACTTTCATTCATATATCATTCATTTTACCTCACATCTCATTCATTCACATCTATCTCGATTCACATCCCATCACATCACATTCATTCACATCTCATCCATTCAGACCACATCTCATCCATTCAGACCATTCAAACCACATCACATTCACTCACACCTCATCCATTCAGATCACATCTTATTCACTCACATCACATTTCATATCATTGAGATCACATTTTATTCACTCACATCACATCTCATATCATTCATTTACATTCTGATTCACATGACATCACATCTCATCCATTCATTCACATTTATCTGATTCACATAACATCTATTCACCTCACATCTCATCACCTCTATTCACATCACATCCATCCCTCCATTCATTCCCATCTATCTGATTCACACCACAGCTATTCACCTCTATTCTCATCATCTCTATTCACATCATCACAGCTATTCACCTCTATTCTCATCATCTCTATTCACAACACATCCATCCATCCATTCATTCATTCCCATCTATCTGATTCACATCACATCTCACATCTCATCACCTCTATTCACATCACATCCATCCATCCATCCATTCATATCTATGTAATTCGCAATGTTATGATCCAAGGATGGAGCTTGTACCTGAGATGTTGAGGCTATCTCTACTCGTGGTGGGGTCAACACACTCGGAGAAGATTGGAATGTTATGATCCAAGGATGGAGCTTGTACCTGAGATGTTGAGGCTATCTCTACTCGTGGTGGGGTCAACACACTCGGAGAAGATTGGAATGTGGACTCAATAGCCTCCTTCTTCAAAGCAATATGAAGAGCCTCTTTAAAATTAGTGAGATCTTTGTGCTAAAAACTTTTCCATGCAAGCAGGGATCTAAAGCCCTGATAAACTTGCTCATCTTAAGGTGCTCCATTGCTAAAGAACTCTTTGAATCTTCCATAGAAGGTGAAGAAGAAGAAGCAACAACATGTAAAGCAGCTTGTTGATATTTGATGAACAAGGTTTCATACCTCACTGAAAAGGCAGAAACTGACACTCCTTCCTTTTGGAAAATTTGATCCAATTGCAATAGTAAAGCATTTGGTGACTCCACTGTCCCAAATCTCTCCTTCATTGCTTTGGTCAACCTTTCCCAATCATTCTTGGACTCCTCTTGCAAAGCCTCATGCCAAGTTAAGGCCACACTCTCCAAGAAATCTGAAAGTATTTATGCCCTCTCTTTCATAGACCAACCCGTCAAGCAGCATGCTCGGTTAAACTCTCGGAGATAACTCCCCGGGTCTTCTCCTTCCGATCCTTGGAACACCGGAATGTTGAACATCTTGCACCAAAAGATGAGTAGCAACAAGGGAAATTTACTTTTTTCAAAATAACTTTTCTTTAATCATGCGGGACCTTGAGGTTAAAATCGAATAATTCTAAGTAAAACCTACCCGCCGTCTCCACCAAAAGATGTGACACGAAGTTGGGGTTTTGACTTCGGTCACTTCTTAGAATCAAAACACACTTGTATGAAACCTCACAACCTCCTCACCTCCCTTTCTCTCCCTAGGTTAAGATAAAGATATACACATCAAAGGTGAGATCATAATTCATGGAAGGAAAGATGAAAGGCTCAGGAGAAGCAAGAATTTTTGCCAGTCTGGCACCTCCAAACAAGAGGGCAATTCTTTGTTGAAAGAAAATCTTCCGACTCAGGATTATGTGAATGGAAACATACGGGGAATGTTGGTAAGGTTCATCCATTCGAATTGGGCAATTTGGACGGAACATCTTAAAGGAAAAGAATATAGCAATCACTTACAAGAGGATAAGACACATAGGATTTTCTTTTTAATAAGAGATTAAGAGGAATTAATCATTATTAAGAAGAAAGAATGGCCAAAAGTCTATAAAAATAGAGATACACAGAGAATTGCAGTTTTAAATCCATATAGCCTGTGCAAAAGAGGATTATATAGGTGCGTAGAGATTGAAGAGAGCTTCATGCCTATATAAAAACTTTCAAAAAGGGACAACCGAGCAAAAAGTTATGAGCATTTTACTACAAGACTATAAAACTACCAAAATTCGCCTAAAAGTTAGCAATTTTGGGAGAAATTCTGATCATCAATGATATAAAGGATTAAGAAATTAGTTACATGATTGGAAAGAGCATATAAAGAGCTTCCTAACCATATGATCAATTTTAGAAACCAATACCCGAGTGATGAGTTGAAATTTGGGTATTGGACCACAAAAACTGCACTTCCCTCTCTTTGCATGAAACCTCAATTTTCACATAGCCTCTTGCCTTTCATCTCCTTCATGATTCAAGATAGAGGGTAAGGGTTAACATTGCTCAGCGGACAATCATAAAGATTTACCTATGGTCCCCAAAGTCTTTCCGCATGCTCATTACCGCTAAAACCATTGGTACCTCCAAAGGAGGGCGGCAATAAGGCAAGGGCTACCTTGAGAAGTCACAGGCCCACCAAGATAATAACTCCTTATCCCACTTATCATGAATCATCAAAGAGGTCCAAAATTGGGTTAAGCATGAGGAGCTAATGCTAAATGAGATATTCACATGTAAAGAGAGTGTTTGAATAAGGGTTTGAAAGATAAGAGAGTGGCAATGACACAAAATGCTCAATTGAGGAGGCTTGATTCCCTTGATTTGAAAGGGAGAGGAGGGCTTCTTTTATAGGTGGAGAATTACCCTCTCTTCCATTGTTACAAATTACAACATAGAAATCTTCAACCCTTCAGTGACATAAGGGTAGATGTCACCATCAATTGTCCTCTTAAGCTAAGTCTTCTATTGATTATTAAATTGAAGACTTTTTGACTTTGAAAGTGTGATGAGATAATAGCCAAGTCTAAGTGGCATGTAGGTGGAGATCCCACTTACACATGGCGTAATTCTCCTCTTCCATGTAGGCATTCTAGAAGAATCTTTCCCAATTATGCATATACACACACTTCTCCACATGCCTTCCACAGTCCCCAACTTGTAGCCTTATGGTGAATACCATATTAATAATACAATAAAAATCCATGTGAGCATGAAGACCCACTTTTATTTTCCACATCACTAGCCTATCTACCATACCAAAGTATTTATCAAGCATACTTGTGGCATTTACAATGTGTGCACCCTAAATCAATTAAAATCATTATATTTGAAGATAGAATGTTGTTATCGAGGTAGCCTCCAAGCCGCTGCATCACCACGCTGTTATTCCATTGTGGGCGCTGCAATCTTCTTGGACAAGCTTCCACCTTATTACCATTGAGAAACCATCAAAATATGCACAAAATTGAAAATGAAAGATATCAATTTTTCATGTCACAGTATGATAGACTATAAGCCTATCTTAGTGCCATTGGAGAAGAATGCAAAGCTTTTTGCAGATACAGGTGAGCTTTTGGAGGACCCCATTACATACACGCGCATAGCGGGTAGCTTGATCTACATGACCATTACTAGTCTGGCAGACTTGAGTCATGTGTTGGACTTGTGAGTCAGTTTATGGAGGCCCCTAGGAAGCCACACTTGGATGCGGCTAGATGGATTCTCAGGTATATAAAGTGCACAGTTGATTATGGACTTTTCTATGAGGTTAGTATAGAGATAGAGCTACATGGGTACATAGATGCTGATCGGGTTTGTAGTGTTGCAGACAGAGGAGATCTACTAGTAGTTTTATGTTCTCATTTGGGAGTGCTATTGTGAATTGGAGCAGTAAGAAGTAGCCAAACAGTTGCCTTGTGGAGTATACAGGCAGAGTACAGTGGTGCTGTTATGAGCTTGTGACGTAGCTTAGTTTCATAAGATACTTGATGATATGGATGAGCCCGTGGATAGGGTAGTTATCATTTATTGTTACAACATGAGTAGCATATAGTTGGCCAGTAACCCAGTATACCATGCTAGAACGAAGCACATAAGGTGTAGTATCACTTTCTGAGGGAGAAGGTTCTAGCAGGTGATGTAGATCTGGTATATGTCAACATAGAGTATCAGGTGGCTGAGTCTTCACAAAGGCATTGGGCACAAAGAAGCTCTAGAGGTTTAGGAGCTTACTTGGAGTGCAATGTGTGGAGTTGAGCTCAAGGAGGAGTGTTGAGATATCTAGCTTAAGTAGTGATATGGCGAACATTGATGACCCGCCTGCGTGATAGCTTCTGTACGTATGTCACCAGCATGATTGGTAAGATTATGGTTGATATGCCACCAGTAGATGGCAGGTTGTGTCATAACCACTTTGGAGTATTAGAGTTATGGCATAGTTATAGCGCCAGCTCATATAGTTGGGTTCACGACCACTTTGTATGTTGTAAAAGAGTACTTTCCCTTTATGTATGTACTCTTATCTTTTAGTTATATGGTTATATAAAAGAGAAGAATATAGAAGAAAATTCAGCCATACATCTCTCTCTTGTGTCTTGCACTCTCTTGTGTGTGTGTGTGTTTTGCTTGCAAGTGACTCAAGCTCTCTCTCTCACCCACATTCTCTTTGAACGTATGATAGTCCAACTAAATTTTAGGAGGATTCAGACAACAAAACACTACCATACCCCCAGGAGCTTGCACTACTCTCACCTATCCTTTAAGTAGATGTCTTGATGCACAACAATAACACAAGAAAAGTATAATGGTGAGACTATCATTAAGGAGGAGGATGAGCTTGCATGATTGGCATGCAAAAAAGCATTCTCCTTGACTACTATCTCATTAATAAAACTAATAATTATTTATCATGCATGACCTTACATGTTGGTTCTTGTTGTGCTTGCAATATCGTAAATATGGTGCACTTTGGTCAAGGGTGTATTTTTTAGTGGAACGAAGAGATCATAAAAGAATAACTGTTGATAGCAACGTCAAAGCTAACTTCGTGCAAGAAATCCAATCAAGTACAAGTGACTTGAATGTTTAATCTGGCATGCTTGATTATTCAAGGTCATAAAAAATGGAGCAAATGAATTTGTAAGGAAGCATAAGAGTGGGTCTGTCCATGTTGACGCCACAAAGTTTTAAACCAACCAAAGGGATACATTTGTCCTAGCACATTGTGAGCAAGTCATCTTTAAAGCATATCCAAAGGATCCAAGGTGGGTGTTTGTAGTCCAAGTTGATCCTTGTAGCAAACACATTTTTGAAGGTGATGAACTTGATGTTATTGAAACACAAGAGACAAAAAATAGAGTTGATGTTGAAATCTAAGAGCCAATTTCCTTGAGTATATTAGTTTGCAGAACCTACGCAGCCTGAGGGATGGACTCGAGCATATGGAATAAAGGTCATCGAGTGCTGATGGAGAGCCAAGTACATCTGATGAGACAGGGAGCACATAGATGACCTTGATCCTATATAAGACCAATCCATTTCGTTAAACACTCTTTTGGTGACATTAAAGAGTATACAAAAACATTTCTTGAAATGGACCTTTTTGGGGACATGGATCTAGCCGAGGATGATAGAATAAATGATGATCTATGACTTTGTCACTTCGATTATAAATATGAGCAATGAACTTTGAATTTGTAAATATGAGCAATGATTTTTTCTTGAAGTCTTTTAGATAAATTTAAAAAACTTATTCTTTTTCATTATCGATGCATATACCGGTGCTTATACCAGTGATTGCCATCAAATGACATTTATATTGATGTCTATATAAGCGCTTATACCACCGCTTATACCGGTGCCCATAATAGTCATTGGTAACCAACCATTTCCTTGTAGTGCATCACCAAGAAACAATAAAGTTAAAAGAAAATCATAAGGAGAAATAAAGTCTTGCAAGGAGGACAGAGTAGTACCACTCATATGTTTTAGCACATGCTTCGTGCGTAGCTATCACTCAACACCAATGAAGGACAAGGAAGTGTGAGGGGAACATTAATAAATCCTTAGATAATTCCTTAAAATAAGGGAATCCCTTTTAAGAAAACCCTAAACCCATCCAGATCAAAACTAGAGAGCCAGATCGAGCCTCAAAATATGAAGAGAATTATTATTTGTAATACATAGATGCCTTGAGAGCAATACCAAGCTTAGACACATTGAAAATTAATCATGAGATTGCTAAAGCCTTAGCAGAGGAGGATGAGTCTATTGATTCAACCTCAGTGAACTCCAAAATGACATCCAAGTCATGATGGAATGATGCAAAAGAGCTATACAACAAGAGGCAAGAATCAAGGAATTTTATCAAGAAGATAGTTCTAAGGAGAGTGATAAACAAGAGGAGTATATATAAGTCCCAATCAAGCGTCCATCGATTAAAAATATTAGCATAAGACCGCATTTCCAAACATTTGCATATAGAGTAATGTTGTTTGGTTTCATAAACACATTGGTTACAATAATCTAATGATGATGTCCACCACCACATACAAGTATTTCTTGTAGAAACTCTTAGAGGTCTTCATGGAAGACCTCTACGTGAACTTAAAGTTGAGAAAAGGTCATATTACCAAGGCATTTGAAAGATGTGGACACTATAGGCTATGCCTAAACCTAAAAAAATGCAAATTCATTGGAGGTTAGGCATGGGAGAATCCTAGAGAATGTGGCATATCCAAGAATGGGATCACCACTGATGAAGGAAAGATATGAGTCATCCTAGAACTCAAAAGACTAGAAAGCTAGAGAAATCTATCCAAAGATTTATGGGACACATGGGGTATTATAGGATATTCATCTTCATGTAAACAGAAATCAAAAGACCGCTAGATCTTTATTTTGAGAAAATAATGTGAGGAAGCATTCCACAAGCTAAATCAAGTCTTAATCTTAGTAGCAGTGTATCTGCAATAATCTTGAGAGCACCAAGGTGGGATGTAATCTTCCATGTTCATATCAATTCATCTGCCTATGCAATAATATGTATATTAGCTAAACCAAGAGAAAGGAGCATGCAATTTCCTATCTATTATGCTAGTAGACAATTGAATGAGCCCAAAATGAACTATACAACCAATGCAATAAAGAAGTTTCACCAATACAACTTTGGTAAATGAATTTGTATTCTCTAGTGACCCCATTAAGCCTTAATTTGTCGTGAACAAACCATGCACAATGGGGTTAGGCAAGGTAGTTATTCCTTCTTCTAGAGTTTTATTTTACTGTCTTAGTAAAAAGACAAGGATCTACTCATGTTAGAGTGTTGGCCTCCAAATTTGTGCTAAATTTGGCACATTTATGGGCTCTTCATGGATAAATTTCTAGTATTTTGGGTATAAAATCATATTATTTCATGAGATTTCAATGTAAAATGAAATGTAAATTGGCGTGGCAAAATAGAAGGCCCGTAAGTCATATAACCATTGCTAAAGTGTGTCAGGGGAGGTTACAACTTCCTATTTCCTTTATCAAACAATCTCAATGTCCTTTTCTATCTCTTGCATTGGCACAAACTTTTGTTCATGCGTTTCTATTTGGGTTCAATCTTCCTATCTATGGAGGGAGAGGGTGAGAGTGAGGAAGATGATATGTTTTGTGTGCCTTGAATTGTTACGACAATTATTTTTCTTATTTTTGTTGGCCATGAAAGTGTACTTGTTGTGACCTCTCTTACCAAATTTTGGTGATCCATTTGGTGCTTATTAGAAGGTAGTTGTTCATTGGTCCATTTGCCGCGTTTGCCGAGAGAAGGTTGGTATCAAAAAATATATGAAAGATATTCAAAGACAAATCACGTGGTATACGACAGAGATAACAACATGCAATCTGTAAGGATGATGTGCTTCAATTCATTGAGATGATGATACAAAAATTAAGAACACATCAGGAGCCTACTCTATCTTCATTCCATTATTGAGAATTTGTGAAGCATAAGAGAGGAAGAAGATGCGTCATGGACTCTAAAAATCAGTGCATACTGAAAAATTAATGTTGGAGGAGTATCGATATCCTTAGCATCTTTATCGTGTGCAATGTTGAGTTAAAAGGAGGTGACCAATTGTAGATTCAAAGATTATGAAAGTTGCCAATCTTGGTGTGCATAAGGAGTAGAGAGAACCCTTAGACAATGAAATTTGTGGTGTAAACTATGAAGAAAAAGGCTCTCTACCTAAGAGACTAAGGAGGCGACCATCACCATTACTCTAAGCCAGCAATCCATGGATAAGACAAAGAAAAAGAGTCACGTTTATGTAAGCTGTTGTGACAGCCACATGATGCCTCTTCTGCATAGGATGGTTCTAGCCACAAGTCAAAACTGAAGCCACACATGTCTACTATAAATTCACTAATTCTAGCTAATGAAGATGCATTTATTTATTTTAAAAACCTCAATCAATTAAGGATTAAATTAAGGGATGGTCTAAATGTCCTATGTAAGCACTTGTTCACATGATGAAGCTCCAAACCTAATTTTAAGTTGTTCTTTACACACATGAGGTCACGACTCTTTACAAGGGGAGGATCCTTTCAAGCCATAATTTTAGTGATGCTCTTTTGGACAAGAAATGCAAACTCACAACATATTAGGAACCCATATTAGTTTTAAGTTTTTCTTTTGTGCATTAAAAAATCCTCTTTTCTTTTTCAAGTTGGGATACACAAAAACATGTACTCGAGACGAGGGCTTCATGTGTAATTCATTGTTATAAGGGTGCACTTCATGAATAATCGTTTGTTAGGGTTTTAGGCTTGGTTCAACTCATGGTTTGTTTGATGAGCTTCAATGATGGTGGTTTCATGTCTTCTTGTCAAAGGTGTGGGCATACTTGTGTTCATTTGGGGATGCTCTTTTGCCTTCTTCTTTTAAAATCAAAGTGGTAGATTTTTTTAAAGTGTTGGTGTTAAAGAGTAGAAGTTAGAGATTTTGTGAGTGTAAAGTTGAAGAGTGTGGAAAGTTGGTGATTATGAGAAGTGAAGTGAAGTGTGAGAGTGTGTTTCCTCATTGACATGAGGTGATTATTCCAAGGCAAAGGTTCTTTTCCAAGCGCTCATGGGGATGTTCCCAAGATAAGTGGAGGAGGAATGTTAGCCTCCAAACTTGTGCTAAATTTGGCACATTTATGGGCTCTTCATCGATAAATTTTTACCATTTTGGCTATCCAATCATATTATTTTATGAGATTTCAGTGTAAAATGTGATGTAAATTGACATGGCAAAATAGCAGGTCCGCAAGTCATATAATAGCCATTTCCAAAGTGTGTGTGTGTGTATCTCAAAAATTGGAAAGGGTTAGGATTTTTAATTAGTTTCTTTGATGTGAAGAATTGAATATTGTTCTTAGGTTTAAGAATACCATGTAAAGACACATTTTAACAAACAGAAAAAGGGAAAGTGGAGGAGTCATGTGATGTTGGTGTTAAAGATCCTTTCAAGCCATAATTTTAGTGATGCTCTTTTAGACAAGAAATGGAAACTCATAACATATTAGAAACCCATATTAGTTTTAGGTTTTTCTTTTGTGCATTAATAAATCCTCTTTTCTTTTTCAAGTTGGGATACACAAAAACATGTACTCGAGACAAGGGCTTCATGATTGATTCATTGTTGTAAGGGTGCACTTCGTGAATAATCTTGTGTTAGGGTTTTAGCCCTGGTTCAACTCATGGTTTGTTTGATGAGCTTCAATGATGGTGGTTTCATGTCTTCTTGTCAAGGGTGTGGGCATACTTGTGTTCATTTGGGGAGGCTCTTTTGCCTTTTTTTAAAATCAAAGTGTAGATTTTTATAAAGTGTTGGTGTTAAAGAGTATAAGTTAGAGATTGTGTGTGTGAAGTTGAAGAGTGTGAAACATTCGTGACTTTGAGAAGTGAAGTGAAGTGTGAGAGTGTGTTTCTTCATTGACATGATGTGCTTATTCCAAGGCAAAGGTTCTTTTCCCAGGGCTCATGGAGATGTTTCCAAGGTAAGTGGAGGAGGAATGTTGGCCTCCAAACTTGTGCTAAATTTGGCACATTTACATTGATAAATTTGTACCATTTTAGCTATCAAATCATATTATTTTATAAGCTTTCAGTGTAAAATGTGATGTGAATTTACATGACAAAATACTAGGTCCCTAAGTCATATAATAGCCATTTCCAAAGTGTGTGTGTGTATCTCAAAAATTGGAAAGGGTTGGGAGTTTTGATTAGTTTTTATTTGATGTGAAGAAATGAACATTGTTCTAAGGTTTAAGAATACCATGTAAAGACAGATTTTACACAAATAGAAAAAGGGAAAGTGGAGGAGTCGTGTGATGTTGGTGGTTGGGGGAGGTTACAACTTCCTCTTTCCTATATCAACTCATCACAACGTTCTTTTCTTGCTCACAAACTATACTACAAGAGAATCATTGTTTTTTGACGCTTAGTTTCCACTCCTGGTCACGTCATGGATATGTGCGTTGAAATAGGCGTCAAAATAAGCGTGGAAAAATGCGTGGAAAAAGACATCGGAATAAAGGTCGAAATAAGAGTCGAAATTTTTCTTTAAAAAATAA
Organism: Cibotium barometz; assembly: GCF_041138505.1. Classification (NCBI taxonomy): domain Eukaryota; kingdom Viridiplantae; phylum Streptophyta; class Polypodiopsida; order Cyatheales; family Cibotiaceae; genus Cibotium; species Cibotium barometz. The sequence goes on along the minus strand of NC_141102.1, from coordinate 31,319,600 downwards.
ATAAATTTATATATAATATTTGCTAGTTCCCATCCTCCTGGGTGTGTTTTAGCCTTCTCTTTCTACCTCTTTGCAAGCATATGTGTCTATGATAGAGAGAGAGAGAGAGAGAGAGAGAGAGAGAGAGAGAGAGAGAGCTAGAGAGAAAGATGATTAGAGAGAAAGAGATAGATAAAGAGAGAGAGAGAGGGGGGGAGCCGAGGGAGAGAGGAGGGTATAACTTCTATCATGCTCTTTGAAGGAGAAAAAATCATCAACTTGCACGTCCTCAATGAGATCCATGGAGAGGAAAAACACCAACACCATAGGAAGAAAGCTAGAAAGAAGGAGAATAACTTAGAGTATAGGTATATATATATATATATATTGTTCCTTGTACGTTCAACCATTTTTCACAAATTTAAACGTAAGATGATAAAGAGTCCCGCACAAATATTGGAATACAAATAGGGGCTTCCACTTATCAAGTTTTTTTTTAAAAAATTAAGGAATCAAAAGTGTCAGTATTGAATTGAAACCCCAAAGGTTGAAGCACCAAGGGGGTTTGAACCTAGGGTCAAGCCTTGGGACTCCAATACCCAAGCCTTCAACAAGCTACACCGAGTTAGTGCAAATAGCTATAGTGACAAGTTGGTAGTCTCACAAAACCTTAATAAGGTCTTGTGCAAATGAGAGGGTCTTTTCAAGTATAATCTAATGCATTAATTTTATATTTTGACAAGTAGGAATTATATGATGGAATGCACATTAATAAGGTGATGTAAGTAAGCATGCTCTTACAAAACTGTGTATATAAACTGCCTGCATGCTTTTACAAAACTGTGTATATAAACTACCTGCATGCTCACTCTCTCAAACAAGCGCGCATTTCACAGATCAGCGTGATGAAGTGCAGGATGAATCTAGCTTGAGTAATTAAGCATGCATAGATAGAGCTGAATGCATGCATAGAGCTCAATGCATGCATTAAGCTCTATGCATAGAGCTTAATCTATGCATATGTCACTATGCATTATGAATGCATACATAGAGCTTAATCTATGCATTAAGCTATACAAATAGAGCTTAATGCATAGATTAAGCTCTATGATTAGAGCTATATGCATGTGAATTAAGCTCTATGCATAGAGGACCTACAAAACAAAACCCCTCTTTTTGGTAGATAAAATTAGAGGAAAAAGAGAAAGGAATTTACCTCTTTTTGGTGAAGTTGAAAGAAGTTGAAAGAGAGGATTAGAAGACCTACAAAATAAAACAAAAAGTTGAGAAAAAAATTAGTGATAGAAAACCCTAAAAGTGTGAAAAGCATGGATACACAATGAGGTTTATCCTTCAACACACACACACGAATTTAATAACCAAGAGGAGAGGAGAGGGGAGGGGAGGGGAGGGGAGGGAGGGCAAAGAAGAAAGTGGATAAGAGCTTGGGAGAGAGAAAGAATCTCTAAAACAAATGAGAAAGCAAAAAAATAAGAAAATTACTGATAAATTACACACAGACATTTTACATCACATGTACATGTAACCAAGAGAAGATGGGAGTGAGGGGAAAGAAGATATACCTGGTGAGGAGATATACCTGGTGAGGAGCAAAACACATGTGCACAAAAAAAAACACAGAAACACGAGAGGTTCTTTTTTACATACACAGACATTTTACATCACATGTACATGTAACCAAGAGGAGATAGGAGTGAGGGAAAAGGAGGTATACCTGGTGAGGAAGCAAAATACATGTGCACGAAAAAAAAACACAGAAAAAAGAGAGATTCCATTTTATTTCGACGATCGCTTCTTTTCATTCAAATTCAAAATCTTTCCAGATCTTGCGTGCCCTCGACATTTCAAATTACCTATCACCGACTACCACCCTCCACAAATACATGTGCACGAAAAAAAAACACAGAAAAAAGAGAGATTCCATTTTATTTCGACGATCGCTTCTTTTCATTCAAATTCAAAATCTTTCCAGATCTTGCGTGCCCTCGACATTTCAAATTACCTATCACCAACTACCACCCTCCACAAATACTTAAGGCAGAATTCCCCTCCAAAAATAAGCATTTGTTCCCATTTTGCAAATCAATATGGAAACCATGGACGATGCCACATCCTCAAATTTTCTTCATTTAGAGGAGAAGACACTTTGCCCATGTACTCGTCGGAAATACCAAGTGGCTCGACGTCGACGAATTTGCAATGATCATAAAAAAATTTTGGGAAATATTTTCGGTGGAGCAATTGGAACATCTAATTAGTGGCAATGCGCGCTTCAACAATGATGAACCAGTGGATATCCGGCTTGAACGATGGAGACAACAAGAGTAGCCACAAAGGAGGTGATCCAACAGCCTGAGGAACTTGAGGTGGATTCGGAGCAAATACTAGAACATGACATGGATGACATGATAAATGCCTTACACGATGGAACAAAAGATCAAGGTTTGGAACAGGAAGGGGTAGAAGAAAACACACGACGTGTGGAATATGCTTCCCAAGAAGAGAAATAGCTACGCAAGCTTGCCCGTCTTCCATTATATCATGGAGCACATGTGTCTGTTTTACACGCTTGCCTATCCATATTGAACTTGCAATCAATTTTTGGATGGTGTGATACGAGCGTATCAAAAACTTTTTGCATAAGTGATGATATCATATGCAATTAGTGAGTTATGTACTCATGTCATTGGCATGGTTGGTGAGATTATGGTCGATATGCTGCCAATGCATGACAAGATGTGTGAGAGCCACTTTGGAGTACTAGAGTTATGGGATAGTTATAGCACCAACTCATATAGTCAGGTCCACACTGTAGACCACCAACCACTTTTTATGTTGTAGGAGAGTACTTTCCCTTTATGTATGTACTCTTATCTTTTAGTTATATGGCTGTAGAGAAGAGAAGAATATACAAGAAAATTCAGCCATCCATCTCTCTCTTATATCTTGCACTCTCTTGTGTGTGTGTGTTTGTGTTTTGCTTGTAAGGAACTTAAGCTCTCTCTCTCCCCCACATTCTCTTTACGGTATCAGAGCTCCAGTTCGTGTGAGAGCTAAGGAGGCAAGAACAAGCAAGCAAGGAAGTAGTACACGGGTAAGCGCCTCACCATCTCTTTCCCTTCTTGGTTTAGGTAAAGCACCCTTCGGTAGCTCTAGGAGCTACACATCTATGATCAAAGAGTTGTCTTTGGAGGCTTGGAGGTACCTATGTGGTACATATAGTAATTTATACTTTGTACTAAAATTTTGTGGCCAAAATTACGTTTTGAGCGCATCTCGGTCACCATTCTATCACTGTAATATTTTCAACAGTTTCAGGAAGTTCTGGTTGAGAATTGTCTTTGGTCAAAATCTGGTTATTGCAGTGCAGTAGTGCATTTTGGGAGTGCACATAGTGTTTGCACATGTACATGTACTTTGGTCAGATTTGGTGACCTATAGGTTGTGTTGAAGTACCACTACAATACTTACTGAAGATAGTGATGTGTTACAGGTTGCATATAGTAATTGTCTGTTGTAGTTTTTTGATTATTGCAGGAAAACATGTCTGGTGATGGAATCAGCAGATTGTCAATGAGAAGCTGGACAAGAACAACTTCCATGCCTGGAAGTTCAGAATGACCAATTTTCTTGTGGCTAAAGAATTTTGGGACTATGTCGAAGGAGACAATGAGGAGCCTCTTGAGTTGTGAATGCTACTCCAACACACATAAAGGCATTCAAGGATTGGAGCCACGGTGCAGGGAAATTCATGTATTGGCCTTCAATTACTCTCACATATACAATGATAAGACACATACAAGATGCAAACACTCTAGCAGTTGCGTGGAAGAATCTGGTGTAGATTTTTCAGACCAACAAAAAGGCAAAGAAATTTTAGCTAAGGAAAGAGGTGTATACTGTGGAAAAGAAAAGCATGCCAATCAATGAGTATGCTTTAAAGATCAAGGGAAATGTTGAATCCCTTGGGTCTATGAATGTATTGGTGGAAGATGATGACTTGGTAAGTGTTTGCTTAAACGGGCTTGGCAAAGAGTACAAGCGATTCAAGACCTCCATTACAATTAGGGAGAATATTCCCAACTTTTGAGACTTGGTGTCATCAAAGAAGAGAAGTCTTTAGGTAAGGATTCTTCTTCATAAAGCAATAACACATCTGAATAGGCCTTCTACTCGAATTCAATTAGAGGCAGAGGTAAAGGTCATGGTCTAGGCAAAGGTGGTAGCCAACAAGGGAATCTGAATTCTGGCAATCCAATGATTCGCAAAGCCAAACATACACAGGTGGAAGAGGCCAGTCTAGAGGCAGGGGGAGCCAAAGAGGCCGAGGTGATTGGCGAAGAAATCAGAATGAAAATATCATAGAGTGCTATTATTGTGGTAAACCAAGGCACATGGTAAAGGACTGCTATAAAAAGTAGAATTACATTAAAAGTGGAAAGTCATAACAAGGAAACTATGCATCATCTAGTAAACAAGGAGGTGATGATAGAAGTGAGCATCTGTTTGTGATGCAGCACATGCTGAGTTCCATAATAACAAGAGATGTGTCAGGATCTCAAGATACATGGTATGTGGATTATGGCGCCTCTAACCACATGACAAGTCATCCTGAGTGGTTTAGAGACATGCAGAAAATGGAAAAACTAGGTTATGTAGAAGTAGGTAATGATACTGCACATCCCATTGTGCATGTTGGTAAAGTCCATTGTCTATACAAGATAGAAAAATGTACTTGGCAAATTTACTTCATGTTCCAAATATTACAAAGAACCTCGTTTCTATTGGACAAATGATTGATTAGGGTCTACAAGAAGTGAGGTTTCATCCTCAAGGATGTTTTGTGGAAGACTTAAAAAATCAATGTCGATTGGTTGTAAAGGGTAAGAGAAATGGCATGGTGTTTACTTTGGATGTGAACATGCTTGAAGTAAAAGAAACCATGTTTGCACATGGAATACGTGTCGTTGTAGATAATATTGACATATGGCACAAGTGCATTGGTCATGTGAATGTACAACGACCGAAGTCTATGCAAGCCCAAAATATTATTGTAGGTTTGCCAAAGTTTAAGGTTGATGGTATGCAAAAAGTATGTGATGGTCATGTGAATGTACAACGACCAAAGTCTATGCAAGCCCAAAATATTGTTGTAGGTTTGCCAAAGTTTAAGGTTGATGGTATGCAAAAAGTATGCGAAGCATGATGCTAGCTTGTTGATAAGCAAGCTAAACATGCTTCCCACATGAAAATCATGTCAGTGCTGCTGCAAGGCCATTAGATGTCATACATTCAGATGTATGGGGACCGACCAAGACTACAATAATTGCAGGTTACAGGTATTATGTTACATTCATTGATACCACTCTTGGAAAGTAAGGGTTTACTTCATGAAGGAGAAAAGTGCAGTGTTTTTGCACTTTCAAAGATTTAAAGCCTTCAAGTTGGTTGAGAAGGAAAAAGGAATCCAAATAAAATGGCTGAGATCAGATGATGGGGGAGAATATTTCTCCAATGAGTTTAGCGATTTCCTGAGGAAGCAAGGAATCAAGAGACAGTTTACATGTAGGTACACTCCATATGAGAATGGTGTTGCAGAAACAAAAAACAAGCACATTGTAAATGTGGCACGTGCCTTGATGGATGAAACGAATATGCCACATTTTCTTTTTGGGCAAAAGAAGTAGAAATTGTTGTGTACATTATGAACAAGACACCCACTAAAGTTATTCATGGTATGATGCATGAAACAAAGTTTACACACATAAGACCAGATGTGTCCCACTTGAAAGTGTTTGGGTGTATTGCATATGTGCATGTTCTTGATGAAGTGAGAACAAAGTTGGATCCAAAAGGCAGAGAAACGCATCTTTATTGGTTATGCTATGGAGAGCAGAAAGTTATAGATGTTATAATCCTATCACTCCTGAGATGCGAGTAAGCAAAGATGTTGTCCTTGATGAGATGAGTATCTAGTATGCACTAGCGCAGTGAAGGCAACATAAGATGAATATGTAAGAAGTGTTGATGTTGCACCACATTTAGAGCAGCAATCACATGTGCTTAGTGGACTAAGAGAGTCCTCTAGCAGTGGATCCAATTTTAGTCCATGGTCCAGGAAGGTTGAGGACAAATGTAGATACACCTATATCATGCAAAGGGAAGTAAAAGGTAGATCAACCATTTATGCCTAATCTGTCATATATGGATGGTAACTCTAGCAGATCTAAGCAGAGTCTTGATGATGAGCCTAGCAATCCTTTTTTGGTTACTCCTAGTGTAAGGAGAATGAGGGTTGTTTTGAGGACACATCGATGTAATCCAGGTGTATGCAGGTCTACGAGGGCTAGGTACCCAATTGACAGGTTGAGATATGATGGATATACACCCCATCATTATGCTTACATGATTAAAGAAATATAGGAATTGGAACCCCATAGCACGCACTTGGAAATAACAAATGGGAAGATGCCATGAATGAGGAGATGGCAACATTGGATACAAATGCAACACTCAAGTTAGTGCCTTTGCCTAAGGAAAAGAAGGCAATTGGATGTAAGTGGGTGTATAAAATCAAGCATAATGCTGATGGTTCAAAGAGAAGGTATAAGGCAAGATTGGTGGCAAGAGGCTATGCGCAAAGAGCTCGTAGGTAAAACAAGAGCATGGTGACCGAAGTGTAAAGGAGTTGACGATCTGCGCCTGCGAGCTCCGCCTCTCCCCCTCCCGCTGCTTCTCGCCGTCGCGCCCCCCTCTCCCCCCGCCTACTATCCCCCGCCTTCTCCTCCGTCCTCTCCCCCGCCTCCTTCCTCGCACCCTTCCTCGCCTCCTGTCCCCCGCCTTCTCCTCCGTCCTCTCCCCCGCCTCCTTCCTCGCACCCTTCCTCGCCTTCTCTCCCCCGCCTTCTGCCTCACATCCTCCCCCGCCATCGCTCCCTCGCTTCCTTCCTCGCATCCTCCCCCGCCTTCTCTCCCCCCCCGCGCCTTCTCCTCCTCCGCCTCCTTCCTCGTTTCCTCCCCCACCATTTCTCCCCCTCCGCCTCCTTCCTTGCTTCCCTCCCCCGCCATCTCTTCCCCCCTCGCCTTCTCTTCCTTCCCCCGCCATCTCTTCCTTCCCCCCATGCCTTCGCTTCCTTCCCCCGCCATCTCTTCCTCCCCCCGCCTTCTCTTCCCCCGCCATCTCTACCCCCCACGCCTTCTCCTCCGCCTCACTTCTCTCCCCCGCCATCTCTTCCCCCCCGCCTTCTCCTCCGCTGTGCGGCTCTTCCCCCCTGCCATCTCTTCCCCCCCGCCTTCTCCCTCTCCTCCTCTTCCGTCTCGCCCCTCCCCCCACCGCTATCCCCTGCCTCAGCTCCCCCTCCCCCCCGCCGCCCCGCCCCCGCTATCCTCTAACCTTTCACCCCTCCGTTTCCTTGTAGGGCTGTGTCCCTCCCGTTGGTGACCCCGATTTCTGGCCTTTTCCCTCTAGAGGACTCCATGGAAGCCAAGGTGATCAGCAGGCAGCTTCAGCCTCACCTTGATCCCCAAAGAGGGAGGAGACAGACTGGAGATTAGACAGTGGAGACCGATCACCTTGCTAGGCACGGCCTACAAGGTCCTAGCTAAGGCGATCAGCAGGCGGCTTCAGCCTCTCACCTTCCGGACATCATCCACTCCACGCAGACAGGCTTCATCCAGGATAGGAGCATCCTGGATAACATCTTCTCTTTCTGGGAGTCTACGGCTTTGGCTAGATTTCGGCAGGAGGATCTGGCAGTGCTCCTTCTCGACTTCGAGAAGGCATATGATCGGGTGGACTGGGCCTTCTTGGAAGGCACTATGGAGAGGATGGGCTTCCCTCCTCAGTGGATCCGTGGGGTCTCTGCACTCTACACATCGGCTCATAGCCAGGTGCTGATACAGGGCATGCGCGGAGAGAGGTTCCAGCTCTCGCGCTCGGTGCGGCAGGGGTGCCCCTTGGCGCCCTTTCTTTTTCTTTTTGTGGCGGAGGCCATGAGCACCTTTTTGACGGCACAGGATACAGGTCTGCGGGGCCTCCAGCTCCCCATCCGCACTTCGAAGGAGCTCCTAGACTCGGAGTTTGTGGATGACACTGCTGTCTATCTTCAGGGAGGAGAGGAGAACCTCCACCGCTTCGCCTCAACCATGGACAGGTTTTGCAGAGCTTCGGGCGCTTTGATCAACTGCTGGCACAAGTCGTGTGGGTTGTGGGTCAGTTCTATGCCCCCCCCGACTTGGAGGCCAGTTGATGGTTTTCAGTGGTGGCTGCCCCCCGGCACTACAGTGCGCTATTTGGGATGCTATGTGGGCATTGACATATCTCTGGAGCAGCAAATACCCCCCCTTCTTCTGAGCATTCGGAAGAAGCTTCTGTATTGGAGTATCGCTGGTTTATCTCTGGCTGGCCGAGTGGTTGTGGCCAACCAGGTTCTGCTTGCTACCATGTGGTACATCACTTCTTGCTGGGCCTTCTCTCGGGCATGCATTGGCCAGGTGCAGAGCTCATCAGGAACTTTCTTTGGTCCGGTGGCACGGGCGGCCTGCGAGGGCCAAGGTGGCATGGGCTGTGATCACTCAGCCGAGGGAGAGAGGCGGCCTGGGCATTGTTGATCCTATTTGCCAAAGCCGAGCTTTGCTTGGCAAGTTGGTGGTCCGTGGCCTCCTACCAGGCGCTGAGCCGTGGAAGGAGTTTCTTGTTTCCAGGATTCTCAGCTGCACTCCTTCTCTTAGCGGCCCTTGGACCCCCAGCATCAGGTGGATCTTTATAGAGCAGCGTTCCAGAGGAGTGGGCCTTGGCTTCGAGGAGCGTTTTGCAGCTAGCCTTCTGAGGGCCTGGGTGCATTTGAGGCCGTCACTCTTCCAGACTCCCCCGGGCACTGATGAGGAGCGCCTGAGGCAGCCATTGATCTGGAACCCCTTGATCCGACTTCCCAGCGATCATATGGTTGGATCGCGGTCTCACGTGTCGTGGGACCCGTTGAGCTCCGGCCCCAGTCCCTAGACGACTGGATATGTTTTCAGCAGCTGCCTCTAGAGGCTCAGGAGAGGAGACTCAGTGGGATGAGGGGCAGAGAGTTGATGAGATAGGACATTGAGGCGGCCATCCCCCGGGAGTGGCGGACCCCAGTACAGGACCCTTCACCTCCACACTGGTGGATGGGCATCTTTACTCGGCATGAGATCCTTCTAGCGGTCTGCGGCACAACAGAGAGTCGCCCCACTCACTTTCGAGGTGGGAGAGGGTGGCCAGCTTCAGAGGACACGACTAGATTTGGATGAGCTCCAGGGTTGTATTTTTCAGAGGGTGCGGGTGGTCGGCTTTCATCAGAGACAGTGGCATGTAGACCCCTCACCAGCCTCGATAGGGGAGGACTGTTCTTGGAGATTATGGGCTTGGGACAGCAGGCCTCTTATTCGCCTTCAATGGGATCCAGGTGAGTGGTTTTGGCGGGATCCAGGTGAGTGGTTTTGGCAGGATCCCTACTCAGCCCCTACCAGCCTAGGCATCCCCTTTTTTCAGTACACAGCGAGGCTAGGGCGGCGGATTCAGAGGCACAGGATAGCGGGCACCCCGGCGGCGGCCGAGAGCATTGGCGACGACAGGGGCTCTCCCCTGCCTTTCTTAGGGACTTCTGGCAGCGCCTTTGGGCCAGCTTCCGGCCTCGGAAGGTGACGCTTTTTCTCTGGCTTATAGCGCATAGAGGACTGGCTGTGGGGGCCTGGCTAGCTTTTGGCAGACACCCAGCATCCTGCCCTCGGTGCGGCCATGCACAGGAGTCGCAGTGGCATTGCTTATGGGATTGCCCACAGGCACAGCAGGTCTGGCAACACGCTCTCAGGATGGTTTTTGCAGGCTCGCTAGGTGAGATGATGGTGACGTGGGGTGCGGTGGCTTGGGCCACGGACAGCGGCCCGGCCCTTGGATATGAGGACGTCCCTGGCAGTGCGACCATCCAGGTCTCTGACAGGGCGATGGCGGTGGCTCCGACGCCAGACTTCTCTTCGGCAGTCTCCCAGGAGGGGGACGGGCACAGATGGGAGATGATCAGCAGCATGACGGCTTGGCACATATGGAGAGCCCGATGCAGGGAGGCCATTGACCGCCAGGCGACTCCACCGGCGGAGGTCATACAGGCCCTCTGGGTGGACATCATTCACACCTTGAGAGGACACTGGTGGGGGAAACTTCAGGGCGACTCGGATCGCATGAGAGGTCGCCGCAAGGCTTTCCTCCCTACTTGGAAGCCTGGCCCTTTCCTCATCGCGAGGGGCGAGGATGTCACTTGGCACTATAGGCCTCCAGTTTGGCTCTTCTCACCTCCCACATGTACTACTAGGTAGCCCCCCCCAGAGAGCGGCACCCACGGGGTGGAGCTCAGGTGTTCACTGTCTGTATTTTATCCCTCCTTGTGAGGTGAGCTTTGTAGCCTTATGGCGTTTTCTCATTAACTAATAGAAGGATCGTTTTTCCAAAAAAAAAAAAGAGGCTATGCGCAGACTTATGGCATTAACTATGAAGAGATATTCAGCCCAGTTGCAATAATGGCAACCGTGAGAGCTATCATTGCTATGGTTGCAAAAGGGTTTGTCTTTATATTAGATGGATGTAAAGAATGCCTTCTTGCATGGTGATTTGCAAGAAGAAGTTTACATGATGCAACCACTAGATTATCAGAGTGATGCACACTCAGATTTTGTGTGCAAGTTACGCAAAGCCTTGTATGGCTTAAAGCAAGCAGTATCTTGTTACCATTGGATTTCAGATATTCAATGTAGATTTTTCATTTTACGTGTGACAAAGACAGATAGAGGAATAATGCTATTAGTCATCTATGTGGATGACTTGATTAGCACTGGTGATAGTGATGTTGATAGACATGTTGTTAGGAGGATTTTGAATTAAAAGTTTGAGATGAAGGATTTTGGTGAGCTACAATATTTTTTGGGCGTAGAGAAGGTGAGATCACCCCATGGCATTTTATCATTTTATTATTGTAGAGATAATATGGATTGGACATGTTTTCTAAGTATGGTATGACAGGTTGTAAGCCTATTTCAGTGCCATTGGAGTAGAATGCAAAGCTTTCTCTAGATATAGGTGAGCTTTTTGAGGATCCCACTACATACATGCACATAGTGGGTAGCTTGATCTACATGACCATTACTAGGCTAGACTTGAGTTATGTAGTTGGACTTGTAATTCAGTTTGCAGGTCCCTAGGAAGCCACACTTGGATGCAGCTAGACGGATTCGAGCACATACATAAAGTCCACAGTTGATTATGAACTTTTCTATGAGACTGGTATAGATATTGTAAGATTCCTCCCTCTATCTTTTGAGGTGTACAAGAGTAAGAACCTCCCCTTCTGATATTATAATTATACCCCTCTCTGAAATAAAAGAAAGATCCTGTTTTATCCTGTTTTGGCCTAGAAAGAAAAAATGTCTAGAGGGAGGTAGTCCAGAATTGAGATATTTTTGGATATAAAAATCCTCCTAGTGTCTAAACTGGTTTTCCCTGAAACAGAAATTCAAAAAGAACTTTCCAATGTGCAATTGGAATTAATTGAAAATATGTATAAAGGACCTTAGCCTAAGGGTCTAGATTTTCAGAAATTTTTGGATTATGGTCCAATTAAGGTTCCTATGGGCCAATTGGATCAATCCAAGTGTGGAGAGGAGATAAATCCAATTTATAGAAGAAAAATACCCAAAAATGTGTAAATGCCCACATAAGATGAAGAGTTGCCTGAGTACAAGGTTTATTAGTAAAAAACTATGAATATTACTAAAAAAATGAGATATTTTAGGTATAATTATACATTTTTGACACCTTGCTATAAGGAGAAGGGGGAACTTCAAGGAGGCACCTATTTCACATGTGTGGAGGAGTTTTAAAGTCAAAAATAATAAGATATTTTTATCTCTCCTCTCTCCTGGATCAAACCAAATCAAAAGGGAGCCAAACTAGGTCCAAATCTTGTCCAAATTCAGCCAAACTGAACCTGGATAATTCTAGAAACTAGTTGGACTTGGTTAGAGGCCTCCTTCACCTATATATAGATCCTAAGCTCTTTGTAAAAATACATCTGAACTATATCATGCCAGTATTATACTGAAATAATGATATTTTCTATTATCCTCTAAAAATCCTCTACAATTTGGAGAGATTGGAGTTTTTCTCTCTCTTCAACATTCTTTGGAGTCTTCGTCAACATACAGAACCAATTGATTGGTTGGTGGCCTATCCAATGACTAAAGAATCAAGCAAAACAAGAGCTAGAGAGTGATTTTATGGTCTTTTCTTAATCTCTAAATGTTTCTTACTTCTCAACCCCTCTCAAGCTTGAAAAGTATTCAATTGAATTGCTCTTTAATGCAATTGAAGCTCTCTAATGAATTTTAGTGATTAAACACATAAAGTTTTCATTTAGGCCTAAATTAAAATGTTTTTTAAGCATCTCTCTCTCTCTCCCCCAAGAGATGGTCATTCCTATGACCGATTCTATATTTAAATGATGCTTCTTATGAAGCAATTCTCAAATCTAAAAGTAATTTCTATACTTGTCAAATTAGAGGCCAAAGAAGTGGCCTTTTAATGCTTTTATGCTACTTAATTTATGAAAAACTTAGGAATCAAGTCCATAATTGGATATTGATCCAAATGATAGTTATTCTATCATATTTTATTACTAAAACTTTATGCTTTCAAAATTATTGAAAAGTATCAGTAATAGTAGCGGAGCTATGGTAAAATTTTTGAAAAAATAACACAAATCAATTTCATGCATAATATGAAAAGAGGACTTCCTACCATATTATAGGATTACTCATCCTAGGTAAATTTGAATAATTCTCATCATAACCATGGAAAATTTGATTTTTATGTTTATGCATAAATAGTAAATTAAGAAAAAGAAAAAATTCTAGTAATTCATTTTTATGATAAAAGAGAAATTTCCATGAAAATAGAAATCCATGTATTTCAATGAGGAA